>NC_079136.1:846801-1156102 GCF_945859705.1 Episyrphus balteatus | reverse complement strand
TGAAAAACTCATTTAAAAATAAAGTGGGTTACGCCACTATTGTTCTCATAGCCTGAATTATATGAACACATTTGTGCTGACTTAAGAATTAATTTGACAAAAACTTATATAAGTTCCCTGTTACGTTAAAAAGACGTTACTAAATTTATACATCGTGAGCCTAAATTTGAAAAAAATTCTTCTTTATTTGAAAGCGATATTAAGAACAGATTTTAAAAACTGATACAAATTTGAATATCATTTGCTCTTTAACTTTCCACTTAATATGGGAAAACTACAACAAAGTGGTATGTATTCGCCGATGCATCGAGGTTACATCATACATAATCCAATGGTGTGATTTTGGAAAACTCTTGCATTCAAATTGAGTAGTCTATTTGTGTTTTGCGTATCAAACTGATCATCTTTTGTCGATTCGAACCAAAAAAGTAGTTAGGAATATCGCAGTAAAATAATTTGCTGTATTCATCATGGAACTGCGTAACAGATAACAATTATTTGAAAAATTATAAAAAATATTTTAACAAAAACAAGGTATTCCAATGGGAACTAAAGAATCGTATAGCTGATCATAGATATAAGTCGCTAGAGACATAGAGCTATAGATAGAAAAATATCACACTATTGAGAAAAATCATGCGATTTGAATTTCAGATACGTGGAATGCTTTTTATAATTTAGTTTTCTTTCGATTTGAATTTCAGATACGTGGAATGCTTTTTATAATTTTGTTTTCTTTAGGTATATTGTCAAAAGGCATGGAAACAAAAAGTCTTAAAAGTACCGTTATTTGTTATTTTCCATATTTGCAGAAATAGCACATATTTTTTTAATCGTCAAATTTGTACTCTGCCTCTGAAATTTAAAAAAAATTACAAGTGGATAAAACAATCACTTTTATCCACTTTTAAGACATCAAATACATACAAATATTCTTAAGGGAGGAGATCCCTCTGGAATTTTTTATTTTTGCGTTATTTTTTTTTCGCTTATAAATTTATTTTTTAACCGAAGAAACTATTTTCAGTGGTCTTAGCCTTAAATGAAGCCTCATGAGTTCCTAAATAGTCTCGAAATCCATGTTTTCCGAGCCTACAATTGTACGAAAACGAAAACTTTAAACGCATTTTTCTCGAAACGCGTTTTTTTTCCGCGCCGTGCAACTCAAAAACTAATGTAGTTTTCGATTTGAAATAAAGTGCAAATTACTCGTTAACTAACTGGCCATTGCATGAACCTAAAAGTTCAACAAATTTTTTACAATAAATATTTTTTTTTTACAATTTGTTTATAAAGAAACATTGTGTTTTTTTTCGTTTTTTTGGTCTCTAATTTTTATTTTAAACTTGTTTTTAGTAAATTTAGGTTCATTCAATGCGTATAAATATATTTTATTGGAAAAAAATTACTTTTTTGATTATAAATAATTTTCTGGACCAGGGCATTGCACGCCGCAAACTCGAGGCGTCAACTTTAAAGAGCTGAAAAACCGCCATTTGTTTTTTTTTACTTAAAAAAAATTGTATCAATACTTCATAATGTCAATAATATCATATACTTTTCCAAATTTCAATAAAATTATTGAAAAAGCTGTCATCCAGAAGGATTTCCCCCCTTAAGATTAAATTCTTACGGCCATATTATTCACTAGTTTAAAAAATATAAAAATAAATACTAAGACTAAAGGTAAATGCAAATTATAAAAAATTTATTCAGTAATCATATAATTTATTTTGAGTAAATGACATGAACAAAAACTTAAATCCTTGGATTTATGAAATTCGGATTTGAGTGATTGAATTTAAAATTCACTTTAATCCAAACTAAATCCAGAGTGAATAATATGGCCATTAATATTGAAAGATTAACAAAGACTGTAAGTATATAAGATGTTAAGTTTTTTAACATTTTTTTTTAAATTTTAAAAATAATTTGATTCCTGAAGAAGCATTAAGTAAAAACAAGAACATAGACCTAAAGAATTTTATTTCATGTAAACATGTTTTATCAAAAGATTTTTGTCTCGATGGGTAAATTTTTTGTACCTCAGATTGCAGTAGGTACACGATGTCTACTCTACAATCTACATACCTAAATTCTAAATCTATACCTCAGTGACACGACCTTTCTTTTCACATCACCATGGTAACCAGTTATTTTTGCGATTTTATTAGTGTTTATTGTCCCTATGATGTTTTGCAAACCCATTTATCGAAGAACCAAGGACGAATTTTCTACATCTGCGCCTTAAGAAAAAGAAAATCTACCTACCTTCTTACAAAACAACAAAATCAGCTAAGGGTTGGATTAGAGATTTTTCTCACGAGAGATTATAAGAGGGAATGTATATGTGTTGGTAGGTATCATAGCTTAAATATATATTTAATTGATTTCACATGCGCTAGACTCATTTCATTTTTATTTATAGTTTCCTAAACAGCTGTTTATGTTTGTATTTTATTTATATACTTACCAATACTATTCTAGATGAGATAAGTATGTATGCATATAAAATATGGAATAGAAGAAGGTACCTATGTGTGTAAAATAATGAATTGCGCATGATGGTGACGCGAATAGAATCACGTTTTTATCTGGTGATAGAAACTTGCTATTTGGATGTAGGAACCTATACATTGAGAAAAGTAAACAGAAAACAGAAGTAGGTATTTCCATTAAATACTTAGGTAGGTACCTACTAAATATAGATACCTACATACCTAATTTAAAACGTTTGTCGTTTGTTTTGAGATCACAATATTATACCTAATTGTGTAAATTAATTATTTAATATGTAGAAAAACTGATTTTGCATAATACAATGCAAGATTATTGGTTGTATAAATATGTGCGAATGTAATCTAGTCGTATTATGTTAAACCTACCGACCGAAGTATATCTATGAACTAAACCTTCCGAATGACTATATTTTTATCTCTTTTAATTAGGATTGCAAATTAAATTTAAATCTAAGGTGAATCCTACAAATAAGTTTATAGTATCCACTACTTACATCAAAATTAGGTTGAACCAATATTTGAAATCAAATCTTGTTAAATATAAATCCATTTAAAATGCTCTCTGGAGGTGTGTTACAGCCATATTCACTCTGGATTATGTTTGACATGAAATTTAAATACGAATTTCTTAAATAAAAGAATTAAAATTGGTTCTATAATGTTCATTCGGAACAAACATTAAATCCAGTAAATTTATGCCATAACTGTCGGAAGTGGCAGACTATTTTTGAATCGTATTTTTTAAGGGGGAAAGAATTTCAAACCTGTAGATAAGTTCAAATTTTCCAAAGTAAGCTTCTTTTTAAAGTAAAGCTTTCAGCTCTTGAGGTATCACACTTTTGAGCCAGCTCAGATTTAGAGCTATATCAGTGATCTAGCTCAAATAAAAAGAATTCAGCACAGCTCTTTTTTGAGCATGCTTACAACCCTATGTGTTGTAGGTTTAACTTAAGGGGTAATAACACCTTGTAAACCACGAAATCGAGCGTCATTTTCATCAGCGTATAAAACAAAGAAGAAATATTATTTTCTTTTGGTGTTTGTTTAGATTAATTAAGTATATTAATAGGTAACAGAATAGGCTAATGTTAAATTTTTTAATGATGTGAAATTTTTTAAATGGCGGTGTAGTTCAGGATGATAGTAAAATCCTGTGCTCCCATCGGGCGACCAACTAACTCCTACAGTTTTTAACCGATTGGGCTGAAATTTTGGGTGGAGCTTAGAAATACCATTCTCTAGTGAAGTACGTTTATTAAAATTTAACGATTTTATGGTCTTTTTTCAACGAATTTTGTTTTTGGAATGAAATAATTTTTTTAAACTAATGCCATTTCTTTAAAAATTTATATTTCAAAAAAATCCTACGTACTTTCAAAATTTCAAAAGAGGTTCTTATTCTGTTTTTGAACTAAAATTAATAATTAAAAAATTTCATGCCAAATTATATCTCTCACCTCTGTTTGCAACAGAGTATTGGTCCTAGAGGTTTGAATTTATGCTCTTTAAACTTTTAAACAAATATTTTTTTTGCATATCAGAAAAACCTAGGCTTTTATTTTTTTTTTGTTTTATGGTGATAATTTTGATAAAAGTTCATAGGTATTCCAGCCATACTTGAATAGGACTCTGATAATAATATCGCACAAAAAAAAAAATATTTTAATCTAAATGTAGGTATCTCAAAACAACTAAAACTCACTTACAGTAGCATAAATCTATGTAACGCCAAATTTATGAACAACATTGTGCTGTAGCGTTGTTAAGATAAAATATTAAAAAAATAATTGACTTATATGTGTTTTAAGATATTTGAATTTCCTTATTTGAGTGAGAAGGTTCCGGGAACGTTTAAATTTAATGTTTTTTTTATTTAAAGGCCTGGAACTTAAATTTTCCATCTGCATTATTTTGGCATACATGTATGCAATAGTGCCTGGCTACACGTTGATTTTTTAATCGTCTAACCAGTTAGGTTGTAGGCAAGAGCGATGAGGATTTTCCTCTTTTTGACGTTTGTTCCTAGAAAATGTAAATTGGAACGTGATTGGGCACAACACTGTGTAGCCACGGCCATACAGCGAACCGTCCATAGTTAGAGTTATTCTTAAGTTGTAGTACTTTCATTTGATATACCAATTTACTTTAATGGCCGCTCAACATCCAAAATTCGTATTCTCCCTTGTATCTAAAGTTATTTTTGATAAAATAAAGATTTTTAAATTTTGCATGTTGGTAGTTATGAAATTTGTCTTATCTTTGAAGAAGATTAGATTAGAAGAGATTAGACCTCTAGTAATTATGTTTGCATGTATGTAGGTTATGTATGTATATGCATGTACATGAAAAATAAATACCATCTTAAGATTATGAAATATCCCTGTGCTTAAATATTTCTATTTTCAATAAAACAGGATATAGAGATAGATATAATAAAGTTGTAGGGATTAATCGATACAAAATCTTCTTTTTTTTAGGTGGGATTTCAGCATCATAATGTTGCCTTTTTCTTGAACATTCTTAATCTTGAAATATGTAGGTAGATATATAAAAAATGGCGAAATTTTTTTCTGCAATGCTCTTTAATCATATAAAATGGATAAGGTAAAGTTTATTTTGTAATCTTATCTAATCTTAAATTATAATTTTAGGAAAATATGATTACGATTAGATACTTAGCAATAAAGGCCCTGATACTTACCAAGATATGCGTAGATGCATTTATGTACCGTCTGACTCATAGCTACCAAAATTATAAGCATAACAAAAAAAACAAGATCCAGAATACACAACACCATTGTTTCTAGAAAAATCGTTAGATGATATGGATTTGGACTAAGAACAAAATGTAAAATTCTTTGAATTCCTATTTACCTACAAGATATTTCTAAATCCCAAACCAAAACAAAAACAATTTCCAAAAAAAGTTTCTTTTCTACCTAAATATGCAATGCACTTACAAAAAAAAAAAAAAAAACGGTTTCTGTTCTTCAAAACAAATAACAAAAAGAAACCTTTACATACATACATATGTAGATGTACCTATTAAAAATACGTTATTCATTCTGCAGTAGGTACCTTATGTAAATACCTCGTATATTTCATTTCTATGTATTTGTATGTTTTCACATAAATTCTCGTTACCCCATTTTGTGGCATATGACATACAAAGCAAAACCATGCGCACGATAGGGATTGTATGTTTTTCATTATTGTATACCTACAAAGGATCTTTCTGCAGAAAAACCGTGGGATAATTTTATTGCATTCAATTTGCAACCCCTATACATAATTAGGGGTGACTATTTTCCAAAGGAAGTGAAACTACCAAAGGTTCTACTTTCTTTCAAGCAGCGGATGAATACATGCCAATGGTGGGGATAACAGTATAAATAAAGTTGCTGATTCAGCACAGAGCACATTCGGGAAACAGTTGTCATTCAGTTCGTACGCTCATTGTTGGAAGCTGCTTTATTAAAAATTGAAAAAAAGTTCAAAGAGTGCTTTATCTTAAAAAAAGTGTTTGTGTGTTATATTCCTATCAAAGATAACCCAAAAAAAGGAAGGAATTGCAATTAAAATAAAGCAGGTGTGTTTAAGAAATCAAACAAAGTTTAAGTGTTCTTGCTATCATAAAAATTAGCAATATTATTATTAAAAAAAAAAATTATTAAACAAAACAACGATTCAAAATGGCTGGTGGATCTTTTTTGCCAAAAGATGAGAAAACCCTCTTCGATTGGGTTAGAGAATTTCGTATGAAAAAAATCCAAATGAAAAGAAATGTTCGTCGTGGAGTGGCAGGGCTCCGTGTCTGTGCAATACTATCAACGGCTCTCAGGAGCGCTGAAAAGGAACTTCGTAAAAAACAACAAGAACGCTATATGCGTTGGTCCGAGCTGCAAATTAAATTAATTGAAAGCCAAAACAAACGTAATCAATCTCCTAATTACTCGTCTGAAAATCGAAATATTAATTGTGATAGTGAATTAATTAATAATAAGCGAGAAAAGGAAGAAGCACGAAGAAAGGAAGTCGCCGAATTGTGGAAAACCGAAATAAGCAGCTTGGATGAATTCATGCGCAACATGAGTAGCCATAAATGTGTTGCCAGCAGTTGAACAAAGAAAAAACAAAGGGCCTCGAACTCAAACCCAAACTTGTGCCTTACAAAGAAAAATGCTTAAATTTTGAATGTAGTAGTACCTTGTGTAGATTGTGTTTTGATCAGCTAATTTTAATTTTTTGTAAAATTTATTTTGCTATTTCCTTTGTATTATGATGGTTTTCCATTTACAGTAACCAATTGTGTGAAGATGAAGAGAATGATGCAACTGCTTTCTCGACAGGACCGGGCTTGATGGCTTGGCTAGTGTCGTCGTGGCAAAATAACACACAAAGAAAAGTTAGTAAATTCCTTAAAATATTATTGGTTTGTAAAAAAAAACTTACTGTATACCTATAATTAACTGTGATTCATTTAAAATTAAGAGCTTTCTGCAATAGCTTACTCATGACGCAATAGAAAATACAAAATCAATAATTTAAAAAAGATTAAGCTTTCAACTCATACTTGAGTATAAATTTTTTGCAGAAAGCTTTTATTTTAAATATACAAAAAGCTTTTATCATGTTGGATTAGTTTTTCAATTATGAAATTAGATTATGATTCATATTGAATCTTTGAAATTATAAAGTTCATTTATATATTTTTTATATACAAAACTTTTTATAAAAGAAACTAGAAAATATAAATTTATCAATTTTTGAAACAAAAAATCAAATTCAAACTATCTTTTTATTTACCTAAACTTTAAAACAAACAACATCTTGATTTTGTTTCCTAAAAAATGGAATTTTATTTTTACAGCTCGAATAAAATTGTTAAAGAGAAAACAAAAAAAAACAAAGAAAACATCTACACATTCAGCTAAAAATAAAACTCCTCCCATCATCAACTCTGCACAACAATGCAACTGCTAGTTGTATTTTCCCTAACATCATACATTAGAAACTGCATCGCAGCACAAGATGAATTCGGCGGTGGAGGCTAGAAACGAGGATAGGGCATAGTACCTGTACCAGTACCAGGCATCTACTCGACTCGTATCATCTCCAACTTGCTACACTCGTCTTGTGTTTAAAGTGTGTGTGTGTGAAATAGGGTGCGGTCAACATGCGCAAGAAAGGGATTCAAATGCGCTCGGTTCGAAGTGATATCTATCTCTGTATTGTGTTTCGGACGACGACGACGTGTTGTTTGTCGGCACTCGGGAAGATGTGGATCTCACATCTTGCATATAGGAAGAAGTTTAAATTCTCTTAATTTTTTTTTATTATAATTTTGTGCGATATTTTTTTGCCCAATATCCCAATATTTACAGGTGTTTATTATAGGGTTTGCTTGTGGTGGAGATTTTCTGTGCAAAATGTGATGTGGCCCATTGTGTTCTTACGCTCTAAATGAGATGTAATAGTGCTGTGGTGTGCTGTCTCTTTGAAAGTCAATCAAATCCATTCCCTCAAACCATGTGATGTGCATATTCTGCTTCTTGTTCTAAAAATGTATCTCTAAAATCAAGTGTTTTGAATGTAAAACCAAAGTTATTGTATATGAAATTTTGAAAAGAAAAAATGTTACACATATATTGTAGAAGAAGAAAATAAGAAAACCAAATGTGTTATAGGTTATAAGTTTATAAATAGTTCTGTTAGAGAAATCTGGAGGATAAACCAGGCGTAACACTGACCCACACCTGTGTATAACCCAAAATCAACCGAAGAAGACGATAGAGAATATAACCAGTTCCCAGCGTCCATAGTAAGATGGAAAAATCCCTTTTAAATCTAATCCATTACATTCTAGGAACTTGATATATCGATTGAGAATCACAGAAACATAGCTGTCTGGATCCACAAAATTGATAACACAAACTTTTAGGAATGAATGGAACTCCTTGTTGAAGCAACATTATTGTCTGCGGAAATGTCCCGAAAGCTCTGTGTAACTTTTCAATGTTATATCCCAAAAACTTTTTTTTTTTCTTAGTTAACAGCACCATGCTGTCTTAACATCATAAAATTTTCGCTTTTATAGCATAAGCCGGGGCCGTTCGGAGTTTTCTATGTATATCTTCTACAGTTTTCATCCCATATTCAGAGAAGCAAGCGGAACAACTTTTAAACTCAGTAACATTATTGCATTAGATAACGAAATTTATTTATTTTGATCACAACACCGGGTGTGTTGTCTTAATTTGTAAAGAAAAATCTGACATTTTGTAGGATGTGTTGGTCTTCAAAATCCACCAGTATCCAGGCCATACAGTAAAACTCGAATGGTGATTTCTTGACTTAACTACAACACTGGGCGTGTTGTCTTATTTCGGAAAAAGAAGCCATTTTATACATCAGTATCCAGTTGAACCCGTAACAGTCTTGTTATACTTTTTTTTAAATACAGCACTGGGTGTGTTGTCCTAACTTTATGAAATTAACACTTTTGTAGATGAACCATAGTTAAAGGCATTCCTCCAATTGTAGTGGAGATATTATAGTTTGTGGAGAATAGTATGCAGATGGAATTAGTAAAGTGCTGCCTTGACATTTCCTTAAAACAACGCAATTTGTGTTGTCTTAACTTTATATAGTTCTGATTTTTCTAGATACAAAGTTAATACGGTGAAGGCTCTAAGTTAAACGGTGAAGAGCTAAGAAAAACTATCGGTCACATAACTCCCTCACTATGCACAATAAGCGTGTGATGAATAACGGAAGTCATCGTGTGAATCCGAAAATAGACAAAAAAAAGCAACATTCGTAAATGATGATTTTTTGACATTTAAATACCTACAATGCTCCTAGGCGTTGTCATAAATTATTTTTTTTTTGAATTTTGCTTTTGTAGCTTTTTACACAAGATTATCGACTCTATCGGATACAAACGTGAAGATTTCAAGAACATTATAAGCAATCGTGAACATTTGGACGTAAAAATAAAAGTAGAATTTGTAGTAGCAAATAATTTTTATAAATCAACAACAACTGCACAGAAATGTGCTGTCATAACAAATAACGTTTCCGCTTTTATAGCTTTCTTCAGTATCATTGCCGTATAGATGTCACAAATTAGTGTCGTCATCGTTTATAATTTTTTCCAAACTAAGTGCGCTTTTATTGCAATTTTACTTCAACACTTCTGAGTTACAGCTTTGGAGCGTTCATACTTTGACTTTGGATGAAAAACGTAAAGTACGGTAGTGAAAGGAACGGACAGTCCCTGTAATATTTTTTTCCATATTCTTTTTTTTTGCAATTTTTTTTTTTATTTCTTGTTAAAGGGAAACAAACGTAAACGGAACCGGCTATTTTATATAAATTTAAAACTTTAGTGACCAGCTGACAACAGACAACAAGAAAAAGAATCTTTTTTCTTTCTCTCCCCTTCTCCCTTATTTTCTTTTTATACATTTTTTTTTAGAGACTATTAACCAAGAACACGGCTTCCAAGGGTATATCTCCGCACAACATATATTTTCAAAATTTTTAATTTGCAGAACAGAACACTGATTTTAGAGCAACAATTGCACCTGAAAACTTAAAATTCCTAAAAAAAAAACAAACAGAACTAGGTCCTGTAAGTTAAATGAAATACGTTCCCAAAATTAATTTTATTTTATAGTGAAAGCTTATAAGCGAGAGGGAGAGAATAATGTTTGCGCATATTTGACCGAACCACCATCAATTTTATTGACGTCAGAGTGAACGTGTGAACATACAACTATTTATATTTTTCAGCAAATTTGCAAGATAAGTTGCTTTTTTTTCGACTTTTTTCCTCTGCATGGCGAATTTTCTATTTTTAGTTAAAAAAAATATTTGAGAGAGAAACAGAGAACGCACTCTTTTTATCCAGAACTGAAACTGCTAGCGAAAGCGAACATGAACACATTTGCTGCAGATAAATTAAAGGGAATCAATACAACAAAACAATTTATTTTATTCTCCGGCCTGTGTTCTTTGCGGTGTGTGTGTAACCTTCCTAGTATACAGTACCTACTGCCTATCTTTACCGTTACCCATAATGCTTTTTTCAATTGTCCGCTTGTAAGTGATTCTAATCAAACATTTTTACTCTAATTTAAATTTCAAATTTACAGTAAATAATTTTAAATTTTGTTTTAAACAATAATTTAATATTACAAACATAATATTTTGGGAAGATATATTTTTTTGAAAAACATAAAAAGAAAAACAAAAACCGATAAAATCTATAAACAATAAACTTAACAAATGTAAAAAAATTCTTATGTTCGCAGTGTCCATACTAATGCATAACCTCTGTATTTCAATAGTGTTGTTATAATTTCATATTTGACATATGACATCTGTCAAAAGCTTAAGAAACAAGAGCATAAATTTAATTATGAATACTGTAAAATAGATTATAATGGTGAATGCTAAACAATTTTCTTTTGTTAATTCTTATTTATTTATTTTCTCTCGTTTGTTTTGTAATGACAACACATAATTTTAGTACTTTTTTTTTGTACATGAACTTTTGTATAATACAAGAATGTGAATTTGTTTTTATGATAAAAAAAATGATCTATGAGATTTGGTGGCAAAGTATAATTCAAATCATTAATACTCAAATGTATTTTTATTGCCTTTGTTTAATAATACATAATTTAACAATATGCAACCACAAAACATACTCGCAAGCAATTATTGATTTTAATTCTTCCATTTGTGTTTATCATTATTATCAATCAAGCTTTACTCTGTTTATTTTCCAAAACTTGGAAATGTTTGTATCGAAAATACGCTTGCTTATATTTCTGTACACTTGAATAATATTGAATGTATTTTTTTTTTGTATTAAGTTAGAATTGTATGTACTCGTTTAATGAAAGTATGTATTTACTATTAATGTGGACACTGGCGAAAATGTAAAAGAAGAGACCATTTTCAATCTGTGAATAATTGTTTGGTAGTTACCTTAATTTTGACATGTTAACACACATATTCCCTGTATTTGGTATAAGAAGTAGAATTTTAGAGATTATTTACAGAGATAGATCACATTACTCTTAACCTAGCTGAGAGAGGTCATGGTCAGTAGCGATAACCATAGTGTTTGGCGTTCTTATCTGAGACATAGGGTGCAGGCAATCGTGTAGGCTCTTCACAGTTTCATTATTCAGAGAGAGAGAGTGGGTATCATCAATCAAGACGAAACATCAATCAACACGAAACACCAATCAACTTGAAACATCATTCAACTCAAAAATCTATGAGACAGAGAGAGAGAGAGAGGATAGATATCACTTGATCAACGCAGAGAGGCTGTAGGGACAATTCTGTTCATCAATCATAAACAACAATAACTTTTGCTGATGGCCATCTTTTGAACTGGTAAACCTTCAGAGCAATATTGCGTTGGAAAGTCTTCATATCTTACAGTTGATCAATCTGCGACAACAATAATGCATCATTGTTGTCAGAAGACTATACATCTCCATTTGATCACCACCATAGACTTTTACCTGCGGAAGATGATCTTTCATACACTTATCCCTTTGAAGTGCCAGATAAAACAACTAATGCGGTAAAACTTGGTGTATTTTAACAACTGATCAATATTATTTCAGTTTGAATGAAACAAATCTTGAGGCTCATACCAATATACTCATGGCAATTTCATTTGGTTAAGAAGCAGTTCTAGCACTCCTAACATCAATTTTGTGAGGCGTGCGGTTATTCATCTCCAACAATATCGCTTGAAATGATCTACCAGTTCAAAGCCTACCTACTATGGTTTCGATTAGACAGACGAGCGTCGTCGTTGCGCAATTTCACCAGGGTAACTTGTAATTATTTATTCTGGACGAACCATTCTTCGTATATTGCAGTTAAATTCCGATCAAATTGTGGCACAATAGTATAGTTTCATCTGAGAGCCTTCTGATGATAAACACACCATCGAACCATGTTTCCATTTTGAGGTCGTACATTATCTGGGACAGGGCGAAAGGCATATAGTTCAGACCGATCTATCTAGCATCTTTGAGGTTTTATGGACAAAGATTGAGTACTTTCAGTTACGATTCTTGAAGTGACTCTACACCTTTTGACTTTTAATCGAACATGGGCAAATGTTCCACTGTTTTTCCTGGTAACAAACTTGAGATATCTCCAAAACAAATTTGGTACTTTCAGTTGAATACACTTGGCGTTTGGAGTCCTACATCTGGCTTCAAGACATCTTTTGATCACACACGGGCATTGTTCAACTTCTTTCCTGGTAAAAAACTTGAGATACTTCCAACATAACATGTTTATTCCGTTAGACACGTGGCACTTGATAATTGGCTTGAAGATAACTTCTGATCGCACTGGGGCAATGTTTCAATGCTCTTAAGATACCTTCAACACAATTGGTATTATCAGTAAGACACTTGGCACTTGAGACTTGGTTCCCTGAAAACTTTTGATCTGATGTTCTACTACTTTCTTGGTAACAAAAATTGAGATACCTCCAACAAAACTTGGTATTTTCAGTTAGACACTTGGCACTTGAGACTTGGCTACCTCTGATGTTCTACTACCTTAAACTTGAGATACCTTCAACACTTGGCACTTGACACTTGGCTTCAAGACAACTCCTGATGTTCTGCTACACTTTTGGTAACAAACTTGAGATACCTTCAACCAAACTTGGTATTTTTAGTTTGACACTTGAGACTTGGCTTCAAGACAACTTCTGATGTTCTGCTACACTTTTGGTAACAAACTTGAGATACCTTCAACACAACTTGGTATTTCCAGTTTGACACTTGGCACTTGAGACTTGGCTTCAAGACAACTTCTGATGTTCTACTACTTTCTTGGTAACAAAACTTGACATACCTCCAACACAACTTGTTATTTCCAGTTAACACTTGGCAATTGAGATTTGGCATCAAAACAACTTCTGATCGTATTTGCGCATTGTTCTGCTTTCCTGGTAACACACATGAGATATCTTCAAAACCACTTAGTACTTTCAGTTATACGCTTGGCGCTTGAGATTTGCTTTTAAGACATCTTACGATCGCAAAAGCAAATCATTTTTGCTTTCCCGGTAACAAACTTGAGATACTTCCAAAACAACTTAGTACTTTCAGTTATACACGCTTGGAGACTGAGATTAAGCTTCAAGATAACTTTTGATGTCACACGCACATAATTCTACTTTCCTGGTAACACACTTGAGATATCTTCAAAACAACTTGATGCTTTCAGTTACACATTTGGTGCCTGGAGTACCATTGAATTGATAATCTGACATTACACAACATGTCATTTTTATCTACTGGTTAACGGGTAATATTTTTGAGATATCTTCGAAACATCTTGGTTCTTTCAGTTAAAACTTGTATCTGGAAGTTCTTGCTGAGTTACGAAAAACTGGTCTTTAATATCGATGCATATCCTGAGATATCTTGCTGAGACAACTTCTTTCAACTTAACCTTAAAGTTGAAAGTTCCCATTGTTTGACACCACATTCCTGAAGACACTCAAACATTCAGATCGAACACATCCTTGGACACGTTTTTGGGACTTTTAGTAACACAACCTAATACTGTGAAGTTCCATTTATGTCCCGAGCACGATATGATCTCCGATTAACATCGTTGAGTTGTTAACCCCGTTGAGATAGCTTTGCAACAGCTTGAAACTTGGCACTTGGCTATCGAGTAACCGTTTTGAGATAATTTGGATGCAACTAATGAACTACTTGAGAGTTGCCAAATTTCTCAATCTGAAGCATCCTGTATTAACACATGCATCAAGATGATATCAATATTTTGCATCTGGTAACATCTTTTAGATATATTGCAACACAAAAGTCTTCGTATTTTCAGTAAAGTCTGACTTAAGCGCAGTTTTGGGGCCATCATCATGGTTTATCTTAAGCTGTTTCCGCATTTTCAACTTCTTTTCAAAGTAGAATCTCAACAAGAGGCATCAAACTTTCTTTCATCGCATCATACATGTCTGGGTCAAAATAATCGTTAATCGTAAAGAGTAGAACTTCAAAATGAGTTGAAAATCGACTTCCTGGTACTGTTACACCATGTTGAGAGACATACCTCAAAGCAAATGCAGATGCTGCGTGGTAACTACTGAATTTTTAATATTCACTAGCAAAACTATTCTTTCAGCTTTTTGAGTGAAGTTTCCGATTGTGAATAAAACTGTTGGGCGCCATTTTTGGTTTAAGTTTTGCAAAGATCCCAGCTTACATTGGTGTTAGCGAACATCTTGTATCACTCGTATGTCGACTTGCTTGCACTTTTGGAAGAGCAGAAGCACTTAGACCTTACATACTACTGTCAACTCTTGTTGACTTCTTGAGACCATTGACCCAGTTTACTCAACGTGTGATGCATGGAATACAATTTTGATAGCAATTTTTAAAACGTTCCCAAATCTGGGTAACTTCATCGAGTTTAGAAATTTGGCAGCAGCGGCGTGGGATTGCTTCGTAACGACGGCGGCGTGGGAAACAATGCATTGACTGCGGCGTGGGAGACGAGGCATTGACGGCGGCGTGGGAAAAGATGCATTGACTGCAGCGTGGGAGTTCTTTGACGGCGGCGAGGGAATCCATGTTTTGACTGCGGCGAGGGATCGTTGACGGCATCGTGGGAAACTCTTAGCTGATGCAGTTGACGGCGGCGTGGGATCTGGATGGCGTTCAAGTGATGACTGCGGCGAGGGACACTGTTCCAGCAACGAAATTGACGGCGGCGAAGGATCGACGAATAAATTTGACGGCAGCGAGGGATTTAAAATGTTTATTACTCTGCGAAAGGGAAATCGGCGTGCAGCTTTGAGGACATTTTTAACCACGGTTAAGCTCTCAACAATCACACAAAGTCATTCTAATCAATCAACAAATCCTCCAATTGTTAAGGGTTTTTGTATTTCGAAATGGAACTCCAACTCCAATTGCATCGCGAAGTAAGATTTTTCGATCATCTAACGTAATTTCAAATAATTTTTCCTATCCCAACACTACTTTTTTTCTCATCAAACTGATTTAATAGACGACATCCTTGTTAGACATGTTAGGAATCTAGTTATTGGACCAATAGACAACGACACCATAATATCAAATATTTGTTCATCTTGCCTGGGGTTTCTTTTGAATTCATCATCCTTTTTGTTCACCTTATTCAACCTTAGAGAATTCAGCGCAGACTTACTAATTTTTAAACCTTTTTTTTAATGGA
The DNA here is from genome assembly GCF_945859705.1 of Episyrphus balteatus. NCBI lineage: Eukaryota > Metazoa > Arthropoda > Insecta > Diptera > Syrphidae > Episyrphus > Episyrphus balteatus. Next base: position 1,140,299 of record NC_079136.1, on the reverse strand, counting down.
GAGAACATTTACCAGCTGATGTGTAGAATTTTTTGTTTTCATTTTTTGTTTATAATAAAATTTTTAATTGAAAATATGAAATATGGAATTTCAAAGAAAATAAAATGCGTATATGATTGAACTAAAATAATTTTGGTTGTTCTTATTTGTTGAACTTGGTTTTGGTATTTCAGCTTTTCAGAAAGAAATAAGAAAGAAAATATTTAGCCTTGTTAAGGTAAGCTATTTCGCATCCAGCATCCGAGTATGGAAAACAAAGAACTAGAAAAGTATATCTTCTGATTGTAACTAAAAGGATTTGAGAAGTAGTCAGTTGAAATCAATTTTTTAAACCAGATGAAAGGTGGAAGTTTTAAAATCGTAAATGCCAGATTGTTGAAATTTATTTTGTAACTCGATGCTGAAGACCAGAAGTTATAACTTTATACCTGCAGCCGAGTGTATTCGGTAAAACCGAGTATTAATAATTTCTAATTCATTGAATTATTGAAACATCTTTTGGGGGACTCGTGAAAAGTCCCCATTATGAATAACAATCGATTGACCCTAAATTTGGACATCAAGTTTACTCAATTTTATAAATTTACTTGTCTGGGATTTGGGGGAAATACGTCTGTAAAGTAGTGTTAACATTTTGTAAGTAAGCACATGGCTTCCATGCCGTTTAATATGATGATCGATTTGTCATCTGACACTACTAGACTTTTAGTTCAAATTTTGACCACTGGTAGCGCATTTCAATTTTACCAGTCATCTCTGATGTTACGTCTCTTCTCACTTTATCATCCGGATAGAGTTTTTTTTCGTGTCAAATACAAATCGACCATTTCATGAATTGTATTTGATATAATCCAGTCAAATAAGGGGTTTCATCTCGGAATGAATGCTAATAGATTTTTTGGAATCAGCATTAAAAAATACCTTCAAATCATGTATCATATGTGTATATAATACCATCGTCTATTTTTCTAATTTTGAAAATCTTCATTTCTTTCTCCTTGAATATCGCGACATGCGGACATGAGATTTTTCTAGACTTTTGAGGTATGTTATAGAATGTCAAAACGCAGGTATTGAGCAAAAAAAATTTCTATTAGCATTCATTCCGAGGTTTACCCCTTATTTCACCTTATTTGACTGTATTAATCCAATTTAGAACATAAAACAATTGGGATATTCCCGATCCGGTGCAACAAAGAGGTGTAAAATTGTTAAATTTCATTTTCTACTATTATCTACAACTACAACAGACAAATTTTGAAACATTGTATTTTTTTGTTGCAATGAGTTAGGGTATTAGGTATTTGATTTTTTAAGTGTAAGAAAATGTTACACTTTTGCAACGATACAAGACCATTTGCATCGAATCGTGAATACCCCCTAATGAATTTTCCCCAGTAATTGGGTCTTGGGTGAGTTCTTTTTTCTTATGGGGTAGTGATCTAAGCCTTTTCCCACTGTGCTTAAACACGATTTTCGCATTTAAGCCTAGTACGCTGCTGAAGCGAAAAGAAATTTTGCATACAAAATTTCGTTAACGAAATCCTGAACGGAAAATTTCGTTTTGCTTTTCGTTTTTCAGTACGCGAGACCTCCTTTTTTCCAAAATGGTTGACATGCGTAAGTAAGCCTTAAACTAAACGTATACAAACTATAGCTTGTCGAATCGAACAAGATGGACCTAATGCAAGCAAAATAGTTACTTGGGCGCAGCTCTAGCGAAAAATTGGAGAGTTTTCACTCATTTGTCACTTACTTTTTACTGTCCTGTGCATTTTTCTTCACTCCAAGAGCAGTGTTGACGGTTTTTTCCTGATGCAGAAAACTTATTTTTTTTTGTCTAAAAAAAAACAAGAGAAACAAGCGAGTAAAAAATATTTTCAATTTTGTACTTTTTTCAAAAAGTGGTGAATGTAGTTTAAGCCTTAAGTCAATGAAAATCCCATTGACTTAATATATATGGACTGCTAGAAGCATATTCAGGTTGGTTCCACTTGTTTCTTCGCGATACTAGCGCCCTAAAAAAAAGCGGAGAATAAGTGCAACATTTTTGACGAAGTGCGAAAGGAACAAATATAGAAAAACAGAGAAAGCACTACCTTTTAACGACAGATGTCATTCACTAAAAGTTTCCTCTTTTCGCCGTCTAAAGTTATACCGCTAGTAGAGCTAGAAAGATGTGGAATCATTTTTTTTTCAAATTTTGTATGGAAAAGTCAAACGACTAGCAGTCCATATATAGTAGGTCAATGGAAAATCCATCTCGATCTGAGCGCAGCCGAAAAATAGTGATGAATCACTAACTGCACTCGTTCACTTTTCCTTCAAACAACTGCAACGCTTAAGCGGTACCTAGAAAAACTACAATTGTAAACAAATATTTTTGACATTTAATTTTTGACATTCCGCTCAACAGCACATCAAAAATATAAACAACAAATGTAAAAATGGATCAACAAATTGAAAAATCAGTTTTATTTCGTCAACTAATTCTAAATACCAGAAAACCATTAGTTTTTCGAAAATTTCCTACAAACTGGAAATGTTTTGATTGTTCAATTGAAGATTGGTGCAAAAGATTCGATGCAAATCAGTCAAAAGAACACTCTCCCGAATTCGAAAAGATGCCAACGAAATTTGGTGATATTCCACAATGGGAACGATTTCGCTCGAAACTTACCACCACTTTTACAAATTTTCTTGAAAAATATTCAAAAGATGAAGAAAATTGGAGCGCATTTTACTATGAACCAAATACGCAAATTCCAATTGAATGTCGCTACGACATTGATTTTAGTTGCTTTGGCTTTTCCAAAGACAAAATCAATGATACCTCATTTTGGTTGAGCTCCAAAGGAGCTAATACACCTTGTCATTATGATACTTATGGTTGTAATATAGTTGTTCAAGTTTATGGCAGGTAAACAGAATTTAACCATGTCCCTAACTTTTTAGGTTTACTTTGATAATTTAGAAAACATTGGTTATTATTTCCCCCAGACACTAAATTAACTCCAATCAGAGTTCCTTATGAAGAAAGCAGTGTATATTGCTCGGAAAACTTTTACTCTCCCAAGAATTTGGACAGATTTTCTAGTAAGTAACTAGATCTTCTGCCTGTTTCGAAATCATTAAACCAACTCTGCTTTCAGTTGCTAGGGAAAATGCATTCGAATGTATTCTGACTGAAGGAGATGTTCTAATTGTCCCTAGAAATTGGTGGCACTATGTAGAAAGTTTGGAGACATCTTTAAGTGTCAATACATGGATTCCTTTGGTAAATTGATTGTCCCTGAAATTGCGTTGAAAAATATACTTGATTTGTGTTTTCTAGAAAATCGACATCGATGCCCAGATAGATGAATGCATTGTTAAGTATATTGTCGAGAGTACTTTGAGTCAAGAATGTGAAGAAAAGAAGCGTTACATTTTAAATCCTAATCAGGTGAGTTTTTTTTTTGCATTGCCAATAAGGTTCTTAATAAAATCTATATTTATTAAAATTTTTTTGTCTGGTTCCTGTCCCCTTCTTGTCGTGTCTGATTGCTTCTTGTTTTTTTCAAACCAAAAATTATGGTTGATAGAGTATACAGCGAGACTAAGAGATAAACGTCTTGGCTCTCAATTATTTACCTAGCCCAAAAAAAGGAACAAGTGAAGTTTTGTTCAAGATATTGCGTGTAATGGGTAGATATTTTTTTTTTTAATGATTATAGTGTATTGCTCTCATTGTAAGCTAAGTTCATTTTCGCTGCTTCCGTTTTAATAGTTACAAAAGCTGTGTCCTTCTAATTGCGTTGACAGTATAAGCAAAGACAATCGTACCATTTTTTAAAGTAGGAAGAAGTTGAATTCGATCTTGGCACCTCGAAACATTCGAACATCCATGATACTGAAAAAGTTTGAAAATGTAATCAATCTGGTTGAAGGCTGATCAGTCCGGATGCGTGTTTGGCCGTCCATGAGCCGATAGGCTATAGCATGAGTTAGAAAAAGTTTTCTCTCCAATATTAAAAGAAATATTACTATAAAGAAGAAGTGTATCTCCCCTCATCATTTATAAATTGATAGATTATAGATTCATGCAATCTGAACACAAAAAAAAAAAAAAAAAACAACAGAACAGCTATCCTGAACATCACAAGAGCCATAAGATGCGGTCGTGTTTATACGCTTCACATGACATTCACAGGAATTTTAACTGCTTAATTTTCAGCTTTCCGACCAGATCAATGTCGCTGTAAAGCCTGTATAGCTCGACGTTGCATCTTCTCCTCCTCTCTCCGTGTCGATGCACACTGGACCGAACACTACCAGAAGAATCTTTCTCTCAAATAAATGTAAAAGTTTTTCATCCGCTCCATGTAAATGTCCATGCCTCCGCATCTCATAGCTATAAAACAAAATAACTTTCCTCAAGACAAAAATGTGATTTACAGCAAAAAGCAGGTCACAAATAGGCAAATTTTGATTATTAAAAATTTAAAAACTTAACGAGAAAACGAATGCGATCAAACGCATTCACCGATGGTTTTGGCCTAGTTAGCTGTGTCGTGTGTGCATTAGTGTTTCGCAGTTGCAGAACCTGTAGGTACTAGTGGCAGCCAGTCCAAGGTTGTTGAAGAACCCTAATATTATTCTCAGGTTATTCTTTCCTCAGATGGATGCAGGCTATGTATCTATCTTTTTTAGTTGTATTTCTCAAGTAATAATTTTGCCTGTCTGCGCAATGATATTTCTTGATATGTCAATTAGATTTTAACAGTCCGAGTATCCCTCTCTCTGAGGCCTATACATTTTCCTGTATCAGTTCCCTACTTGGCAAAACTAATTCTATGCACTTTTTATTTTTGTTGCCACATAATCGCTGGCTGAAGATAATAACACTTTTGCATTAAGCATACAACATAACTTTAACATTTTACGTTGTGCTTAACGAGCAAAAATGATACGCATACGCCACAGTGATCGTAAACATTTTTAAAATTTTAAAAATAAATTCTACAGCTGACCGAATGACAAAGCGATTGTCCTTTGTTAATTCGAAATTTTTTTCTAAGCCATCTAAACATAAATTTTATTTATATGTGGTTACAGGATTTAATAAACCCAACAAAATGAGGATAGAATTTCATTTCTTAAAGAATTTGATGCTCGTCTGATTGCGATAAAATAAAGTTCAAAGATTAGTCTGCATAAATGTATAAATGTATTTAGGGTTCAATGAGAACTTGCCCTACAGAAGCAATGGAGGTCATTCTCTATTTGACACTTTTATATGAAGAATTTACATATATGAAAAGGAGCAATCGTTAATTTTAGGAAGGGTATAAACCGACTCAGGACAAGACGACTTTGTACACCCCGATTCACGACAGATCCAACCCATAGCCCGACTCAAGATAACCCGACTCAGGTATGATTTTTGCGCAGAGTAAAGAGTATATCCACGCCTACCTGACTCGAGTTGCGATGAGTCGGGTTATCTTGAGTCGGGCTATGGGTTGAATCGGGCTGTCGTGAGTCGGGGTGTACAAAGTCGTGTTGTCCTGAGTCGGGCTATACCCTTCCGAACTGAATTGGGCTTTATTAAAAAAAAAAAAAACAAATTTAAAATCTTATTAATTTTGAGTAAGAATTTCTTCTCTCATTCGCTGTTACGAAATATTTGCGTTAAACATAAACCCTGATATTTTTTTTTTTAATGCACCCATACTCCAAACTAATCAAAGATTTTAACTTATACCCTGTTGTTTAGTTTCTTTTTAATAACTTTTTATTTTTTTTCAGTTGCAATTAATAACGTCCAGTGATGAGTTATTTGATATTCTACAAATCTTAGTGAAAAATAAGTCTACTGAGGACCAAACTGATGAAAAATATTCATACCAATATTTATCAGAAAAAGAAGTAAATAAACTAATTGAAAAATGCCACAATGACGTCAGTGTGTTGCCATTACTTTCTCCCGAAAAGTTCGATAGCATTCTTCGCGATAGAACAAAGCGTTATGTAGATATGGAGCCTTTGCACAAAGCAGACATCCATTCAATGCATGAAGCACTTCTTAACGCCATCTGCCATCCAAATATGATAAATAACATAAAAGAAGAATTTCTTAGAAATATTGAAAAAAATTGCATGATAAGGTAAAAATAAAACAAACAAACTTAATTTAATTGTTTACTGTTTCAAATTACAGATACATTTATTCATAGTAATTATATTATATCTACACGTCTTGACATCAGTCACACCAATTATTATTACTTTTACAATAATTAGTTTGTCTTAAAAAAGAAAGAAAGAAAAAAAGAACTAAGCGATTACTACAATTTTTTAGTTACACTATCACAGGTTTTCTAAAACTAAACTGTTATAATTTATCGCTTTATTTAATTTATTTATTAATATGTACACTTTGTTGTAATTCCTTAGGAACTTTGGAATTTTTCTTTTACGGCGAGCAGTCATTCATAATCATAGACTTCCAACTATCTTCTACTTTGTCCCATATTAACCTCCCACAGCTTTAAGTAATTGTCTAGAACTTCTTCGAACCATTTTTGTTTATCCGTGTCATTGAATATGACATTGAGTGACTTTAAGTCCAATTGCAATATGGCCTCATTCCCGAGCAATGTGTCCAGAGATCTGAGAAGTGTTCCATTTCCATGTAGTTTGAGTAGTGTTCCATATTTAAATACATAGTACTCGTATTGCAGTTTTCTTCGTGCCCACCGTTCTACGGTAGCATTGCCACTTGCTGTTCGTATCTGTCCTAAATGCTCGGCATACCAGGGAGCAAAGTAGTTGTATAAATCGAGTTTTGAGAGACCACTTATTCCTTTAGTTTTGAGACGATCTTTTATTATTTGATAGTTTTTGCGACTATAAACGAAAACCTATAAATAAAAAAAAAAAAAAAAATAGTATGAGGGCATAAAATGTTTTATGAATATCAACTTCAATGTTTTGGAAAATAAAAACAATAAAAAAAAAGAATTTTAGCTTCGTGTTTTTAAGATTCTAAATGTTTCAAAGAACTAAGATCACACAATTTCTCAATTAAATCTATAAAAACAAACTTATAAAAAAAGTGTTATTAGAAATTTTCTGTTTAAAAATGTTGCATCAGCAACTTCAACCGTCTTCTACTAACACAATTTTTCTATGGAGAATCAAAAAGGCGAAGAATTTATCTCTATTATGAGAACTTATCTGTGCCGAACAACCACACCAATACTGCCCATAATCTCGTAAAGGCCCTAACTACAAAATTTTCGATTTTGTTTTTTTTTTTTGCATATTTGGAGTTAGGGCATTGTCTCTGAGATAGCTTCATTTCATTTTTTAGCCTAGGTCTTCATATACGTCAGAAAATTCAAAATGTACTTTTGATTTTTTTCATTTTTATATGGAAATCACGATATTAGATACACGATATAACTCGGAAGTAAGAAAAGTGTAGTTAGGGCCTTTACTTTAAAACGAAGATTTCAGGGTAAAAATATGTGGGAATCTATGGAATGAGCTTGCTTACTGAAATCGAAGTCATTGCTAGGAACTTCTAAAGGAAACTACCAATACGACAAAGAAACATGTTGATGGAACGATATATACAAAGCAGTGATATCTTTGAAAAAGACCGCTTTCAAGGCTTGGTCAAAATGGTCCAACGAATTTTGGATGGCCAATTGCGAAAAATAAAACTGTTGTCTGATGACCATGAACCAACAACTGCATTCAGTTGACCTCTGGCAAGGAACAATTTAAATTTTAAAAGGAGGCCTGCCGCCGTTTCTTGAGGTCAACCCTGCACTCCTCACCTAATATGTAACAGGAAAGTGGGAAAGTTGTGGTCTCATCCGAGAGTCGTCGCTAATGGAGAAGAAGATAGCAACTCCAATCCATTTGCAATAACCTAAAACGCTCACTCATTTTGTATTTAACTTACCTGGTATAAAGAATTACCCGTTGTATATGAATTTATATAGTGCGTTCCAAATGCCTCCATAAATTTCACTGCACTCGTTAAATTTCCAGTCTGCAATGAATGCGCTCTCCGAGCAACGTCTGGCTCTAGTGATTGATTAGGTGGTATATCGGTTTTAAGTTTTCCTGTCTCACGAAAACGTACAACTCTGACTAGAACATAGGAATAATCGCCCCTCACAAACGACGTATTAATGCCCAACTTCTTGGCTGCGACATCTGCATGCCATCCGCCGGTGAATGCCTCCCACGGCTTATCTAGTCGTTCGATAGTGAAATCCCGAAAGTATGCCTGATAGAGTTGGCGTCGATTATCGCAGAATTCCATGTGGAAATCACCATGAAATATTCCTGGCACATTTTCCTCTCGGGTCTCTGTCAGTAAATTTAAATTCTAAAAGAGAAATCAGTAAATTTAAAGTATTCTTATAGAAGTCTTATAGTGTTTACCTTATAAATAGTTTTAGTGGGTTCCTTGAAAAGCCACCGTTCGGTGTCGTTGTAGGATATTACTTTCATCGATATACTCAGGTAACCATATCGGACGAATATGTTGATAGCTTTACCTATTCTTAGTTGGGACTCGTGACTCCCACCGAAACAGAGGTCACCAGCCAGCATAAACAGAGCCAATAGCCAAATAAAGCCATACTGTTGGTTCATTGCTCATTTAACTGGGTCGAAAGGTAAATTATAAGCGTTACCTGGTGAAGATAAATAAAATTAAGTATGATTTATTAATTGGGTTTAACAAATTAAAAGGTTTGCAAATTTATTAATCATTCAAATCTTGTTCTTCTAAAACGAAATCGAAAGCGGTTTGAGGCTTAGCTTGAATCATAATCAAACTTATTGTAAATTTTATTCTTACGCACGTGGTAAGTTGGATAGATAAATAATTCTAGACAATTATAATATACATATAGCTCTGTTGGCCGCACTCGCATGCTTGGCAACGGATATAAGATGTGAATTGCTATCGGAAACCAATAGCTACGCGATCGGAATAATTAAAGACTTTCAAATTAAAATTAAGTGACTGTAGGTAGTATAAGAATTTTATTTGTATTTTTTGTTTTGTTTGTCTCTTGTTCATCATCAATTGATAAATTTAAAAAGGTGAGATATAAAAAAAGGAAACATTTATTCAAACGATCATTTGAATTTGAATAAATATCAGCATAACCCGGTTCGAATTGTTCATTTGAACCTGTTTTTATAAACTTGTTAAAACAAACAGTTAAGATGCTTTAAACAATAAAATTTATTCAACAGCCATGGTCAAGGGCATTTGAGAGAGGGTGACAGTTTATTTGGTAAGTTACTCATATACTTTGCGGATGCCGTTGCAGATATAATTGAAGTTAAAGAAATAAACGATACATTTTTAAGATAATGTATTTGGATGGCTTGCGGTAATTTAAAAGGTCATAGTTCGAGGAGAAATTTTATCAATTAAATCACTTCGGATTTATTTATGTGCATACATATAAGCCAGGCAGAAAAAAAATTTATAACTGAACGTGACATAATTTCTTAGTTTGAATTCTTAAAGGCCTGGAAAAGTCGAGAGTTGTTTTGTTTTTTTTTTCCCTTAAGCCCTGATTTTTCAATCGTCAGTTAGACTATCAAAAGAATAAAAACTGTCAAATGTCAATATAAAAAAACAACTTTTATTCCCAGGAATAAGCTCTAACTGAGGTTTATCTGAGTATTGAAAAATTGGCTCTAAGTGATATTGTTCAATTCCGCTCAAGACATCCTAATTGCTATAAAATCCATGATATAGTTTTTTGGCTACTGATGGAGTTGGTAAGCTTGTTATTTTAGGTGACTTTAACTTGCATTCGCTGAAGGTTAGAAGCTTGAGAGGTTAGAAGCGCTTAACATGAGTTTTTTTTTGTTAAAGTCCTGTTTTTTGTGTGTTGGTTGACGAGTTAAGGAGTTTTGCTGGTTTAAAATCAAAGGTAAAACTAAACACCTTCCAGACATACAGACAAGTTTTGTAAGCCTTTTTTTATAGTTTTTTGTTTATCTATACAAAGTATTTTTAAAATGATTAAAATACAAGGGAAAATTAGACAAAAGGTGTGCTCCAAATGTTATTAACAACTTCACTGTCCCTATACAAACTGGTAAAATAAAGTCCTTTTTTTTGTGTGTTGGTTGACGAGTTAAGGAATTTTGTTGGTTCAAAATCAAAGGTAAAACTAAGCACCTTCCAGACATACAAGTTTTGTAAGCCTTTTTTTTTTATAGTTTTTTGTTTATCTAAACAAAGTATTTTTAAAATTATCAAAATACAAGGGAAAATTAGACAAAAGGTGTGCTGCAAATGTTATTAAAATTGGAATTGAAGAATCAATGATGTCTAAAAGTCTTCTTTCATAATTCAGAGGTCTGTGTTAGGAGTAAAAAACGCTCCTAACCTTAAAACAGGCTGCAATTTTTTTTTACTCGAAAGACTTCTAGTTTTCAAAAGAAGACGTAATCATCTTCAATTGAAATTAGATTTACCTTTTAACTCGATAAGTACAAAGGGGCACAGCGTATCTTTTGAGACTTTTTCCTGAATTATTCGTTGTTTCTCATATAGATACTTTACACCGTTCTTCAGAAACTATAAAGCTTTTTCCAAAAGACTGTTTTGTATGTAAATGCTAAGAATTCTTATTTTTATTTTATAGCGAAAAAATTCCTTAACTCATAGACCAACATACAAAAAAAAACAGAGGTTTTATGAAAAAAATCGCTTCTAACCTTAAATCAGGCTGCGTTATGAAACTGACAACCTTTGACCCGGAAAACTTCTGAAGATGTTATCATATTTAATTTGAAACCCATATCGTCTTTTAATTCTATAAAATGCACAATGCGCTTTACCTTTTCTGCAGTGGTCGCCTTACATAATTGTTTAATTCATTATTTGATAAGTATAATCGTTTGTTATTGAAAGGTCAAAAATCTTGTTAAGTCAATCAACAAATTTGCTTTGTAAATTACAAAAAACTTTTATTTTTGTGCATATTCTCAGGAACTGTTTGATAATGTTTACGATGAATAGACTTTCCAGATAAGCGTCACGTGCAGTAACCACTAAAAATTATAAACCTAGTTACCGGAAGATTTATAATTAGATGAATTTAAATTCCTTTTTAAAATGAAACTTCACTACTTCAGTGTAACTATAGAATCTGATGGAAAACAATAGTTTGAATGATCACTTTCTTACGTGCGTTTTAATTTGTAGAAATTTTAAGAGTCAGGATGATTTACTAAATATATTTTCCAATTAACAAGTATTTTTTAAGTAAATACTGTAACGATGAATTACTGAACTACTTTTAAGATAAAAGTCTGAACACACTACCTACTACTGCAAAGGTAGAAATGTGAACGGACCTTTAATAATCAAGAAACTACCTACTCTCTGAACACATCCCAAAATATCCAACTAGACTGGAAGTATGAAGCGCCCCCTCTTGGAAAGGAAGTTTCGAGAAGCAAAGACGAGAACCTTCGAAGACATTCTCGAATCTCGAAATTCCGGTATTAAAGGGCAGCGTAAACACCGACCGGATACAGTTTAATCTTGAAAGTGAAAGAGTACAGTACAAAGTGAAATAAAGTGTTGCGAATTGTTAGTAGTAAATAAAGTGATATTTGTTTGAGCGAATAATAAAAGTAAATTGAGTTGAAATAAAGTGTGTTCTTATTTGAACGGAAATATAAGTGGAAATTAGATAAGTTTTATTGTGAACCCGGAATAAAACATTACAATACCTATTTATTTTATACAATATAGCTGTATAAAATGTTTATATGCACATTATTTCATAATGGTAATGGGGTATTCCGTAGCCATTGTACAGTACACTCGGCTAACTGTTAATAAACATGTACATTACATTATATAACGTCATCTATTACAAAAAACCCCAATAAGAATGCATTAAAAACTATAAAACTACAATAACAATTTTAACTAAAAATTATAGTTGATATTATTTTACAGGGTTATCTCTCTAAGTTCGGTAGTTCAATTTATTTTTTTTTCTATTTTTTTTATAAAGACGATAATTATAAGATAATTCTAAGTAAATTTGTTGTCTGTTCTTATCTTCAACTGCCAACCTATTTCAATGACAATTTATAAAAAAAAAATAAGTGTGCAGATAGTTATGATTATGTTATAGCCTTCAACTACCTACACCCGGATCTAATTAAAGATATCATACAAAGAAAAAATATTTCCGCAAAGCCATTAGCAGAATAAAAAATGATGATGAGTACCTTAATCAAAAGCCTATGTAGGTACACATACGATTTAGCCGGTTCAATTAAGGCCATCAGAAAATAAAGAAAAATCATATTTAACATTGGAATAATTACAATTAGGTACCTGAAAACGTATACTCAACTTTATTCGGTGGGTTTGAATCTTTCGATTCATCAGATGGAACTGCTTTAAATCGGTTTTAATGTTCTTCTATCCATCATACTCAGAAATCACACTTTGAATAAATGTGGTTTTTTGATTAATTAAGGTTATTTATTTCCTTCAATGACCTTTGCTCTAAATGAGTTTTCAATGAGTTGAAGAAACTGTTGTGACCTGATATGGCAATTTTGTTTCTTTTTTTTGAAATTTGGAATTTATATCCAACCTTTACATCGTCATTCTACTAAGTTTATGAACTACAAATTTTCATCTTGAAAGATCATACAATTTGGTCTACGATCATTTCATTCAAACGTATTTAAATGCAACGATCAACGCTATGCGGCTTATATTTCTCATCATCATCATCATTGCCTTCTGTTTGGTATCAAATCAATAAATTGAATACATTTTAAAGTGGCACAACAATCAAGCTACAAATGAGCTTAGACGGTCTTTTATACCTACAAAGAAATTACAATCAATTTCAAGTTCAAGACCGCCTTTGATAGTATGTCACTCAATTACGAATTAAAGGTAGGAATGCCGATCAGCAGTAAAGTATAAGAAAAACAATTTCCAACTCCACGTCCCTCCCAACAAAAACAGAAAGTAAAATTGTTGCAGATAATTTCCAGCAATATGTTGCTCAACATGAATTCAGCAAACATGTTGCATTTCTATCCAGCTCTCTAATTGAATGTTTTTCCCTTTGAGGAAACAAATGCAGTGATGTTATAAAAATTCAGTACCTAAATCATAGATTATTTTAAAAACTTTTCTAAACCTCATCATAACTTGTGATTGGTGATTCTTGTGAAAACATAACGCATTTTCTTATTGAGTAATTATAACTATAAATTGAAACTGAATTACGCATTTTCGCAGCTCAGATGCAAATTGAACAACTTAGGCATACAAGTTTCATTTTATATATTTTCGGTACTGTAATTTTTGAACCGTTCTTAATACTATGTTTCCACCTACGCTAAATCCGAGATTTAGCTTAGTAGATTTAGAATAAATCTCGAGATTTATTTTAAATCTACTACGCTAAACCTCAGATTTGGGTTCAGCTACCCTAAATCTAAGATTTTCATCTACTTTCAATCCGAGATTTAGAATAAAACTCGAGATATATGCTAAATCTCGGATTTATTGTAGGTGGAAACGTAGTATAACGGTAGGTACCTGCCAAAGAACCGATTTCTTAATTTCTGACTTTCTCGTAAACGATTTAACCGATTTTAACAAAAAAAAATTGTACGAAAGCATTTTAGTAATTTTGATTTAAAAATTTACGGTACGGTAAAAAATGGATAAGCCTGAAATGGCTCATAGCTAAACTTATGACTGTACTAAAACCAAAAAGAAAAAATTTCTATCTTTTTTTCGTTCAGTATATTTTTAATTTCATCATCTTACGTTTTCGTTCACCACAACCACGAATGAATGAATTTTATAAATTTCTTTTTTTTTTTATAATTTTCTACAATAATTGACTAAAGCCATGAGCATTTTCTTTGAAAAAATATTGAAATTCCTTTTTCGATGCAAAATGTAAAAAAAAAATATTTTCTGAAAAATTTTAAACATCTGTGGTATAAAAAAATCTATAGGAACGTAGGTGGCCAAATTTTTTAACAATATGCGCATCGAAAGTGGATTGTAAAATGGTAATAGTTTTTATCACTTTTACCATTCTGCAATCCACTTTGAACGTGTTTTTTTGATAAAAATGATGATTATTCATCAATGAAGAGATGAAGAGAATAGTAAAAATGTTCGATGCTTTTTAAAGATTTCACTGTTTTTATAAGCAAAACTGCTCTCTGTTCTTTGAAACTTCACTGCTTTTTTTCAAAAAAATGTTCTCGGCTCTTTAGAATGTCACTTCTTTTTATGAGTTTTCTATCTAATGATTTGATTAACGATAAAAAAAGCAGGATTTAGGAAAAGTTTAACATGATGATGACGAAACATAGAACTTCTATTTGAACTACCTACTCAGTACTCACTCAAAGAGTAAGTTATTTCTTATTAAAAAAAAATCGAAAATTGTAACTTTTTTTATTTATTTATTATTCCATTATTTCAATCATATTCCAAATCAAGAGGAAATTTAAAGAGTAATTTTCAGTTTTAACTGCTATTTAAAGAGTGATTTAATAGCAGCTATTAATCGCTGATTTTTTATATGCTGCTTACCGCTATCAATGCTCTTTAAAAATCGCTTTAATTTATACTGTTTATTTTTTAAATTTCCTGATGTTAAAAATCAAAAGTTATTCATTCCATCTTCTTCCCCTATGAATGGCGCTGCTAGCATTCTTAAATTTACAAAACAACTAATAACACCCACAGGTAACCATTTTAAACAATTAAAGTCATATTTTTGTTATGGAAATACATATTATGATCTAATAGATAGGATTACATTTTTTTTAAATTACATTTTATGAGATCAAATGGAAATACCAATCTCAAATATATGTACATGTAATAGATGTTTATTATTTTAACTTTGGGGTGTTAATTCTTCAATAAGGACATAAACCTTTTTTCTTTGTTCAAGATATGATATGATCTTAATTATGGGTTTTTACCCTATTTAACATAAGAAAAGGCTTGTCCATCGCTGTTATATCTTGGTGCAACTTTAATTTTATGATAACAATACAACAAATTACGAGGTACCTACAAGAATTATTTTAAACAAAAAAAGAGATATGTCAAAAAAGAAAAGATAAAAACACTTGTGGGGACAGATGGCAAAGGGAGCATAAAAATGTTAATGATGACGAAGATCTGCTGCTGTGCAGTGAACCTTGCCAATCTAACTACCCGCAGAGCGTACGATGATCTCGACCGTAATTACCACCAAACAATTGTATGCAAACCTGCTCACCTTGACTTATCATTTGTATATTTTTTGTTTTTGTTTCTTTTTTGGTCTTCTGTCGTCTGTCCGCTGTCAACAAGCCATTTTTTTTTTTTTGGAATTCACATTTTTGCGTACAAACGAGAAAATAAAAACAAAAATAAAAATAAAACAAATGGACCATCAGTTTCAGCAGATTCAGTTATGTGTCAAAAAGGTTAACTATAGCATTCAGATACGGATAAAGAGCCATGGATTTACGAATTTTCTGCATTTAAAAGTGTCGCCCTTGATTGTCACCATAATGGTAGTCGCTAAAATGTTCAACTTTATGATTAATTTATTAAATGAGATTAATTGACTAGGTCCAAAGTTAAATAAAATTCATTTGATGGGTCTAGAAAATTAAATATAAAATGTTATAGGTACAATATTAGAACTATTACAATTAATTTTATTTTTATATTTGTAGGCATGAATAAGAAATACTGCTTGAAAGTAATAAATCTTATTTAGCCCTCTTTCGGCACACGGGTGTGAATTTGGCTGGACAAAATTTTAAAATTAAAAAAGGTATTCGCAAAACATTATCATTATAATGGTAACAATATATTTTTTAGGAATTATAATTGTGAATACAATATTCGAATTCTTCAGAAAATTCTACTTCAATTTCATATACTTATTCCCTATAAAATATTGAAACCGAAAAAAGTTATAACGACATGAAAAAGTACAAACCAAATTCGCAATCGTTTGGCTTTCACGCAGAGTGTGCCTAAAGAGGGTTAGTAATAAATTTTAATAACACCTTAATAATAAGGTTAATACCGCTTTATATTACAGCTCACAGCTCACACACTCGAAATAGATATTTCCAATATCCAAGTAATAAATTTATCTATGAATATTTAGCCCAGTTATCTAAATGTTTAACATTTTGAACGCAGATTGAATTAATAAAATAAAAAAACAAACTACCTCTTTGATCTATTAAATCTAAGTACATTTTTATATAAACTTCAAATTTCTTGGTAATTCTGTTTACGATTTGTTGACCTTTAAACAATAAAAACCGCCTCTGTCACACTGTTGCCCATAATAATGTTTATTCCATTGGTATAACGACAACCTCTGAATGTTACCTTCATTTCCAAATTTACTAGTCGACTTAACATGGTGGCCAAAGTTTTAAGCTACTGCGCGCCCGCGCGCCAACCGTTCCATAACTATCATCCATAAAAATGAGCACAGCGTTTTTCTTTTGTTAATTTCTGTCGTTTTTCCAAAGACATCAGACACATGTACATAAAAAGCGACTTGTTATAGGTTACCCGCGCTTCAGAGCCACCCGCATAATAACAAAGGGTGCTTCAGCGTAACGGCCGTGTGTCGTCTTCGTCGTCACTGTCGTCGTCGCAACTCAATATTATATGCAACGACATTCAATGCATACGAAGTGAACAACAAACGATGGTCGCGCAAAGATTAAAATTACCACCTTTAACTAGGACAGTTGTTATAGAGCTTTAGCTGCGCTGCGCGCTCAGAATGCCAAAATTATGGTTTTAATGCAACATTAACACATCATACATAGCTGCAAGAGCGGAATTAATATAGATACAATTTAGGAAGTTCCGAAAGCGCAGGAAATTTTGCAAAGCATTCTTATATTGCTAATATCAAAGTAAATTTTTTTAGAACTCTACGGAGTTGACGAAGTAACCCACCATTATTTTGAGGCATTTTTATACCTACATTTTAAGTTAGTTTCCAAAAGCCAGCTTAAAGAATAGAAAATACAGAAGATATTTGAGTGCGTATGAAGTATATACACATCATAATTATGTTTTGTACATGTGTACAAATTTTCAATTTTAAATTTTCTCAAAAACTAGAAAACATAGAAACATATAGCTTTCTCTGTTCAATAAGGAATCAATTGAGGCAGTTTTCTGTGTGAGTAATTTTTTTATTAAAATTCACAATCTGGACAAAAATAGTATAAAATGAGTTTTAAAAATTTTTTTTTCCCCTTTTTTTTAACTTTGAAATTGATTATTTCAAAAACTATTAGTTATAATATATTAATTTAAAAATTAGAATTAAATGTACAATTTTGCGTTTCGGAAATGGTATCATTTATTACTGTTAGTGTTGCCGTTGTTTTTTAATATTTTTTTTTTTTTTGATAATTTTTTTTTAGAAAACTGCCCCTCCCACCTAAACGGGGTGAGATAGACCCCCCTCCCAAAGAAAAAAATGTTTGTATTGAGCTCCTCTACAAAAACTCGTTATCAAATCCTGGCGCCCAAGTTATCCTACTACGTGCCAAAACAACATTTTTGTTCTATACCTAAAAGTTCGAATTTCTGTATCTGGGTTGAAATCGAAAAATTTTTTTTTCTAAGCCAATTTTAAACTGATTTTCATAAAAAATACCTCGTTTGATTTGGAAATAAATATTATTTTAGAATATATTTTTAAAACAGCATGCTGTTGTGAAAATATATACTTTAATTTGATGTAGAAGTTGGATAAATGACGAAAAAAATGGAATTTTTGAACTTTGACAGCTTATAAAGGTGGTTTAACCGAGTTACATGTTTTATACATTGTTGAAAAGGTATATTTATCTCCTATTAGAAACTGTAAAAAAATCGAAAATGGGTAAAAATTTGACGAAGCTAGATTTTTTTCAATGGGTGAAGGTCAAAAAAACCGTTTTTTGCCCCTAACTCCAGATTTTGGGGGTGATAGGGACTTTTTAAATACCGTTTCGTAATCAGTGCGACTAGCTCTACAAAACGTGATAGGTCTTCGCCCGCGTATATTTTAAAACCTCATTTTTGTAACACCGTGTTATTCACCAATTACCATTCTGCTATTCATCGGGGGAATCTAAACTCACTTCGGTAATATCGGTAATGTTGTTCGGTATTCCACTATTCACGTAAATTAACTTGCTCCATACATTTTTAATCCGCATAAAAAATTTTGCGGATCTGTCACTTTTGGTTGTAAAAATAAATTCACCATCGTTTAAATTAAACAAAATGCCACAACACAAAAATTTTTTTTCTTTCAATTTACTTCGTCGCCATTTTTTTTTTTTTTATTTGACGTTCACGTGGATGTCAAAAAAAGGTAAAATAGGGCAGTTCACCTGATGGATAGTAGAATGACAAGGTAGAGTTAAAGTTGATCGAATGTGTGAATCGTACCTAAATCGTTTGTTTGAGTTCTTATATATTTGTTAACACGAAATAAGTTTCTATACTCTGTCCGATAAAAATTGGCAGTACAGGGAAGGTAGGGCATTTGCATCTCACTCTGCTTCACGCTTTCTGGATATGTCTATCACATAAAAAAGCTCACTTAGCGATGCCGTATTATCAAAAAAAAAATGTTTCGAAAAGGTACCAGCGTTACCATTTTGTCAGTAAAATTTCACAAAAACGAAAAAAAAAAATAAATTTTTCGTTTAACACCAAAATAACAAATAAAAAATTCACCCATTTAAGACGCAGGCCGACCCCACGCATGGGTACAAAATTTTGCCTGTTGAAATCTTAAAATGCATGTTAAAATGTTGACATTAACTGTTTTCCTACATACACAAAATAAAAATCAAATAGCCACCAACACCACGACAGCACATATGCTTTTTTTCGTTCAAAAAGCTTGAAAAAAGCATTAATCCTGAAAGCTCTTTTAGAAAAATAATAGAAAAAGGAGTAGTTTATGAAGGAAGTTTACCAATGGTAACTCTTATGCATGGTATAAAAAGACAAGGTATGATCATTAGAGCCGCTATCTTACAAAATGGGGTAATAAGGTTTTGACGTTTGGCATTTGGCAAAGTCAAAAGCAACAACAATTTCCAAGACAAATTTGTTTACAACAACAATTTCAATGGGCTGGGCTGTCAAAACCTTAAGTAGCCATAAGTTTTGACAGTTCTCGATACTGAGTTTTTTCTAATGATCATACCTTCTCTTTTTATACCATGACTCTTATGTATTGTGAATACTTTTAATAAACAGCTTTTATGATTGAGTTTCATTCTGCCACAGATCGTGAGGCAGATCGGTCACAGGAGGATGTACTTCGCTTAATAAAGAAATAACAACAACAATGCCATGGCGCGTCTGTGGTGTTCTTGTGTGTTTCAGGGGCATATTTTTCGTAAATTGCTTTTTAGCAATCGTTAGGTCCCATTGTTTTTGAAAAAGCTCTCCCATAAGGCCTGTACTGCCAATTTTTATCGGACAGAGTATAGTTATATAATATCTGTTTCCAAAAGTTAGAAAATAAAAATAAAATTTAATATTTTTACTTCTCCACAAAAATGTTCCTATGCAAAATGTAAAAACTGTCCACATTTACCCCAACTGACTATACATGTATTTTTAAATTTTGTTCTTATTTATAGTGGATGTACGACTTCGAGTAAACTACAGAAATAAAAATACGAGATTTGTCCAAATCCGCGCCATCGGTAACACTTGTCGGCAACGAAAATAGAGCCTGAACTAAACCCTATTTTTCTAATTGATTTTTGTGTGCTGAGTCCGAATCCGAAGTCAAAATTTCACTGACACGTCACGTTTTTTAAATAATTGAATATTAACAGCTCAAAAACGCGTTTTTTTGGATACATTTGACGTCGAATAACATCGATGTAAAGTTTTTTTTTTCTTGCAAAACTACTTATTCAATCTCTAAATGCCATATTAAAACGTCCTCAAGGTATTTTTTTTTTTTCAAATTATGTACATTTTCGAAATTTAACCCGGTCTAAAGGACCGTTTAAAAAATTTAAGCTGAAATCCTAGAATAGGATTCGATGTCAAGCATCTACATTTTTATCCTCTGCAACTTTGGTAGTAAACCCAGTTTCTTATATCTCCGAAGTTATCATTTTTTGAAGCTGTCACCAGTGCAAAAATGTGTTAAATTAGACAAATGAACATTTTTGCTAACATTGCTAAAATCTCAAAAACCTGAACTAACTAAATCATCGAACTGAAACAAATTGTGTGTCAGTCTTTTGACAGTAAAATCAAATCAATTCATTTGAAGCTACTGTAAACGTCAAAAAAGATAAATCATGTATAGTTGGTTCAACTTTTCATAAACTACACGTCAAAACTAACACATCAGTTAAAGACTAACAGAAGCATAATTTTAATTGTAATTGGCATTCAATTAATCAAAGTTAATGATGGTAAATTAGAAATTCATTTCATTTTTATTTTACGAAACTAGTTCATTTTCTATTTTTCTGCGCCCAATTTGTTTTAACCTTAAAGTTAAGCTCGTTTAAAATCATATTGCAATTGCAGCCAGTCCTGTTTCAATTGCAACTTAAATGCAATAAAAAAACCGTTATGTTTAGAAAAGTTGATCATATTTATGTTTAATTATTTTTTTTTTGTAAATATGTATGCATTTTTGTAGATATTCTTGTATCTGAATTACTTCAAGTTACATAGTATCTATGAGAAATAGGGTGACAAGAAACAGAGCATAGTGAACTCTAGGTAAAATGCAAAAAGATATGAACATGTTGGGCAGGTTTTTGATCTTGGTAGTTGTTTTTTTTTAAGTCTGGCTTATACTTAGATATATTTTTTTACTATGAAGCATATACTCACTGTCATTGCTCAGCTTAGGTATAATTTGTAAGAGAGAATATTGTAAAAAAGTGAGTAGAAGTAGTACAACTTCAGTGTGTGTTGCAAAAGTTTTGGCGTCGCGTCGGTCGTTGTTGTATATTAAATGTCAACCAGTTTTGGATTTGTTTTGTTTGATTTTTGTTTTAGCAGCGTTCAAGAGGAAGGAAGGTGTACGGATACAAAATGAGTTTTAAGCGAAACGAAGGTTGGATTTTAAAATTGTCTTCGTGTGTAGACAACCAGGCAAAGTAAAAATAGATATTAGGGTCATCAAATAACTAGAAGGTACATTTCATACTTGAAAAGAGCGTTAACTTACAGAATAAAGTTAAGTTGGAAACGTTTACTTACTACAGGTTTGATTTTATGGAAGGTTGTGTAGTGCGAATACTTACTTAAATGCCTGCTTTGTAAAGGCTTATGACCTTTATTATACATAGGTACCTTTAACGACACCCGTTTTATACTAAACTTATATTTTACTTTACTAAATGAAGAGGGTGACTTTGACACTGTATCCCTGTTAACATGGTCACATTTCATCCGACTGATAATCCTGAGTCTCACTACTCAACTCATACATATGTATTTGTGTTATGTGTATGTAACTTATTTTTTTAGGCCCTTATATTGAATGGGCATTTTTATACCCCGATTCTTTCCCATCGGGCTGTTAATCTGGAAAGTATTTGACTTAGGCTGGTAAGCTTAAAAACAGATAAAACCAACACAGATGTTTTATCAGTTATATTTAAACTTCTAAACAAAAAATAGTAAAACAAATATGTTTACGGAAGGAAATAAAAATTGTTGGCATTCATTAGATTATCAGACTTTTAACGTTTGCACCGCACACTCTTCCAATTTAAACAAACAAAAAAAAAAAAAATAATAATAAAATAATAAAATATATCAGTTTTATTCTAAAAATAAACTTGAGAATGATAACGTTTCAATCGTGCTTGAATTTGAAAAGGCGATAAGCAAAAGATTATAACTTTGAATATTTTAGAACTAAAAAATTTAATTTAAATTTGCAAGTGTTATGTAATATAAACTTTTAATACGATTTAGTTTCAAGATTAAATCAATAAATGATTTCCGTAATTTACTTTCTTGGTCTACCGAATAAAATTTTTAACTTGAGAACTTGGGGAAGCTTAGGTTAAGATTGTCGAATGTAATTTACTATCCTTCATGACAAAAATATCGCTAGTAAAAATTCGAATAAGGTTGATCATTTGTTAATACTTAACAGTTATAGACTAATTAATATCACAATTTTTCAGAGTCAAGAGTCTGAAATGTTTTTTTTTTTCAATACAGTTTTATGTCAAAAATATTTCTCCGAGTGACCTATTCCCGTTTTGTAATTCAAGCTTTTCGTCTTCCAAAAAAGGAAATTTCAAGCCATTTTCGTTTTACCGATAAAGAAAGAAACTTTGTACTTGACGTAGGTGAGAGTATATTATGGATAAAAGTAGGTATTCTACAGAGCTATTTTTAAAGACCAGCGATAGCGGTGAGCAGTATTTAAAAAAGCAGCGATTAACGGCTTCTATTAAATCACTCTTTAAATAGCAGTTAAAGCAACAAGTTATATCATTCAATTTCTTCCTAGTTTTAAAATGATTGAAAATATGGAATGCAAAAAAAATAAAAAAGATTCGATTTTTGTAATACAAAAATAACTCTTGTTTTGTGCAGGCACTGAAACAATAATAGGTAATTCAAATAGAAGTTATCTGTTTCGACATCATCATGTTAAACTTTTCTCTAAATCTAATCATTGGATATTAGGAACAGAACGTTCATAAAAAACAGTGATATTTTAAAGAGCCAAGAACTATTTCTGAAAAAGAGCAGTGAAGTTACAAAGAACAGAGAGCAGTTTTTCTTGCAAAAGAAGTGAAATTTTTAAGAGCATCGAACATTTTTACTGTTCACTTTATCGCTTCATGAAGAAAAATGAAAGGCTGACGACTGAGCAGTGAGCAGCTACATTGAAGAGGAATCGCAACTGTTCATTGCTCACTGTGGAAGAGCAGAGTGATTGAAAGCAGCTTTCGCAATAGCAGCCTCAGCTCTTATCTTGGGTAGCGTTACCTACCCGTCACGGTTTTCCCCTAAAACGTATTCAAAAGCACATCTGAAAAAGACAGTAGGACTTAACAGTAAAACTCAAACAAAATATTTCTCCCTCCAGTGTGATGGAAATCTTTAACACTTAGTTGCGGCAATAAATTTATATAGCTCTTACAGTCTTACACACATGGCTTAGAATTTAACCCTTTCGAACCCAAGCTATGAAAATCAATATTAAAAAATGTTTTTTCGGTATTATCAGGTCAAATACATCACAACTAAGAATTATGAATAGCAAAAAGTTATTTTCCAAAATAATAAATAGCAAAACTAATGTGTTTTTCTCATGTTACATGTAAGTAAAATGCACTGCCTATGATCACCAAAAAAAGTCGGAGAACTGAGAAAATAACTTTTTATGAAACTATAATGTATGCTACTTCTTCTAAGCAAAAAAACAAAACACTTTCTGCATTAACATTTTTTATATCTTTTTTTCAAAATTATGACCATATATAAAAAAAAATTTTTTTGCAAAAAAAAAAAAAAATGTGAATTTCAGTCCCTTTCTCAATAAAAAAAAAATTAAAAGTATGATATTTGACTAACTTTTTGTAATAATCCAGTAACTAGGCATTATTATCTTTCAATTAAGCCATCGTAACCTAAAAAATTGTTTAATTTAATATTTTTTACGAATTTAAAAAAAAATGTTACATGAGAGTAACGCTGGGTCCGAAAGGGTTAAGAACATCACAAAAAATTAAATTCGTAAGTAGGTAAAGTTACGTAATTAAATTCAAGTGATTATTTGTTATGCAAACTAAGGTACTTAATTAAATCCACAAACATAAAAGTAAACAATCATTTAGCACATTGAGTAAATAGCGATTAAGTTCCCAACATACAATTTTATTTAAATATTATAATGATTTTGTACAATATTCCGATTCCAGTAGGTACAAGTTTAGTTCTATCTATTTATTATGTATTTTATTTATATAAAATTTTATTCTAGTATAATTTATGCACAATTCTAAAGACCTCCACCTGGGGTCAGATTTATTATAAAAGTTAGAATAGAATAAGTTTAAGTCTATGTCTATTTATATAATGATTTGAGAAAACCTTTGATATTGATCAAGATCACTTGTTTCAACATAGAATTTTCCTTGATTTAAAAAAAAATAAATTACTGGTCTAATTGAATGTGGTGCACTTGAATTTATTTGTTTGAAGTGTATGATACTTTGTGTGATTTAAGTGTATGATACTTGAGTTGTTTATTTTCATAACAGAGATAAGGCTATTTTTTTTTTAAGTTCATTTTAGATTTTTTAGTCTATATTTGTTCATAGACGTAGCAAAATATCGATAGAGAATATCTCTTCCTTTAAAATAATAAAACATTTTATAGAACTAAGGTGTTAGGGTGGGTACAATTACTAATCAAACTAGACCACATTTCGGACCTACAAAAAAAAATTAAACTCACAGAAAAATGAGCTCAGACGGCCAAACATAGAAAATAAGTTATTCCGGAAGTGTTTTTTCCAGTTCAGCAAACACTTTTACCAATTGGACAGACAAACACACAAGATACAACCCGAGTCCACACTTTCTTGCAAAGCATAAAAATATCATGTGTATCATAATTGTATGCCGATGATAGTCACGAAAATGTAAATAGGTAACAAAGAAGAGAAAAAAAAAACATAAACAATGGAAATGATAGATACACTCCGGGCAAATGAATTGAAGCTAATTTTATAGAAATAGGAAAAAGTATTCATGTGATGATGATGAGCAAGCTAAGTAAAAGAAGGACCCCGCACTATTTGTATGAAAAAGTGGTTTCAGTAAAACTCTCCAATTTTTTGCACAGAGTTTGCTTTTGACATCCCGAACAAATGCCTTATAGGTCACAACAAAATCGTATGACCAGATTTTGAGTAATGGCATGGGTGAGTAAAAGTGTACCACTTTTTTGGTATACCTTATGTTAACGATAATTTCTCTGTTAATACTAACGGTACAAAGTTGATAGACGTCTTTATTTTAAGAAGAAATGTCATTCCTTGTAACTGCGTTTACAAAATTATGAAATCTTTTTTGATTGCTCAGATATTTTAAAGGCTGATCATTTTTTCTTGCCCATAATAATTTTTTACTTTGAGGGCAATTTTTTTGAAAAATGTGTATGAAACCTATTGTTTTATTAATTTTATTATAGTTTTCTCTATAAGAATAAATTAATAAAACAATATGCTTAATACACATTAGAAAAAATGAATGTTACAATCACGAAAAAAAGTCCAAGAACCTATTTGAATACATTTTTATGATTTTTTATTTTTTAAACGTTTGTTAGACATTCTCTTAAATTTTTTGATATAAAACAGATACAATAGGACCAATCTTATGATATGAAGTGTGTATATAATTTCCATTGCTAGACGATCCGACATCCGACACGATATGTAAAGGTGCCGGAACGAGGCCGACTTCATAGTGACTGTGTCTCATGTGCACTCATTCATGCTTTTTGACTTCAATATATGCTTTTGTTATGTTTTTCAACCCTCTTTTTTTACATTCAAATACAAATAATTAACAAATTAAAGATAAAACATACGTAAAAGAATATCAACACTAATACGAGTATGTTCTACCTGTTTCGGCATAAATATATCAAATTTCACATCCAATAAGCCATCTTTAAAATTAAACAATAATATGATATTTATTTGTTTTTATTTCACAGTTGATTGAGTTTTGTTTAAGTTTTTTTTTTTGTTTTGTTAAAAGTTTGAGAAGGAAGGATTATTTTCGTTTTCGAAGTGAATTGACGAAATTCTTAAAATTTGTGCCACTTGTAGTTTTTTTGACAGTGACTTATCGGTTTAAGAGATAACTTTATAGAAGAAGGTTTGATGACCTTTTTAAACAGACTTTTGAATGGGTGTTATATTTACAAATGAGATTTAGTTCCAAATTGTTTCATTTCGTTATTTGTCTGACAAATGAAACCGCCAAAGCAGAACATTTTTGAAAACTCGTTTTTGATTTTGTTGCCTTCAGATTGAACTTTCGTGAAAATAAAATTCTTTTTTCTATTTTATTGTTTTAAGTTTTAACGATCAATGGAATTCCACAGAACTGAGGAATAACTCTGGTACTCGAAAGATTTTTGGCCTCATTCGAATCTACATTAAAAATTACATTGAAATAATGCGCTATATAGCCAGAATGCATCAACATACAATTTCCAACTTAATCATCCATAACTTCATTCTCTACTCTTGCACTCAAAATGATTTATTTATAATTTGATCCGAAAATATTTGCTTCCGAATGAAGGAAAAAAAATAAATATCGATTGCAAACACGGTTGCCACTGGTGAAAAAAAACCTAGCAAATTTCCCCAAAAATCCTACCAAATTATAGGGGAAAGTGGCCTAAAATGGCACCTCAAGGTAAAATGGCCCCCTGGTTGGAAATTGTAGAATCGAAAATAATTAGAAAGTTTTATGGACGCGATTCTTTAGTTTATCTTACAAAACCAACATATACGAAATTTCAGCAACTTCAAGCCATTATTTGAAATTTGACAGGTCAAACTGTCTCTATCCACCTCAAAAAGCACATTCGTTATAATTTTGTGAAATTTTTTTTGCTAAAAAAAGGTATAAAAAACATTGTATTTTGGAAAAAGAAGTTAATGTATGTACGCATGAAGTATTTCTTATTAATTTACTGAAATAAGTTGGTTTAAAACGATTTTAAATTTTTTGGTGTAAAAATTAAATTGAAAAAACTCAAAATGGGCAAAATGGCCTACTTAGTGCTCGGGTAAAATGGCATACCTATTTTACATGCCATTTTAAATTTTTTTTCACATTTTCATTTTTTAAAGTGAAAATAGTTGCTATTTATGAAGGATGTACAGAGAGGAAGTCCTGGACTGAGGAAAGCCCTTGATTCCGTCAAAAAACCTGGAAAAAAGCATCCAAAACATTCAAAGTTGCAAAAACTACAAAAACGAGATGAGCAACCAACATGAACTGGGTTTTAAATGACTGGATCAAAGATCTGGGGGGATTAAGCACCACTTGTTCCAAGAAAATGGAAAAGGAGCCCTTTGACTCAATTTCGCATTTAAAATAACGTATGTTTGGACAGTGTGCCATTTTACCCGGGTAAATTTGATCAGTGAAATTTGTAGACGTCTTGAAAATTAAAAAAATTAAATACTTTTTTGAACTTTTTTAACTTGCTAATGAAAAAAATGTGAGAGTAATATACAGGGTGTCCCACAGTCACCGCCCCCAATGAAAACCATGGATTCCTGAGGTCATTTTAAGT
This sequence comes from Episyrphus balteatus, assembly GCF_945859705.1. Lineage (NCBI taxonomy): Eukaryota > Metazoa > Arthropoda > Insecta > Diptera > Syrphidae > Episyrphus > Episyrphus balteatus. The sequence continues at coordinate 1,112,850 of NC_079136.1, read as the reverse complement.
CGAAAAACTTAAGAGGTAATTTTCTCGTTTTCGTCCCGTTTTCGAGTTACCACGGTTTTTATGATTTTTGCTCTCTTGTCCTATTAACTGGACTATAAACTGGCCTTATCTTTGCCAAAATACGTTTGATTTGAAAGATTTTTTTTGCAACCAATCAAGAATTTATTGCAGTTTAAGTTTGTCTCAAAACTGCGGACTACCGTTTCTCCACAATTTTGCATCAAACACAATTTTCTTCGTTTTTTAAGTAGTTTTTTACACTTTCATATCATTTAAGTCAAAAAAACACGTTAATGAGTGTAATTTTTGTGTGCTTTTTATTAAAGCCCAGTTTATTTTCATAAAAAAAAAATAAGTTTTATTTCCTAAAAAAGGCTACTAAAAGTAATTAAAAAAAAAAAAAAAAACAAACAAACTGAGTGAATGAAAAAAAAAATAATTTTTAAATAAAAAATTAATTTAAATGAATTAAAAACTTTTTCTGAGCAATTGTGGTTAAGAAAAAAACAAATAGATGAAGCTCAGAAAAAGTTTTAATTCATTTAAATTAATTTTGTATTGAAAAATTATTTTTTTTTTAATTCACTCAGTTTGTTTATTTTTTTTAATTACTTTCAGTACCTAGCCTTTTTTATGAAATAAAACCTTTTTTTTTATGAAAATAAACTGGGGTTTAATAAAAAGCACAAAAAATTAGTACTCATTTACGTGTTTTTTTGACTTAAATGATATGAAAGTGTAAAAAACAACTTAAAAAACGAAGAAAGTTGTGTTTGATGCAAAATTGTGGAGAAACGGTTGTCCGCAGAAAAAAAAGTTTTGACACAAACTTAAACTGCAATAAATTCTTAATTGGTTGCAAATCTTTCAAATCAAACGTAGTTTGGCAAAGATAAGGCCAGTTAATAGTCCAGTTAATAGGACAAGAGAGCAAAAATCATAAAAACCGTGGTAACTCGAAAACGGGACGAAAACGAGAAAATTACCTCTTAAGTTTTTCGACTTAAAATGACCTCAGGAATCCATGGTTTTCATTTGGGGCGGTGACTGTGGGACACCCTCTATTAAACTTTGAAAAGTATTTAGCATTTAAGTTTGAATGCTACTGTTTTTCGAGATACAGGACATTTTCCTTAGGGGGGCCATTTTAGGCCACCTTCCCCTACAAAAACCTTCCAAATCTCTAATTTTCGTTTTTAAGTGATGAAAGTGACGAAGCAAAACGAAGTTTTTGATAAAATTTGATAAACAAAAATTTTTCTGATGCTATTCAGAAAAATTCGTTGCTTTTATCATTTCAAAACTACAAATAGGTATTTCAAAGATCTGAAGTTCTGGCGTTTGTTTTAAGCGTAGTGATTGAATGAAATTAAATTATAAGTCGTAGTGACCTCTCTTCCAAAATGAGTTTTGTCTAAGTAGGTAACACAGTGAATTCATCAATAGCCCTGTTCCACTACTACTAGTAGTTTACTAGCGATTTTCAATGGAACGCACTTTGAACGAATTCAATACAAATCGTATCTACTCGGGAAGAAGAGCATGAGTAGATGATAGTACTAGATTAACCAAAAGATCTACTAGTAGTAAACTACCCTCCAATAGAACAGGGCTAATGAGATGCAAAATTTTGGTCGATTTTTGACGTTATCTGGATAAAACGCTTTTTGAAGTAGAGAACACTAGAACTTTTAAATGAATTTAGAAACAGGTTTTGTAATCTATCAGAAAGAAATTAAATAAATGTAATGGACTGACTTGAGAATAAAGCACTTAATAAATATTCTAAAAACATGTAAATTAGTTTTTTAAGGTGACTTAAATAAACCTACCAAATGGAGTTTAAACCTACCAATACCAACCTACCAAAGCCGAAAAAACCTACCAAATTTGGTGGGATTCTACCAAAACGGAAACCGTGATTGCAAATAATTCAGCAACCCGAACTCCTACAAACTTTTTGTTTTCAGTTATGAATAGAGTCTAAAGAGTCCTTTCTTTTGATGTTTCATTCCATGGATTTGGAGAAAATTTTTGAAAATTACGAATTTTTAGCTAGTTTTGAAAATCTCCATTTTGCGCTTTGACCTTGAAAATCGCAACTTGCGGATATAAGATTTTTCTAGACTTTTGAGGTATGTTATAGAATGCCAAAACGTAGGTATTGAGCAGAAAAAAATTCTACTAGCATTCATTCCGAGGTTTACCCTTTTTTTCACCTTACAGTGTTATGTTTTTTTCGCTTTTTATCAAAATAAGAATGTATTGAAAATAATATGAGTTCATTAAGTTCTAATAAGATTTCAAGGAAGTGTAAATTTATTTTTAATAATAATTAATTTCCCATTGAAATTTATTGCGATTTATAGCACGTTAGTAAGTTATTTTTTCTCTAACGATAGGTAAACAGTTGTTGTAGGTACCTATTCCTAGGTATATCTCAACTTCTATAAAAATGCATTTCACAATACTTAATAAAGGCATAAAATTCAATTATCATTTTTCTCATTAGAGTACCTAGGGTAATTAAAATAAATTGATTAAAAATATTTTTCGTTAAGAATATTAGTACCTAAATGCAAATGGAATTTCTACTTTATAACTAATTTTTGCCAGCATTTCGAAAAATAACAGTTAATGAAAATAATTTTCAATTTCAAAAACTACTGTATTTTTTTTTTCTTAATTTTATTAAATTCAAACAAGAAATCACAAGTAATCAACTTTATCGCATTTAAAAACAAATTCCATTTTGAGAAAACCTCGTCATGACGATAAATTTGTCTAAAACAATTTAACTAATTAAATATCTTAGTAAGGCAGGTAGATAGATAGATAATAGGTTTTACTATGAGTACAATGTCAAATAACATCTCTAAGTAGAACATCAAAGGTCATCACTTACTCTCAAAATGACAGTCGCTTAACAATATGATGATAAATAAATTTGTAAAATACACGTGCAAACTCCAAATAATGTAGATATATCTCTCTTTTTGTATCTGAATCCGAATCCGATATAGACGAATGATTTTCTCGTCAGTCAGAAGGTCTCCTCTTCGCTTAATGTCATCCACTTCATGGATAAAATTTCCATTTTATTTATCTTTTTTTATTCAACAAATTCATAAACTATAAACTTGCTCACAGAAACTTCAATTTTTTTTGTATATTTTTTCAACCAAAATTATTATACACATTGATTTGTGGTTGGTTCACTGACTCTTTTACTTCATTTACAAATCAAAATCGAAAAAAAAAAAATTAAGAATGGATTGGTTGTAACACTTTTTCAACAACTACAACAAATTAAAGGCCAGAAGCCAGTTGGAATTGGAAATGCTACGGTTGCGCGCACATGAGCCACTTAAAGATTTTGCCAAGTTTAAACAATTTTTTTTCGCAGTTATTGTTGTTCTTTTTCAAAATTCATTATATTCATATATTGTTAAAAAGTAATAAAAATAATGAAAAGAAACTAATTATACTCCTACGCCCAGAAAAAGATACAACTTTATTAATCAGATACTTTTGTTTAACTACCGACTACTGCCGTACCGGTGAAAATAAAGAATCTAATTAAATTTTGAATTTCAAATTCCAATTTTAGAAGAAGCGCGTCGTTTCTCATTCAAAATTCGACCGTGTTTCAAGACTGAGACTCTGTCAGTCACTAAAAATATTTATGAATTTGAGCGGACGAACAAGCGTGGATGGGAATCGTAAAAATAAAAAAAAAAAGATACTTTACTTACCCAGCAACATGTTGACAAGAAAAGAAAACTCAACCTGTTTTGTTTTTGTATACAAATTCATATAGCTGAATTGAATTGGTGAGTGGTGAATGGTGACAACAATGTTGTAGGAGATATTTAGATGATAGTGTTGAAAATCAAAGATCAAAATTGAAAGAAGAGTTTAGAGTTGCCATTTGTATGAATTTGGAAAAAGACAAACATATTTTTGTTACATTTTATAAATTTTTAAAAATTTTGTTTACATTAATAGGTACGTTTGTATATAAATTTTTAACAAGCCAGAAGCTTATTCCTATCTGTAAAACTAAAATCAAGTAGATTGAAAATCTGGCCCTAAAATTTAGAATTTTGAAAACAAAAAAAAAAAAATAAACAAAATTTAACCTTTTCTTCATTCAATATCTATTATTTTTGAAGGTTAAATAGAACAAAATTGAAGGTCTTCTTTGTCAAATTTTTTGAGAAAATCTAATATTTCAATTTAAAAATTCTGTTTTATAGAATGAAAATGAAATAATTTTTAAATTTGACTTCAAAAATGATCAACAAATTTCGAAAAATAAATTAAATATAATCAAATTTTTGTAATTTATTTTTTTTTTTCAAAATTCTGAGTTTGAGGATTGAAGAGCTAGATGTTTTATTAAGGATCTCCTCTTTATTGCACCTCCTTTTTCTAAAATATAAGGGGTTGGTCTGTCTGGAATTGTTAATTACTTTTTTTTTTTATTTTTTTGGAACATGATGTGGCGTTTTTAGAGGACTGCAACCACATAAACCAACTTTTAGAAATTAGTTGGTGATAGTCCTTTTAATTAATAGTACGTTTAATAAATTGACGAGGTTTGGCAAATGTAAATGCTAAAAATTGAAAACAGGATTTTCCTTAATAAATTTCCCTCAGTGTTTCTATTTCCACACAAAATTGGACTATATTTTAGATTTTTTGCAATATTTTTCTTTTGTTGGATAAATTCTAAAATTATTTTCTTTAAATGTTACAAGGATTATATCATAACTCGTGCTTGCTAATTTGATAAAAATTTGGTTAATATTTTGTATTAAGATATAGTAAGAAAAAAAAATAACATTGTGTAAACAAAGGAGGATGTTTCAAATTATTTTGACACCACTATCCCTAGTTCAAATATTTTTTTTTATGTTTGAAGTCAATCTTTGAAAAAATATTCACTCATATAGTTTTTTTTTTTTTTACTAAAATAGCTAAGAAAATCTTTTGACAACATTTAGGTAAATTAAAAAATAAACTGCAACATCGGCAATTTTTAATCAAGAGAGTTTAAAGTAATTCTAATTGCCGATATGTAGACAGTTGAAAAAAGATCATAAAAATCGGATCATTTCCTTTTTGCTTGTACCATGAATTTTTAAGCTTAGTATGCGATCATAATGGAAGGTGTTTTTATACAGGGTGTCCCAAAAGTAATGGATCAAACGAAATATGCTGATAGGCCAACTTAAGGGCTCTCAGAATTTGGTAACTTGTTCATCTCAAATCCTTACGGTTTTCGATTTAATGCAGTTTTTGTGAAATTTCGAAAAATCCCGACTTTGCAACAGTATTTTGCTTCCTCCGCTCATAATTGATTTTTGTTTTTTACAATTCTTTCACTAAAACATTGCCAAATAACAAAAAATAATTATTTAATCAAAATATTTTTTATTTCATATGCCATTTTGCTGCAAATTAATTAACAGTTCCATGTTTTATAAAAACTCAATTTCTTAATTTTTTTTCTGAGCAACACCCTGAAAAAAATTTGTATGGTGTGACACAGGTTAATTATTTAAAAAACTTTCCGTGTTATTGCACTTTTCAAAAATGTATAAAAGTTTCCAAACTTGAAGTTAGATCGAAAGATATTACAATTTAAATGCAAGAAAACAGGCCTTTTCAGAGAAAAATAACAAAGAAAAATAAAAACATTTCTTCGACTGTTGTTTGTTTATTTCTTTTTGAATAAAAGTCTCGATTTTTGTTTGTTATTTTGCTCTGAAAACCCCTGTTTTTTTGCATTAAAATTGTAATATCTTTCGTTCTAATTTTAACTTTGGAAATTTTTATACATTTGTGAAAACTGCAATAACACGGGAAGTTTTTAAGATAATAAACCAGTATCACACCATACAATTTTTTTTCGGGATGTTCCTCTCAAATAAAAGTTAGAATTTGAGTTTTTATAAAACATGGAACTGTTAATTAATTTGCAGCAAAATGGCATATGAAATAAAAAATATTTTGATTAAATAATTAATTTTTGTTATTTGGCAATGTTTTAGTGAAAGAATTGTAAAAAACAAAAATCAATTATAAGCGGAGGAAGCAAAATAGTGTTGCAAAGTCGGGATTTTTCAAAATTTCACAAAAACTGCATTAAATCGAAAACCGTAAGGATTTGGGATGAACAAGTTACCAAATTCTGAGAGCCCTTAAGTTGGCCTATCGGCATATTTCGTTTGATCCATTACTTTTGGGACACCCTGTATAGTTTTGAGCTCTAAACAAACTTGTTTAATGATGGTTTTTTCTAACTAGCAAATTTAATTAAATATGCAAAAGTCTTAGTTTTTGGTTTAAAATAGAATTTGAAACTCTTTTTCAAAAACCAGTGGCACTTGCGAGAATTTTTTTTTTTGTAGTTTTGTAAAATGTGGTCAATGTAGTTTAACAATGTATTAGAATTTTATTTTAAAAATCGAGCGTTTGCCATTGTATAAATTAAATATAAAAATGTATTCTTTGAAAATATTGCTCCGCTTTAATAATATAGTTAATAAAACAATTCTGTATGAAAATCTACAATGAGATAATTTTTGCTTAGGTATATCGGTAAAAAAACATTTTTTTTAAATTTAAAAATTACAACCTTGAACTTGAAAAAGTACAAACATACATACAATATACATACATTGTTAGAACCTTTTTTACGAATGTTGGTAAGAATGTTATTATTTTTGTCCTAAAAACTGTCAATTTACACTCAAATAAATCGCCCAAAATCCTTTACTATCGCAAGTTTGAAGGAAATCTATTCAAAATTAATAAACAACCATAAAAATCGTATTAAAATTGGGAATTCTTAAGGTTTTTGCAATTTCGTCAAAATTTTGATTTTGTACTGGCAAAACTGACTCCAGACTCGGATTCAGCACGCCGAAAACGTAAAGAATGGTAGGCCCGTCCGAAAGTACTGACTTATCAACTTTAAACTTTTTTCGCAGCCTATACCTACAATGCATTTAATCACTAAAATTGTCAAATTACAGTCCATCAACATGTTTTTTTTTCTGTTTTATTTAACTTACATAATAGCCTGTAGGTCATGTACCTACTGCATGCCATGCATATGCACGTTTAACTTTATAAAACAAATTACCGTGCGAACTATAGTAGCCCTTTTGGAAAAGATAGAATAGATGCACTTCTCTTCAAGGGATGTTTATATATGCTAACCACAGGGAAGCCGTGTTATTTTCTCAATAAAAAAAAACATGCTACACAAACCAATGATTAACCCAAATGGGCAACATCCTCAGATTAATATTATTCTACTTGTTTCTTTTATGAATTAATTTGCATTTTGTTTGGTAGCAGTAAGCATTATGATGCTATATTATGCATGCATAATAATTAGGAACAAAATAATAGAATTATTTTAAACAAGATTAAATTGTTAAGATACAAATAGCTAGTTCATATTGGGAGATTTAAAATTCAATTCTATATCTTTTATGAACAAATTATAATTTGAACTTATGAATCCAAAAGATAAAAATACAAATAAAGAAGATATCATTAAAAGTTCTTGTTTGTTTGAAGAATCGAAATGCCAATAAAATAAACGGGTTCTGCTGCTGGGGACCACTCACAAAGTTAACCGGCCTCAATGCTTTGAATCTTGTTCTGTGGCAATCCATTGCTACTTTTTGGCTGGAGTTGCACATCTTTTCTTGGATTTCACAATTTGTATAGGTTGGCAAGTACGCGAGTAATTTAATATACCTAGTCTTTTATTTTCAGCTTCAAACTTGAACTGTTGATGAACATTCTTACCAGTAGAAAAACGAGTACAAGAGATATATGAAAGTATCTTTAAATGAAGATGGTAGCATAAGTTCTATGGTAAATAAGAAAAATGTTAACACAAGAAACAGGAAAGATGAGAAGAAGGTTCAGAGTGTTTGCCAATATTGATGTTTATGACAGGTAGCCATTCTTTGACCGTTATTGTGCTATTTGCCGATTGAGGTGTTGGTTACTAAAAATCATTAATATTATTATTAATGAACATCCGGACTTACTCCATCCTAAGACACTCAGTGGCTATGGCTGAAATCTAAAAGTGTATCGAGAATTCGGTTCATATTTCGTCCAAATATTAGAACAAAATTGGATTGCATGAATTTTTTTTATTCATTCAAGTGAAACAAAAAATAAAATTATTTTTATTATTTAGGTTGAACATGATATTCCACCTAGACCCAGATGTTTGTTTAGTTACATGAAATTGCTTTTCATCATTTTTTTTTTATTTCTTCACACCTACTACATTTTTATTTCCTATGCATTATTTTGCAGAATTTATGTTATTTGATTCTGCAACAATTTCCTGTTATAATTTCTTAGAATTTTGTTCGTATATGGTTAAAGTAGGTTGAAAGTTGATTACTTGACATCGAAAAACAAGGTTTTCATATGAATATGTTTACCTACTGTGAAAATTAATTAAAATAAAAAAGAATTATTTCCTATTTTGATATCTCTTGCCTCAAATTTGCCCGATTTATATTTGGCTATAACAATTCCTTTAGGATAAAAGATTTAGAGCAAAAATAACTACATATAGTTCAAATTTTTGAATTTTTTTACTTTCTTGCAATGGTCTACTATCGTTGTGTACTGACATTGAAAAAAACATTGTTTATATTCTATTTTTGCTTTGCTTTTCAAATTAATTTTTTTTTCATTAAATAGTACTACGCGTATCTCTCCGAAGTACAGGTTGTAAGACTTACCTTAACACCACATTTTTTCGAATTTGAGTTGTGATTATTTGAAGCTTTTTTAAAAGTAAGTAGCCTTTCCGGCGGGTGCGCCTTATTTTAAAACTTTTGAAATTACACTCTCACAACCCGTCAAATGGTTCCATGTCATGAAAAAAAATTTCCCAAATCCGATAAAATTTAGGGGTCGCTACCGGGCTTTGAAAATTGGCCTGGTCAGCCCAAATAACAAAAACTATTCTAGTTTCATTCTTCACCTAAAAAATCAGTTTCTTTTTATAATTTCAAGTTCCCTGCAATTTTCTCCCGGAAAAATATCTGCCAAGCCCCCCCCCCCCCCCCAAAAAAAAAATCCCCTTCCCCTCCCAAAAAATAATGCCATCGTTATAAATTTATTGCCATCCGAAATATACTCCTTTGGGAATTTGGTGCCATTTGTTCAAAATTCTTTAATATTCATTCCAAAATTTTTATAGATATTTAATTTAATTTTGTTTTAGACGAGTACACATATTTTGGTAAGTTTTATGCTCTAGAACAGTATTAAACATAATTTTACAACTTTCTGTAATTAAGGGTTGTGATTGTGATAACGATTTTCCAGCTAATTTTTATTATGTTCGTTAAATAAAAGTGTGTATTTATGGTTTTTCGGTTTGAGTGCTCATATAAAAATGTTCTCGTTCTAATTTAAGTTCTGATTTAAAAAAGATTTAAAATCAGCAAACTTAACAAGGAGAAAACCCGAAATTTGGTTGATAGGTCAAATATCATTTTTTACCATTATCCTAAGCGATAGAATGTTACCTTCTGGGTAACTTTGGCATTGTTCTTTCATTACAAACAAAAAATATTAAAAAAGCTTGCTTTTTAATCTCAAAAATGTTATATTTGGGCAAATGGTTAGAAAGGACAAAAACTAAGGAAGAGAAAAGTGAAATGGTATATAGGAAAAAATATTTTTCTTGACAGCTTTAAAAATTAGAAAATATGATTGTCATTATCAAGTGCTTGCTTATATATTTTTTGAAATTGTTTTTCCTTTAAAAAATTTCGTTTTTATTGCCTCAAAAACATTACAGCTAGAATTCAGCGAAAGCAACGGCCAACGGGCACCCCAGAAATACTAAAAATTCACAGTTCAGTTTTCAAGGGTTATCAATGAAATAATCATTTTTAGCAAAAAAACAAAACCGACTTCCATGCATCAAAACTGGGTTTTATGGTTTTTAAAATAGTTCCTATGGTTAAATGTGAACGAAATTAAAATGGGACCACACTGCAGCCACCAGCTTTCCAATACAAAAAGAATTATCAAAATTGGTTCACTCAGTCCAAAGTTATGCGGTAACAAACATAAAAAAAACAAAAAAAAAAAATACAGACGAATTGAATACCTCCTCCTTTTTGGAAGTCGGTAAAAAGGATTAATTCCCGGTTATTTTAATACTGTGTCACTTTATTGTATCCTCCAACAACTCTGAATGTACAAAAATAATAGAAGAAAACTTAATATTTCATTAATTAATTTTACCAGCAAGCCCAGCCACTTAGACACAAAAAATAAAGGGCTTTCTCTAATAAAAAGTAGGTAGTTTTGGCTAATTTTTTTAATTTCTCTAAAACGACAAAACATTTTTGCATCCAGTTTTCTCTTTTTGAATTAAAATTAATAAAAGAATTGAATCTTGAAAATAAAATCAGTACTTAATTACATACTATTTTGAGAAAAATTAGTTTGTAATTTTTGTTTGAGTTTGAAAATAAATTTTTCAAAAACTGTTCTTTGAAAGAGCTTTAGAATTTAGAAACATAATAAAAGAAAAAGTTATTAGCTTTCCAAAAAGGTATATGAAGTTGTTGTAGATATAACCGTCGATTTTTAATAATTTTTTTTTCCAATCTAAGTCAAATTCCTAGAAAATTTACCCTCCAGGCTAAAAAGAGGGGAATAAACCACCCCATCTCCCCTCCAATACGATGGTCTTATCTCAACCAAACCAAACCGCTATGGCTTTCTGGCAAATTGATGGTATATTACCTTGTATAAATAATAAAAAATGTTTAAACAAAACATAATTCATGTTTTAGAAATTAATTCCACAAATTCACTATACCATGAAGCTTTAAATGCCGGTAGCGACCTCTAAATATTATTCAATTTTTATAAATTTTTCAGACAATTTTTTTTTCATGACAAAGAAAAAAATGGCGGGTTGGGACGGTCAAAATTAACAAAATTTTTTTTTTACTCAATATAAGGCGCACCCTACTTTCCGCATTAATAACCACCCTGTGTGTACGGCTTTTCCTTCCTTTTCCAAATTTACACTGAATACTAAACAATTTGGATGGCTTCCCTTTGTAGGCTTTTACTCTTCCTTTTTTGCGACTCATTTTAGGTTTTTCTACATTAAATAGTCGAAATTAACAAAAAAGCTCGATCAACGACATAATGTATATGAGTCTGCGTGCCAAAGATAAACTCCAAAGTAAATGCATGCATGATTTATAAAAGGGTCAATTTGGTTCAATGAAATTAACTTAATTTGCAAAGGATCAATAAAACAAGCATTAACTTTTTTTTTTTAATTTTTATTTCATTTCCTCATCAATCTAAATATATATTGTTTATATATTTGTTTTTCCATTTTGTTATGTTTTCAATTTAGCTTCATTGATTTCCCATGTTTAAATACTGATTATTATAAATCGAAATATATTTTGTTTAAATTTTCGTGTTTTCTAAACTATTGTTTTTGTTGATTTTTTTTTCTTCTTTTTTAATTTTTTTTTTCTTCTTTATAATTGAAAACTTTTTGTTTATTTAAATGTTTTCTTGCGATATAAGTTTTTTTTCATCTTTTTTTTTTTTGGTTTTAATTTTTTTGTGTAACGCTGTTATGTTTTTTGTTGTTTTATTTTATTTTTCTTTAAATTTTATTTCTTGCACCTGTGTTGATTATTTAATATATTTCTGAAATTTTTAACTGTCTATTGTTTTCAAATATATATAATTTATATATTTTATGGATTCATAACTTCCTTTTATTTTTTTTTTTTTTCATTATTAAACATTGTGTTATCACCTTTAAAAGTAAAGGGAATCATTATGAAGACAATAGTATACTAAAACACATGCGTTCATTAAGAAAAATAAACAAAAAAAAAAAAATAAAGAAAAAAATAAATAAAATTCAATTAAAAATTAAAATTAAAACTAAAAAAAATTATAAATTTACATATTTCACATTTCTTAAATCGTAAATAAGCTCTTGTGTGCAATATATATTTATTTTTTTTTTTGTTTTTATTGAAAGACAATTTATAAAAATATTTTATATTTTATTATTTGTAGTAAAATTATTTTTGTTTTGTAAATTTAATTGATTTTCTTTTTTTAATGATAAAATAATTAGTAAAACTAAAAAATTAAAAATTAATACTATACATTCCATTATTTAACGTGTTTTGTTGTTAATTAAAATAATGAAATTACATTTACATTTATTTCAATGTTTCAATGTGTGTTTGTGTATTTTGTTTTTGTTTTGTTAAGAAACATTTTTGAGTGTGTGGGAAATTTTCTATCAATTTTTTTTTTGTTTCTTTTATTTATTTTAAACTTGTGATTTGAATATTTAACAATTCTTATAGATTTTTGATGATGATGTTTGTTTGTTTGTTTGAATGAAACGGCAGGGTTGTATTTAGAGAATTGTTCATTTCTCAGAACCCAAAAATTTGGCAACATTTTTTCTTAAGAGAGAATTAAAGTCCTTTTGTTAAAGCAAACTTTGTTTTGCTTCTCGATTGAATTGACATTAATGAAGAAATGGAATGTTTTTTTTTTTTGTTTTGTTGGTTTTTCTAAGTTTTAAGTTAAAAACTATTTATTTATGTAAAATACTCGATAGATTTGTGCCTTTTTTTTTAATAAATTTCAAAAACAAACCACAAATAGAATATAAACAATGTTGTTTTTTTATAATAAAATTGAAATTAGTATGAAATGTAAATGTTTGTTTTTTTCTTTCTTTTTGTTTCCTATATAATATAGTTTTATAGTTTGTTTATAATGTTTTTTTTTTCTTTTTTTTTTGAAACCATAGATGTGTTTTTATTTCATTTTGCTTTTGTTAATTTGTTTCATTTTTTTTTTAAGTTTATTTTATATCGAAACTTTTTTTTTTATATTTTAGTTTTAATTTTATTAAATAGATGTTAAGCTCAATAATTGAAGAGTATAATCTTTTTACTTTCATATTTTTCATTGTTTGGTTATTATTATTTTTCAATTTTCTTATTTTTTTGGTTAGTTGCTCTGAATTTTGTTGCCATTAAAGAGGTATTCTTATTGAATATTTGGGAATGTTATATTTGTAATGTCTTTTTTTGTTCAAATCACATGTCTTTTTCTTTCCTCGAAGATGGTTGTTATGGCAAACTAATGAACATTGATTGGATTCATATCGTACAATTTTAGGGAAATGCAATTTTGTATAAAATAAAGAAAAAAAAAAAAATTTTAAACAAAAACAGAAAAAAAAAATGAGAATGTAAAAAGGACTCAACCGAATTTGTGTTTCTTATTGCATACATGGAGAAAAAATTTACTTCTTGTATATTTAATCATAATATAGTTAGATTTAACAGATATTAGTTAAATATACAAGAAATAATGTTAAATATACCAGAAGTAAAGTAATCCCTTCTCAAATAACATATAAAAGTTGTATAACAGAAGTGATAAGTACAATCTTTTATTTCTTTTCGGTCAAAATCAATTGATGTAAACTGTTATATATTGTATTTTACATCATTGCAGGAAAGAATTTAAATATTTCATATCTTTAATGACATTAAATACTTTTATAACTGTTATACACTATCATTAGCAGATGCAAGAATAAGAATCACAAACATTGCATACTTTCAAGTAAAAACAAAATTAATAGAAAAAACTAAATCAAACAATTTTAAAAATTTAAATCATTTGTAAATAAAAATAACAAAGCAAACCAAAATATTATATATTTTTTTAAATAATATTAAACTGCATGTGATTTTTATATATACTTTAATGCATTGGGAAGATTTGGTATATAATTCATAACACGTTTTGGCATGATGGAAATAGAATATATAATTTTTTTTGTTAGTTTTTTTTTTGTTAAAATTTTACTTTCAAAACTGATTTAATTTTTTGTTTTTAATTCGTTTAATTCACCTATTTTTTTTTTGTTTTTTTATTTATTTTTTTTTTTGTTAAATTCTCTATTAAAGTTTCATTTATTGAATAATTTATTTATCATCTCTTCTATCATTTCCACTTTAAATTCAATAATTTTTTTTTTTGGTTTTAAATTTTATTTTAAAAATGTATTATCTTAAATATTTAATTATTTTTAAATTTAATGTTAACATTGGTTTGAGTTTTTTTTTTTTTTTCATTCATCATAAATTAATTCATATATTCACGCACGCCCCTCGCTCAAACAAAACAAAAAAAAAAGGAAATTTTATTACATGCGCAGTTTTGCCCCCCATCATACAGGTTATGAGTTTAAGGGTTGTTTTGTTTGTTGTTGTAGTTTTTTTTTTTAAATTTTTTTTTCATTTTTTTTTTGGTTTAATTTGTGCTCGGGAAAGTTTAATTATAATTATTAATTTTTTGTTTTAAATGTTCATTTAAATTTTGTTTTAATTCTTGTAGAATGTTTTTTTTTTTTTAATTTTACTTTTTTGTTGTTTTGCGCTTAAGATGTTATTTTTTTGATAAATATGTTTGTTTTGGTTGTTATATTTATTAATTTACTCTTTTTTCGCGCCACGCCTCAATTTCTATACCCTTTGTTTTTTTTTTATGTATGGAATGTTTGGATGTCTTGATTCGCTACTTAACTGTGTTTAGTTGGAAAATTATCACAAAAAATATTTATATTAATTTAATATATATATAAAAAAAATACAAAAAAAAAGTAAAATATAATCATAGATTATGGAATTCTAGACCTGGAATGCTAATGAAGATGTTTGCTTTGTGAGTTTACATGAAGACAGGGCCGTAAAAGATTGCAATTTTTAAGAAAGTTTTTGCCATTTAATTGAATTCAAAACAAGAGTGGATTAGAGTTGTTTTCAACATAATACTCAGTTATAACCTTTTCAAGTCTTTTGAAAAGTTTCATTGCACAGTGTAAAGGAATTAGTTAAACTAATAAATTCGGTAGTTTAATCAAAAAGTTCATTTGAATGCTGAACACAGCTATTGAATAATGTGATTCAGTGATTTCCAATTCGTTTGTTATCAATACAAGTTGTAGAGGACAAGCAGAATTTCTACTTTTTTTAATCGACACCTTCTCGATCATTAATGAGCAGTAATTCAAAAATCGATCAGGGCATTTGACCCCCCTAAGCCGAAAATAATCGAAAATGGATGAATTCAGCGAATTTACATTGCAACAGAAAAAAACCCTCAAAACGAAGTTTCGTTTCTAAAAAAACTTTTAACCTCTCAAGAGAACGGTACAAACATTCAATTTCTGAAGATGTAAGTACCCAAGTTCAATTTTAATGCAGAGTTCAATTCGATTTCGTTCAGTTAAACAAATTAATTTGATTTCGTTCAATGCTAGAATTCAGACTGATTTCATTTAGTGAATTAATTCAACTGAATTGCTTTCATTGAAACATACAATTTCATATATCAGTCAATGGGTGCATTCAGCAGTGCAAAGAAATAGGGAAATAATCCTTGATTTCTTGTAAGTTCGTTCACTGAATGTATTTGGTTTGATTAAAATTAATGGCTGAGTTCAGTAAAGCCAGTCAATGAATGAATTCATTGCTATCTTTAAAAAAAAAAATATGTTTTTAAAGCCTTTTAAAAATATTTAAAAGAACGCAAATATATCGAGTAGGAAAAAACTCTTCAAAAACATTACATTCTCTTACGGTACTGAATGAGTCTAATGTTTGCTGGCTTGTTTTTATTCTCTTTTAAATTATTCTTATTTAATCTTGATACGTTCATTGCGAATTTTTTGTTTTTCGAAAATTCGTCCTGAGTAAATAGTTGTTGGTTGTAATTAATATTATTTAAAATTTTTTGTTTGTTATTTTTGTTTTCCAAAATCTACTCCAAAGTCTCTATATAATGTGATTTTGTGGTTTTTTTTTTTAAACTTATTTTTTTAGGTAATATGTGTGCTCACTCTATTTATGATTAAATTCTAATTTTCTTATGTTTTTTTTTTCTTTTTTTCATTTTTTAGTTATTGCGTCGTGTTTTTTTTTGGTTTTTGGTATTTTTATTTTTTCTTTGAAGAATAAAAGTGCGATTGTTCTTCGGAAATGAGAGTTTACATTGTCCATTGCTTTTTATAAAATTATATTGTGGTATACTTTTGGGTGTTGTGGAAAAATAGTTTCATTTTTTTTGTTTCTTATTTTTTGTTTTTGTTAAATTTTACTTAGGGTTCAGTGAATTTAGTATTCTAATCCAAATATTATTTTTAAAAATGTTATTTTTGTTAAAATTGATTAAAAAAATTAAACATAAAATGGAAATATAAGTTTAAGGTTTTAAATATAAAAAAAAACATTAAATTAATTAACAAACTGAATATAAGGTTATTTTTTGTTTCTTTTTTTTAGTTCTTTTTTTGTTTAGAAAAAAAAAGCTTTTTGCGACTCGTATTTTTGTTTTTGTTATTTTTTTTTTTAGTTAAGATTATATTGCGAGTCAACCAATTCACATTCACAATCGCATCCCTCCAAACAGTCCGGACATTCTAGCTCACTGTCTTGTCAGTAGAGCCAGGACACGGGTACCCATTGTGCTGTGGTGTGAACTCGATCGATTGCGTTCTCCAGCGCTGCTATTGTCTCACCAATATCGTTATTGACTATTGTCAAATCAAAGAAATGACCATAAGCCTGACGCAGCATATCTGATTCTTTGGCCAAGCGTTCCAGACTTCCATCATACTACACAAAAGTAGAAACAAAATATGGTTTAGAAATAAAACACAGAACAAAATTAAAAAATTCAATCTTACATCGGCGATGTTTTGCAATGATGGAGCTGCTATAAACACAACGTACGGAGTGAACTCAGCTGTCCGAAGGATTTTAAGCGCCTGTGGTTCCACATCCAATATTGCCATTTTGCCATCAGTGTGAATGCGTCGTATTGTATCTAATTTCGTGCCGTACATTGCGTCCTCATGAGTGCCTGTTTTGGTTGTGAAGTAGAAGAGTATATAGAGACGGATTAGATGATTCAGCAAAAGTTTGGAAAGTACTTGAGATTTTAATTTGCATGTTCAACAACTCAAATCACGTTGGATATGAAAAGGGCCAATCGACTATAGAGCAAATGCAAATGCAATAAAAGGTGTTTTCTGATGTTTATGTCTTTGCGGTTGATGGGGCTAGCGAGTGAGAGCAGTTTATGGTTTGTTTAAACAAACCACGATGGACGCTTTTAGTGCACGGCCAATAATGTTGAATAAATGGAAAAAAGGGAAATGGAGGACATTTGCATGAGCTCTAAAGTGCGTGGGAATTTTATAGCTTTACATGTTTTTTTAATTTCAAATTGAACTAGAATGACATGTTTTAAGGAGCTTCATACTCGTAAGTGTGTTCGTATTAAATATAAGTCAAAGAAAGCATCACAAGAAAAAAAAATCTTACATCATCAATGCCTATTAAATAATCATTTTTATCAAAAAAACAAAACCGACTCCCATGGTTTTATGGTTTTTCTAATAGTTCCTAAGGCCAGAACTGAACGAATTTGAAACTGCTGCCAACAGCTTTCCAATATAAAAAGAATTATCAAAATTGGTTCACTAAGTCCAAAGTTATGCGGTAACAAACATAAAAAAAAAAAGAAAATACTGAGGAATTGAATACCTCCTCTTTTTTGGAAGTCGGTAAAAATACAAAAACATTTTATTGCTCTTTTAAAGAAATTCTGAATTCTTTCTTTCCCTCTTTTACTTATTAAACGGGAACGAATTTTTATGATTTTCATTATAATTGAAAAATATGTGCCATCAGTTTAATGCAATTTAATTTTTATTCACATAATACTATGAAGGTAAATGTTATTTGTTTAATTTTATGTAGCTTGCTTGCGTTTTTGGTAATAATTTGATGCATGATTTGACTGTACTTAAAGTCACTAAGAAATATGCGTTTCTTCGAAAAACCTTCCTGTCATTAGGTTTTATTATTTAATTAAATTGATGACAATATTAAGTTCTAACATTTTTGTTAACAAGCTACAAGCATGAGTAATATGTCACTTAATTTTCTTTATGACCATTTTATATGCCATTTTAAACATTTTTTTTGGATAACTTCAATGAAAATTTATTTGAAGACTGAATATAACAAAATACTTACGCCTTCGTGTCGATTGGGGTGTGGAGTTTTTAAATTTTATTAAATTTGAAACGAAAACTGAAAATTGCTCAAAAAAGAAAATTATATTTAAATCATCAATTTCAAGAATTTTTAGTTTTACAAGAAACTAGCTCCATAGATCGACCAAGAAATATTCAAAGCTTTTGCCATAAATGAGTGTTATAGCGTACATATTAATTTAAATCACAAGATAACAATGAATCTCAAATCAAATAAAACAAAATTGTTAATTTTATAAAAAAGTTAGGAGGTCAATTTAAAAATAAATTAATGTTAATTTGATGTAATGAAAAGCGTTTGATTGGATTTACAATTCAGTTTTTCGTGTAAAGGCAGCGTCGATTTATTCAAAGCTAACCACATATATAAAAAAAAACGTTGATACGGTTCTTAAAGTTAAAGTTAAGTTCAGGTGTTTGTTAGGTCTGACTAGGCTAATCGTTGTTAGATAAATTCAAATTTGTTTTGTGTTGTAGTTGAAAATATTACAGTAAATTCATTCAAAATTGGTAGAGCAAATGATTTAACTGACAATGAAGCAATTGAAAGATGTATTTTAAAATGAAATTCGACAATTTCAATTAAGTTTAGCAGTGTTCTAACTGTCGGAAAAACTCATTTTCATTATTTGAGATGAACACTTTAATTTAGCATCGGAAGATGTCTCAAAGTATCAAAATTCATAAACAAAACGTAAGTTACGTATATACCAGTGTAACCCATATATTTTATTTTAATTATTATGCTGCTAAGAGATTTGAGATGTTTCTATTTGCTGATAGATAAGCCAATATTGTCAGTACTGAAATCCGGCGGTATAGGTATAATAATTTATCAAAATGGAGAGGATAGAGCATTGCTATTTTCGAGTTGTAGTTTCTGAAGCAGGAAAGTTTATATTTATAGAGACGTTTATAGTTCCTCAAGCTAACCTAAAGAAGGCATTACCGCCAATGTCAGTTAGTTTAATAGTGGAAATTGTAAAAACTGCAATTTTATTGGTACAATAAAATCTACCCATAAAATCATAGGTCATTTGCCTTTTGCTTATAAAAACAACCAAACTTTCTTCCTTCCAATCCCTCCCAAGCCTTCAAGATCATATTGAAGCTTCCATCATAATGCACGTGATTAACTGATAGACATTCGAGCCCCCCCCCCCCCACAAGTTTTGAAGCTAGTGCCAAAGCACATAATCATTGGGAATTCCTTATATTAATAAAATGCATTAAAAATAACAATTATTTTTAATAAAGTACATTTATCTTACAAAATAAGCATAATGATGTACACAATGTCTACATTTGATAATAATCGATAGGGGATTTCCCAACTTCAAAACGTGTTTTGTCTTTTTTCTGCTTTTACATTTTTCTTATAAGAAACCATTTAAGTTCCTTTAATTTTTATAAACCCCTCAGGAAATCCTAAATTGAAAAGAAAACCGTCCAAATTCAACAGTTGACCTATTTTAATTTATTTTACCTTCGGTTTAAATGAACGTTCTGTCACATAATTAAAATAAGTTATGATAGGTCAGGTAAATTATAACAGGTCACATAAACCGGGTCTTGACCTATATTGAGCTTACCTTTCCATAAAATCCCTAGCAAATACAATCTCCATTCTTTCATTTCAATTCATTTCCTTTTTAATAGAAAAATGAGACACGATTTTAGAACTTTATTTTTAAAGCCAAATGAAAGTTAATAATAAGCAAGTTCTTTACTTCATGTCTTTTGTTTACGATTACTTTTTTATTCATTAAATGAGAGCTTAAATGAACAAAATTAATTAAAAAAAAATCTTCTTTATTGTACAATACAGAAAAAGTATTTCTCGAGAAATATCAAACGGAAATATTAAAATATAATGAGAGCAAAGATGGCTAAAGCCATTTGACTGATAGGTATAATGCAGAAGATGAATTTTGCACTTGTTGCACTTATTTTGGGCCAAAGTCTTGTATACAATTTAGCAAAGGAAATGAAAATGTATGCCATTTGTTTCAAGAGTTCAATGGTGCACGAACTCAATATAAGAAAAGAAACCTTAACTTCTAATTCATAGAAAAAAGAATCTTGGGTTATCTCTGAATAATTTGAAGGAATTTAAAAAACATTGGTTAGCGTGTTACCCAAAATTAAAAAGTATTTCATCTTTAAAACTCAAGGTTTATGATGAGTGTGAATCGAAAAATTTTAACTGAAGTGGGGATAGCAGGTTTTCTCTAGCATAAATGAGTCTACGAAAAAATTAGATGAATTTCTAAAATCGTTTATAAAATCTACGAGTTATATGTGTCAACCTATGTTTACTCTAAAACCCCAAAAATGCAATGTTAATACTTTTCTTATGCAAATTTCAATATTTCAAAAACTAATTTCTTACCATATTCGAGATACTCGTTAGCAGCAATGTCGGCCATCATTTCGTCGTGTGACACAAAATAGTAGCTGCGGCCATTCTCCTCGTCTGGCCGTGGAGGTCTCGTTGTATCTTTTTAAAAAAATTACAAAAAACCAAAAGTTAAACATATAATATTTTTTGTGTATTGTATTTTAACTTACGTGGTATTGGATAAGCATATTTATCTGGATACTTAGCTATAAGAGTGTTTTTGATATGACGACGACCAACACCATGTGCGCCTAATAATACTAAAGTTTTCCGATGAAAGCTGGGATCAGTAACTAAAATTAAAAAAAAAAAAAAACAGCAAATTAAGGCAATTTAGAATATTTTTAATTTTTGTAATTTAATTATTTTTTTCGAGATTTACCTGGCACTTTAACAACCTCTTCGTATGTCACTAAATCCAAATTATCGAACACAGCGTTATGTTTGGCCAAGTACTTGTCCCGGCATTGCTTTTTTTTCCGCCCGAAAATCGAGCAATTTACTAAAAGAAAATTTGAAAATTTAAATTAAACTTATTTCCCATTACTTGATTAAAAAAAAAAAAGATTCTAAATTTTTTTTTCTTAAAAATTCTTGTCAAATCATAAAAGGTTTAGAAAAAGTGTTAAATTCCTTCAAACAAAAAAAAAAATTAAAAACACATCCTAGAAAAAAGAGTACAGAAAAAAACTACAAAAGTTCACAAAAAGCCATGTGCAGCAAAAGTATAAAAACAAATTTAAATTTCAAATGAACAAAAAATTTCAAGAACAAATTTATTTATTATTCATAAACAAACATTCCTCTACCTGTGTGTGTCTTACATTCATTAGGTTTTTTTTTTTTTATTTTTTTTATATACCAAATTTTCAACTCGCCGGATATCCGTTGCGAGCTGATTGAATGCGGAAACACGACATCGGGACACCATCATGCCATTAACAAGAGAGTTACAAATTATTATTTATGATACAATGATACGAGTCGAGAGAATATGTGTACCTCTACAGCTTAGATACAACTTTTTTTTATTTGTCTTGCTTCTATAAACATGCTAAGTTTTGATGATGAGTGATGGATGGACCGCGTTTTTGAAACTTGATGATGATCCTTATATCGGCAACAGCGCAACTAACATTAAAAATGATAAATTTTTATGGAAAATGGAAGTGAAAACAAAAGAGAGGCAGTGATTGTGTGTTTGCTTGTTTTTTGAACTAAATTTGTGGTCTTGTACCTACACTCAAAAAAAAAAAAAATAAGAAGAAAAACTGAAAAACTAAAAAAATATTAATCGGGTTCCTTATTTCTACAGTTAAAATTTATAGGTATTATGACAAAATTTCCTCAGAGTTCCAAAAAAAAAAACACAAATTTGAATAATTTCATATCTGACAGATATTCATTTCTGAAAATACTTTCTAAACTCCAAGTCAAAATTCAGTCCGTAAAATCTGGATGTCATTAAACATCATAAAAATGTTGTGGATGGTAAACGTTTTCGAGCTACAAGATTATTTACATAAAACAATTTTTAAATTTTTCACTCGTTTCAGACTTTATTTTTTCTCTCAGTGTGAATTGTTCAAAGTCGATACAAAACTGTTTATCTATTCATCATTCTTATCGTACGCACCATATGTCGCAAAACACGTCTAAGAATTGCCAATATTTTTCTTTAGAAAACTTTTTTGAGACAACCAACTTTTTTGTTTGAGAAAACTTTCCAAAGTAAGCCTAAGAAAAACTTTAAGACTGTTGTTGACATTAACATGCATTGAATACGTAATCTTACAAAGGCGTTATTTTATATTGATAGTTAAAGACACAGACGAATTTGTATTAATAACCATAATGTGTATTTTTCGTGGTCAAAATCTTTGATTTTTAGATTTTTATTCTTAAAGGCTTTAGGGTGGAACATTTTGGTGATTATAAAAATTTTTGTTGAAAGGGCGTTTCTTGAACGGTTGAGTTATGTGTATGAAAGGTATCATAACAGCTCACATTTTTACTTGGTGAATCTTAAGAGTCTACAAATGGTTGTATTTTGAGCGAAACTGTGCTTCTAACTCTATGCATGAAATAAAGAATTAATACCAAAATAAACTATTACGAAAATGTAACTTTAATGAAATTACAAAAAAATATGTCATTCACAAAAGAAAATAAGAATTTAAGAAGTCTATACAATTATATATTTTTTTGTAAATAAGAAAATCTGCGGCACATAAAAAAAATCAATTTTATAATGGATTAGGTACTGCCAGAATCCATTACAAAAATGATATCCTTTTGAAAATTTTTAGTGCCTATAAGAATATCATGGACGAAAGAATGTTTTTTTATCAAAAAAAATTGATTAAATTTGGCAATAAAATTACATTTGGGACGTTAACCAAATATTAAATGACTTTACAAGATTTTAAAAAAACTTTCTTTACATAATGAATGCCACTCTAATATTAGAATATATTCCAAACGAATGGAAAGTCGCAGAAGTAGTAATGGTCTTGAAACGATCACAAGAAAAGAAGTCATACAGACTCATTTCACTTCTTCCTCTAGTGATTTAAAAATATAAGGAACAGCAAGGGTTAAAGGTGGTTGTCTTGTGGCACACTCGAGTAATTATACATTTTAAAAAATAATTGAGATCCAATTTCCATAAACTGTTAGCGATTGCATAAATAACACTGGTCTGCAAAATTTAACTTTTTTTTCTCCTTCAAATAATTTTTTGATATTATAAAAGATTAGACTTTCCTGAATCTAAATCTGGTTTCAGAAAAATTCTATCAGGTACCATTTTTGTAAAAATGATTTTTGAAAAATGTGAGTAGTTTCTAAAAAATCACCCTTTTAGATTCATTTGAAACTATTTGTCGCATTGAGCTCAAATTTGGAAGACTTATTCTTCATAATATGACCTATCGATTGACACCAAATATGTTCTTTTACATTCATGTTTACTCATTTTTTAAAATACTGATTGACAAAAAAAGCAGACATTTCGAAATCCTTCACTTTTTAGTAAATCCTACATGAACAAAAGCACCTAAATTAAGGAAAATGTAAAATATCAATGCCCATTATATTTAAAAAGTCAAATATGTAAAGTAAACCAAAATAAAATACATTAAACAAAATTTTTACGTGTTTTGTAATTTTATATACTATTTTTCTATTTAGAATTATCTTATTTGTAATAAACCATTCGATAAACTGCCTTATAGTCGGAGAGGCGACCGTCGAGTTACTTAGCTCATAAGGTTAGAGGTTAAAATTGGTGTCAAATGAAAGATAAATTGATACTGAAAATAAAAAAATAGGGTTGCCACTTCTAAAATGGGAACTTCCATGTGGCAACCCTATTTGAAAGGAAAAATTGTCACATAACTAATACATTCATATCTTTGTTATTTGGCCAGATAAAAGTTTTTTTTTAAATGCCAAACGAAAGTCAAAATATTAAAAAAAAATAATAAAATAATATAAAGAACGTAACCCTACAAATGTGGCAACCCCATTCAAATGAATACAACACTGACAAAAATCTTCTTTGCAGAAAACAGTATAACTTTTTATGCACTAGAAAGCTAAACTATACGCCATATTTTAGATAATACTCCCTTCTATCTAAAAAATGTCGGGTGCCACCTCGCAAATGCAGACAAGTACTCGGCAACCCTACTCAAATGCTAAAAAACCCAAAAATCACTTGTTTTTTGGCCAAAGTGTATAATATTTGACCGAGTTAAAGGCTGTAAAATACATCATGTTTAGCTAAGACTCTCTTCTATCTAAAAAATGTCGGGTGCCACCCCGCAAATGTAGACAAGTACTCGGCAACCCTACTCAAATGCTAAAAAACCCAAAAATCACTTGTTTTTTGGCCAAAGTGTATAATATTGGCTAGAGTTAAAGGCTATAAAATACATCCTGTATAGCTTAGACTCTCTTCTATCTAAAAAATGTCGGGTGCCACCCCGCAAATGTAGACAAGTACTCGGCAACCCTACTCAAATGCTAAAAAACCCAAAAATCACTTGTTTTTTGGGCAAAGTGTATAATATTTGATCGAGTTAAAGGCTGTAAAATACATTATGTTTAGCTTAGACTCTCTTCTATCTAAAAAATGTCGGGTGCCATCCCGCAAATGTAGACAAGTACTCGGCAACCCTACTCAAATGCTAAAAAACCCAAAAATCACTTGTTTTTTGGGCAAAGTGTATAATATTTGATCGAGTTAAAGACTATAAAATACATCATGTTTAGCTAAGACTCCCTTCTATCTAAAAAATGTCGGGTGCCACCTCGCAAATGCAGACAAGTACTCGGCAACCCTACTCAAATGCTAAAAAACCCAAAAATCACTTGTTTTTTGGGCAAAGTGTATAATATTTGATATATTTTATAATATTTGTATAATTTTTGGCCAAAAAACAAGTGGTTTCTGCGTTTTTTAGCATTTGAGTAGGGTTGCCGAGTACTTGTCTACATTTGCGGGGTGGCACCCGACATTTTTTAGATAGAAGAGAGTCTAAGCTATACAGGATGTATTTTATAGCCTTTAACTCTATCCAATATTATACACTTTGGCCAAAAAACAAGTGATTTTTGGGTTTTTTAGCATTTGAGTAGGGTTGCCGAGTACTTGTATACATTTGCGGGGTGGCACCCGACATTTTTTAGATAGAAGAGAGTCTAAGCTAAACATGATGTATTTTACAGCCTTTAACTCGATCAAATATTATACACTTTGGCCAAAAAACAAGTGATTTTTGGGTTTTTTAGCATTTGAGTAGGGTTGCCGAGTACTTGTCTACATTTGCGGGGTGGCACCCGACATTTTTTAGATAGAAGAGAGTCTAAGCTAAACATAATGTATTTTACAGCCTTTAACTCGATCAAATATTATACACTTTGGCCAAAAAACAAGTGATTTTTGCGTTTTTTAGCATTTGAGTAGGGTTGCCGAGTACTTGTCTGCATTTGCGAGGTGGCACCCGACATTTTTTAGATAGAAGAGAGTCTAAGCTATACAGGATGTATTTTATAGCCTTTAACTCGATCAAATATTATACACTTTGGCCAAAAAACAAGTGGTTTCTGCGTTTTTTAGCATTTGAGTAGGGTTGCCGAGTACTTGTCTACATTTGCGGGCTGGCACCCGACATTTTTTAGATAGAAGAGAGTCTAAGCTATACAGGATGTATTTTATAGCCTTTAACTCGATCAAATATTATACACTTTGCCCAAAAAACAAGTGATTTTTGGGTTTTTTAGCATTTGAGTAGGGTTGCCGAGTACTTGTCTACATTTGCGGGGTGGCACCCGACATTTTTTAGATAGAAGAGAGTCTAAGCTAAACATAATGTATTTTACAGCCTTTAACTCGATCAAATATTATACACTTTGGCCAAAAAACAAGTGATTTTTGCGTTTTTTAGCATTTGAGTAGGGTTGCCGAGTACTTGTCTGCATTTGCGAGGTGGCACCCGACATTTTTTAAATAGAAGGGAGTATTATCTAAAATATGGTGTTTAGTTTAGCTTTCTAGTGCATAAAAAGTTATACTGTTTTGTTCAAAGAAGATTTTTGTCAGTGTTGTTTTCATTTGGATGGGGTTGCCACATTTGTAGGGTCACGTCCTTTATATTATTTTATTATTTTTTTTTAATATTTTGACTTTCGTTTGGCATTTAAAAAAAAACTTTTATCTGGCCAAATAACAAAGATATGAATGTATTAGTTATGTGACAATTTTTCCTTTCAAATAGGGTTGCCACATGGAAGTTCCCATTTTAGAAGTGGCAACCCTATTTTTTTATTTTCAGTATCAATTTATCTTTCATTTGACACTAATTTTAACCTCTAACCTTATGAGCTAAGTAACTCGACGGTCGCCGCTTGGACTATTATAAAGCTTCAGATTTGTTTCTCTTAGAAACAATAGTATACACTTTTCTTATAGTTTTTGATGTGCTGAGCTAGAATCGGAAATCACAAAAATTCTATCACGTCAGGATTTTAAGATATTCGCATTAAATTATCACAAAATCAAGTTTTTTTTAGAAAATCTCAAAAAAACTACTATATCTCAAAAACCAGAGCTGACCGAAATTTTTTGAGTTCGGATTCAAAATCAGCACACTAAAGTCCATGAGAAAAGTATACTTTTGTTCTAGGGAGAAAGATATATTAATTTATAGAGATCAGTTTCTTTATGGTAAGATATGCCAAACATACTAAACTTACTTAAATTAAGATATCTCGGAGAAGAAAAGAGATATTGAGAAGATTGAAATTGAATTTGAAAGAAAAAAATAAGTTCTTTCATAAACCGTATCAATTTTAATTGAAAAAGATTACATTATGCCAAAATATTTCTTCGAAAACAGCAAAAAAAATGGGTTTTTGAGATTTTCTAACGGGAATATTTAAAAAACGTGACGTGCTAGGTCAATTCTGACTTCGGATTCGGAATCAGCATACAAAAATCCTTCAGAAAAGTATAGTTTTATTTAAAGGAGGATTTCCTTGCAGACCAGTGTAATTGCACAACAATTTGAGGAGCGTAGAGTGACATCCTAAAACAGAAAGTTTCTCAAACTAAATTCGATAACTTACGAAAAAACTGTAAACGCTTTTGAAAAACCTGTCAAACATCGGTTTGACAATTATTTTCCATAAAAAGAACGATGATAAAGAATTACCTTGTTCCTTTTTTGAGCCTTATTTTAAAGCATTTTTCAAAACATAATAAACTTTTTAAAAACCATCAAGGCTTATTATCAAAGTGTTAATAACATGAAGATAATCCAGATTAAGGCAAAATGGTATCCTAATCCTTGAATATAATTGTGAATGCAAATATAATCGGCTTTGTATAAATATAATTAACCCAATTAATCTCATATTTTTGTTTTTTTTTTTTAAGAGTGAATTTAACCCAAAGCTTAATATTATGTTTCCGTAAATATAATACAAACAAAAAAGAACAATAACTTTTTATCAATTTCGTGAATAAATTTCTTATTTATGATGTTCATTAACAAATAAATATTGAATATTAAATATATGCACTTGGATAAAAAGTACATAAGGTAATTTAATTCATTAATTATTATAATTACAATCATTTCGCAGTCATGTTACATTAATGAGAATAAATTAAATTTAATATCAAGTGTCACACATCTCTCCTGATCCGAACAAAAAATATTTATGTATTTAAAGCAAACTGAGATTGTATAAATAAAGGACAATGTGATGTGGTGTCGAATGTTTAATTCAGGTGTTTATTTAAGTTTATATCTAGTGGAAAATAAAAATAAATACAAAAATAAAACTGTCTTCACCAGAAAAAGACTCTTTATTCACAACATCAGGAGCGCGTAAATGTAATTATTCGTATAAATAAATTTCCAAGTAAATTGGATTTTTATTTTTTTGTGATTATACTGTTTTCACAGAATTTAATCCTTTGACAAAAAAAAAAATACGTTTTTTATTTTTGTGTCAGTAATAACTTTGTATTTAAATTCAAAAATTATAATTTTACTGCAAGGCTATTGAAAAAAATGGTTAAAACATTTTGTAATTTTTGTTACAGAAATAGAAAATGCAAGGTTTCCTTCAATCCATAGAAACTAACTAAAACTATAACAATATCAAATAATTTCTATTTCCCTCTTAAAAAAATATATCTGGTTTCATTTCGAAACCATTCAATTGTAAATATTAACAAAATTCCAATACAAAAGACTATTATTGATATGGAATAAAACAAAAAACTTTATATCGCTAACACAAAACTAATTTTCCATCTCAATAAATCTAATAAATTCTTTTTTTGTCGAAGCAAAATCCCCTTAAACAATAGAAATTATTTAATAGCAGATAGTTTTTTTTGTTCCTTCAATAATCTCCCGAGATACACTACCTCCTTGCAGTTTTACCCAAATCCAACCACTGCTGTCGAGTGTCACAGTCGTAATCACGATAAATAAAAAAAAAGAAATCTATCAATTTGAAAGTTTTTAATTAAACCAAAAGGACTTTGCGTTTAATTTTACAGCTTAACGGTACTTTGATTCGCACCTCGATGCCATACACTATCGAATGCGCACGAATTTTATTTAATTTTGTGTCCTCTCTTTTAAGGATGTGTAATAGGATGCTTTTTATCATCTCCACCATTGGATTCGTATCGTTTTTCTTTGTGACATGAATACGGACGGATTTCCTTGCAATCCTGTGCATTGTGGGGAAAAGTTGAAATTGAACCCAAAATGAAACACACACTTGTGTATTTGTAATCAATATATAATCTTTGTACATGTATGTGAACGTGTAAACGTGTACAGAGTATAACATATCACCCTTTTAAATTACAAAATTCTCCCATTTGACATTGCAGTACAAGTACGTACCATGACATCAGTCTGGTCGCTGAAAGTTCACCTCTTGCCTTGGGGTTTTTGGCAATCAAAAGAGCATAATAATTGCACTGCATAAGTAAAAGTATAGTAATGTGCAGGCACTTTGGTCAGTTCAAGTGTGTTTAAGTCTCATGATGCATGTTGTGTTTTTTTTTTTTTTTTTTAACTAGGTTCACTGCATTTGTTGGGTATACCTCATTTGAGAATATAGCATAATGCAGGATTTTTATCAGAATCTCAAAAATGAGGTGTAAGCAGAAAAATGAGATACGCGTAGAGTATTTTAGGTGTATAAAGGCTTTTTTTATTTGTAAAAGAAGGAATACATTTAAGTAGAAGTTATCTGTGAAAATTGATGAGAAATTTTAAGGGGATAAGTCACCAAGAAGATACATTGTATTTCACAAATATCCTTCTAGCTTATTGACAAAATTAGTTATTTTCAAAAGGTTAAACTCAAATTTAAACATTAAAAAAGGAATTCTTTCTAGTTTTTCATTTTTTTTTGATAAAATCATTACCTATATTTTATTTCATTTTATTATATTGAAAAAAGTTTTAACTAAACTATTATGTGCACAGCTCTGTTGGTGTAAAATAGGATACATTATGGAGTTCATTTTGTTTATTGCCTTGGGCAGGGATGAGTTTCTGCTCGTAATGCTGAATTATTGTTTTTTTTTTTTTTTTTTTTTTTTTTTTTTTTTTTAAGATAGAGCGCAATGTGTAGAGTTTTAGGTTTAAAAATGGCCACAACACGTTGTTGTTGATTTTCTAATTTGTCTTCATTTCACACAATAAGAGCTAGGAGCGGGGAGTGAGGCTTAGCATCAAGTGCAAAAAAAATTTTAAAAAGCCACTCTATGAAATTAAGAAAAAAGTACGTATACGCCCGAGTGAATTAGAAATTATATTTTATCTTAGTAAAGAGGGTGGTTTGTACCTCTAACCATTAGATGTAGGTAATCGTAGGTAGCTTTTCAAATGTGAATTTCAAGTGTTTTTTTTATTAAATTATAGCTGATTTCATGAAAATTTTGAAAATTTTCAAATAAAATGTACGAAAAAGAAAAATTACTTATAGGCTCTAGTGATTCAAATTCCGTTTCTATAAGACGAAGCATAATGTGAAATCTCAATCAGCACGTGGTCATCCATGGTTTGGAAACCTAGACAACAAGTAATATAAATTTCAATGAATTAAGTTGTTAAAATTAAACATGAAGAGTTGTCTTTTTAAGACAGATTGTGAAAGATTCTTAAGTTTAGAAATTCAAATATTCTTATTTTGCTTATTTTGTAAAAATAACAATTTTTTATCTGAATAAAAAAAGGTCAAACTCTTGGAGCGAGAATTTCCTTTAAAGTCTTCTTAAAAGTTTTCTTAAAAGTCTTTTTAAGTCAATCTAATCTTAATAAAGTTAAAGATTTTTGATAATTAGGATATCAGTATCACTAGCAAAGAGAGAAACATTTTGCATTTCAAGAATTTTCTTAATGTTAAAGCTGTTGAATTTGAACAAAAAGATGAAGCTCATTTAAGAGAGATATTGTTTTCACACTTTTAAGGCGAACTTAATGTCGTTATGCAAGTTAAGATTTTTCTCACACGTGAAGACAACCAAAGTTTTTCCCTTATTTTAGCTTATGAATAGCAACTGAGAAAATCCTGTAGTAAATGCTTTGAAATACACTTCTCAGACGTGTCTTGAAAAAATATTCACATGTGGGTGACTACTAGAATTTCACCCTTAAAGTACAGGTCCGATTTTAATGATTAATTTTATTTATTAAATTTTTGTTTAGAAAAAAAAAATTTTGTTAAATTCTTAATAAGCATTTTTGCATCAAATACTTTTGATCAAATACTAAAAAAAAAAATCCTTAAAAAACACGTGTAAATCGAACCTTTCCTTTCAATTTTACAGTTAACTTAATTTAGTGCTTGCTTCACAATATCTGACTATACTTTTCGGGTAAAATAATGCGAACTTGTTGGTCAACCAAAAAACGCACTTACATATTTTTGACAATAACATTTTCAGAATTTTAAGTAAAATTACTGGATACTCATACTCATACATTTTCCCATCTTTTTTTAATATTCTCAATAGTAAAAATGTATCATTCTTTTTGATTGGATGACTTGAGTAAGATATTATGATATTTTAGAGTTCTCATAAAAAATATCATTATTCTTTTTAGAAAACTGAAACAGTTACCTACTAACATTAAAAAAATTAATAATATAATAATTTATAACGCATATTTCAGTAAGGAGAAGATTATTGTTATAGTTTGTTCCTTTTTACTTAAGACAGATATTGTAAAACAAACTCTAAATGAACATTGTATTTCTCTGAGTTCCATTTTTGTTAATTAGTTATAGTACCTTCTTTTTCGAACACATCTTTGATTCCATTTAAAATGCCATGTTTTCTCGCTGTAAAGAAAATAAATAAAATTATAAAATAAAAATAAAAAATAAAATAAAAAGCAGTTTTTGTTGTTGTTGGGTTAGTTACAATTATATTGGTATTAAACAATCCAAAATCCAAGCCAGATCAACCAAGATTAATGTAGAATGAGAAAAGAATGAGACAATAAATGAGAACATATTAATAACTTAGCTCAGCTAAATTCAAAAGGAGAATGATCACCATCGAATGATTTATAAAACAAAATTAGAACTGGTCAGTTGTATTATAACACAATTTGAATATTTCTATTTTTGTTAAAATTATTTTTTCTTTATCAAGCGAACAACTTCAATGTTTTATAACTGAAAAGACATCAATATTTTGAATTTCAGCTTAATCATGACTTACTTTGCTCTACCAAATAATTTATTTATCAAATAATATCTTTTTTTGTCTTCCTTATAATCGCCTTAACTTTAAAAATGCTTATTTTAAGGAAACACATTTTCAAAAAGTACATAAAATATGTATAATTTGTTATCCGTTTGATCGACAATAGGTACTTCTTACTTTCACCTAAAATAACTAATTTTATGAAATTAAAAAAAAGTTACGTATACACCAGAGTGTCCCAAGTTATATTGAACACAATGTGTTATAGAGTGAAATTCAGAATATTAAATCAACATGTCTAGGGACATCTGTCATATATAAAGTAAGTAGGAGCAGATGGAAACCTTTTAATGCAAATAGAAAAACTGTTTTTTTCGTACCTATATAAGACCTTATTTTTAAGGAAAAAGAAGGTAAAATAAAGTATCACCTTCACCAGCCTAAAACAACAGGCTCTCCGACGAAATCCTACAAGATAATGAAAACAAAATTAAAAATATAGTTAATGTAATTTTACAAAACTCTATGATATAGAATCAAAGATGATGAAGAGATATCAAAAATCATTTAAAATTGCAAATTGCCTTGAGAAAAAGGAAAGAACATGTTTTTAAGGAACGTGTTTTTGTTACATAGAGTTACATATTTTCAAGAATTAAATATAAAAACTGTAGACACTGTTAATCAGAGGCAAAACAGATTTACAACATTAACTTAAAAAAATGTGTGTATGAAAAAAGTGACAAAAAATTTATTGGTCGCAGGTGTTGTGTTTTATTGTTCGATAAAAATTTGCTATAATTTACAAAAAAAAAGGAAAAAGCGCGAATGAAAAAGAGGTTAACAGTCTCTAGAATGGAGTAGATTTGTTGGTGAATTCATTGCGATTTGGGTGAGAAATGTAAGTGATTTTACATTAAAGAAAATAATTAACTATACGTATGCGTGAATAAAAATTATTGTGTAGGCGTTGGTGGAAGTGATGGTGGTGGTGTGACTAAAACAATGATTTTGTGTATAATAAGTTAAAAAATTGATTTAAAAAATAAATAAATCTATTTTAAAATCAATTTGTTATAAATACATACTAAAAAAGAGAGAGATGAAAATTAATTTTAACAAAATAATTAACTTATATTTGAAAACAGGGGAAAAATATATATTTTAAATGATTGTTTTGGGGGGTTCCATTTTTTTTTTTTTAATTTTTTGTATTTTGTTTTATCAAGGTACCTGTCGATCCATCACATCCGTCGGCATGTGCCGAACATCCAGGTCCAGATTCGCCTGTTTTCGTTTGTATTTTACATTTTATTTTTATTTAATTTAATTAAATTTCAAATCAATGTATTGATAGTTTTTTTGTTTTTTGGATTTTTTTTTAAAGTTTAGTTTAATAGATATATATTATTGTTAGCGGCCACACAACAAACAAACCAACACACAGAATAAATATCACACGTTATAATAATTAATTGAAAATGAAAACAAAAACAAAATAAAAAAATAATGAATATTATTTATGCATATTTTTTTTTTTTTTTTTTTTTAAATTTTCAATTAGTAATTTACTTTCATTTTTACTATGAATTTTATGAATGATTAACGTATACATACATGGTAACATACATAACAGTACCAAAGGATAATTTGTTTTTAAATGAAAATTGAGTACTCAACAGAAAATAATAATTATACTTTAAATGAAATCAGGAAGACCCCAGGAGGTGGAATTTGTTTATTTTGTATATCCAAACCTACTACACATATACAGCTAATTAACTGAGTTATATCGTTGTTAAAGTTTTGCAATTAAAAACTATTTTCATTGTTTTTTTTTTTAATTTAGTTTTGAACTAAAGCAACTCAACTGAACCTGACTTAGTCATTGAAAAAAATAAAAAAGTACTCTAAGTTACTCTATAAGGTTACTCTAGATACTATTTGAGTACGCCACATGTAAAAAAAATTGACTAGAAAACAGGAACTTCTGATCCGATGACAGCCAAACAATTTGACAGTTCCAATCTGGGAGGCTGGTTTTTCGGAAGACATTTCTTTTATGAACTGTGGACTAGGACAAGTTGCAACGGCCCGGGAGAAGTATGACCATGACCAGGGCTCGGATTTGTATGTCTTATAAAACACAAAAAATCCAAGATATGGCCTAAGATATGGTATGCCGGAAGGGTCCACTTGGTCACCGGCTTTGTTTCTTATTTTCATTTCTGATCTTTTGTGTGAATGTTATTTATAAACTCATTTCCATCTTTTTTAGGAGTTTAATTAGAACAAGAGAGTGCGATAAACACCTTAAATTCTGATTGAAGCAGAATTTCTACGCTACGATAATGGCGTATACAATTAAGTGCACGACTGGGGTCGCACGTACTTGCTCTTATGGTAAAAGTAACTCTAATACTAAAGCATTTTACTGAACAATATTAGTTTTTATAATTAATTAAATGATCTTTTACACAAAACCAAGTATGCCATGTGGTTTCTTGTATAAAAGAGAGTTTTTAGAGAAAAATTTCGTTAAATCGTTAGAGCCATTTTTTTTTAAATAATTTTTTATATAGGTACCTATAAAATTTTTCCAAAATTTAAAAAAAAAGTTGGTATGTCATTTTTAATAAAATATTATTCAACACATAAAAACTTAATCTCAATAAAATTCTTCAACCCGTTTTCAAAAAATTGATTTTTGAAAAAAAAAAAAAAAATTTAAATATTTTTTAAAAATCCAAAAATGTGTTTTTTGAAAACTTTATAAAATTTTTATATGACGTTTATCTAAACATTTCTGTATACAAATTTCTAGACAGAAAAAATTTGATAAAAATCGTTAGAGTCGTTTTTGAAATAAATTAACTTTTCTATTTCCGTTATATGACAGGTACCGTTAGTTTTGGTAGCAAAACTGTTAACTATCAAGTTCGCTGCAGTAGTTTAGGCTGTAGCTCGAGGCACTTACAAACGGACAGACAGACAATCAGAATTGTCGGACCCACTTTTTTGGCATTCTCCGTCATGTAAAATTGTTATCTCGAGTTTGATTTATTTAACGAATCCTACACCTATTCTATAGTACCTAAAAAGGAAACGTGTGGAAACTGCTAATCTTCTTCTGCCTTAACAATCAATAACTAAAATAAATAACATTTAAAATATTAAAAAAAAGGTCTGAACCGCAAGAGTAGAGGGTTTCAATATTCAATATTTTCTAACTCGAAGAATAATTACGTTACATTTTAAGGCTCTAAAATGTTCCATAAGGTGTCGCTCAAAAATGAGCGACACTGCAGCTGAAGGCTTAAGGTCTTTGCAACTTGAAGGTTAGTATACAGTGCTGCTAAAAACATTCCGGATTTTTTTTGTAATTTTCATCAATTGAAATTTTATAACACAAAACTGGAACAAAATATTGTTTTAATATTTTTTCTATCATTAATATATCAGTCAAGGAATTTGAACACAAATTAATGTTCTTTAATGCATTCAAAAATTTTAAAAATTGAAAAATGAAGGAAAGGCAGAATTTCGTATGTGCAAAACTAACCGGATTTTTTAAGGATTTCAATTTTCGCTGTTGAGGCAAAAGCGTCACTTCTGTAAAATTTTTGTTTGCAGTGACAAACAAAGTTGTTAGCTTTGTGAATTGTATAAATTACTTAATGGAATAACGGAAAAAACGCATTATAGTCGCAAAATTCGTAACTGAGTCGTAGAACACTTTCTAGCCGAAATAAAACATAATGTTATCCCTTTGGAATGTTGTAAATTGCAACGTCAAGTGAGTATGATATCGTCAAAAAGTAAAAAAGAGAAAAATCAGTTGAAGCAGATCACTTGGGTGGATGCCATAACAAAATATCCTTAAAAAAGGATAGGCGAATAAAGAATTTTTTGCGGCTTCTTAAACGATTTGTGAGGAGCTTAATCTGCCTTCAACATCAAGTACAGTAAAGAAGGCTTTCAGAGACTTGGTCTTAATCTCTCTCCACTCGGAAAAAGGCCATTCTTTAATACTAAGCATTGTCTAAAAAAGTTGGCAGTTAAAAGATCTTTAAATTTTAAAATAAAAATACTTCATCATGGTTTTATTTACAAAAATAGCTCGATAACAAAACGGAAAAATATGTTTTTCAATGATAAAAGCAATTTTAACTTGGTCTATTCCGATTGTAAATTGGCAGCCAGGCTCTCAAACATGGACATGTTTAAAACCAAAAAAATATGCTCCCTACCGTGAACACAGCAGAGGATCAGTAATGGTTTGGGGGTTCTTTCAGCTACAGGCTCTACCCCGTTACACAGAATCAACGGATTTATGGATCATTTTCAGAATGGAGAGATGTTGGAGTCGATAATGGCTCCATAAAAGGAGAAAGAAGTGCCTTTACATTGGCTCTTCCTGCAAGTTATGATGCCAAACATTTTTAAAAGCTCATAAAAAGGCAGTTCGGGGTAGACAATACTCCTGGCTTGGAATAGCCGGAACAATTTATCCGACCGAACCTGATTGAAAATTTGTGGGCAATCTTTAAGTGACAGGTAGAGAAGAAAAAGCACACCTCAGCAACTAACGTACTTGCAGCTTTGAAAAATGACTAGGAAGATATTCCTAGTTCTATTTGAAATAATTTGGCAAAGTCCAAGCCTCGTTGGTGCCAAGCAGTTTTCGAAAACAAAGGTTTCTGAGCATACTGACGTACAATGTCAATTCATTGTACAGCCTGGAGAAGAGGACATCATTCAACTTGTTCTTGAAGAACAACAGCCCAGACATCGCCCTCATCAGCGAGACCAACGTGACACGGAAAAATAACATTGACATCGTTGGATTTAACACCTTCCGACAGGACAAAGCCGAGAACCGAAGAGGGACTGCAATTTTTGTAAAGAAAAATATAAGCACCAGTGAAACCATCATCAAAGGACTCTCGACCAGTGAAGCTACTGCCGTAATCTTAAACCTAGGAAGAGATGAGACACTCACCATAATAAGCGTGTACTTCAAATGCAATTCCACGGCCAAAAACATCCAGAGCGACTTACAGACCCTCAACGGCACACTCTCGAGAAGCACTTATGGACTCATCGGCGGTGATTTCAATGCTAGACATCACCTTTGGATGGATACAACAATCAACACTGAAGGGAAGGCAATATCCGACTGGTTGGATTTCAACAGTGCCCAACACTCGTTAGTTGTAATTTCTCAACCGAAACCAACCTACCCAAGAACACCTTCAACATTGGACTTCTTCTTAGTAACATCAAATTTTGTGCATATTCATCCAGATTTCTGCAACTTTATCTGTTCAACAGTATCCAGCGACTCGGACCATGAAGCAGTTCAGCTCAGTATTAAGCTTCATCAGCCCATCAACTTAGTGACACAACCAGCGGAACACTTCATCAACTATAGGAGATTGGATATAGACAGGCTGCAGAGAGAGGTTGAACAATCCATCACTTTCCCACCACACAACAGAAATCTCCAGAATGTTGAAATTGATGCTGCTATTGATTCTCTGGAAACGGCAATCACAAGTGCACTGGACAATCAAAAACAGCCGAAGACATCAAAGGACCGCTACCAACATCTTCCAGTACACGTGCAAAATTTATACGCACACAGACAGCGGTTAAGAAAACGCCTCCAAAGGATCCACAAGCGGGACTTAAACACATCAAATGCCAACTACCGGACAGTGTGGAGTGAGCTGCAGTGCACCAACATCATGCTCCGTAACGCCATTCAACACTTCAACAACACACAGTTCCAGAAGAGACTGCAGTCAATAAAGCCCGGACCTGATGCCTTCAAGAATATCAACCGAATTGTTGGACAGAAGTCACCAATGCCGGAAGTTATTAACACCAACAATGGAGAAGCAACAACATCTCAGGAAAAAGCAGAAGCATTTGCAGCCCACTTCGAAGGTAACTTCACACCGAACCCTTCCGCAGACCCAGTCTTCTTACAGGAAATGGAAGCATCCATCCGAAGGACCTTAGTACCTAACATCGATGTAGCAACATTCAGCAACACCAATCCCGCAAGTGATCCAGTTGACAGCCCAAACCTGAGCACCCCAGAAGAGATTGCCGAAATAATTAGCCTATCCAAACCTAAGAAATCAGCCGGACCGGATGGCATTTCCAACTTCGTCATTAAGAGGCTCCCGCAGACAATATTAATCTTCTTAACCATTATCCTCAACAACTGCATCAACAACAGCTACTTCCCGCAGAAATGGAAAACTGCAAGAATCGTGGCAATTCCTAAGAAAGGTGCGAGGAACTTTATATCTAATTACAGGCCAATTTCTCTTCTCAACAACCTAAGTAAGCTCTTGGAAGAGCTGACACTGAGGAAGCTCAAGAAGTTTTGCAGCGATTTCAACATTATCCCAGACATGCAGTTCGGCTTTCGGGAGAAGCACTCCACACTGCATCCGCTCATGAAGTTCCACCAAGACATCACCTCAGCTTTGAACAACCATCAAGTTACCGTCGCATGCTTTCTGGATGTCGAGAAAGCATTTGACAGCGTATGGATAGAAGCCCTTATCCATAAACTTCATTTACTAGGCTTCCCTGTAGCACTAATAAAAATCATTTTTTCTTTTCTTTCTTCTAGGAACTTCTTCGTACAAGTGGAGGATAGAAAATCAGCAATGAAGTGCATTAGAGCTGGAGTTGCCCAAGGATCAAAACTTGGTCCCTTCCTCTATAGTATCCTGACGTCAGACCAGCCGCTTGCAAGTGAGTGTGAGAACCTGCTTTACGCTGACGATTCGCTCACATACTACAAGTCCGTCTCGCCAACGATAGCCGCCAGGAAAGTTGAAGCTCACATTCGAAAACTGTATGGGTTCTACAGTAAATGGGGTATCCGGATCAACTCATCCAAATCGGAATTACTGTGCTTTAGACGAACAGGAGGACGAAGCATTCGGTCAGCTGCAAACTGTAGGAGCATCACACTTACACTACCTGATGGTACTAAATTGGCAGCCAAACGCAACGCGAAGTATTTAGGGATCAACTTTAACGAGCTCCTGAGGTTCAACCTTCACTCTAGGTCTGTCCTGAAAAAAGCCAACTACGCCTTCCATCGCCTTCACCCCCTGATGAAGAGAAGAAACGGATTAAGCCAACCAACGAAACTCCTGATCTACAAGCAGCTTCTACGACCTGTCATCACCTATAGCTTTCCGGTATGGTATACCATTTCCAAGACAGCCATGAAGGAACTTCAAATTTTTGAGAGGAAAATCCTGAGGATCTGCACCGGACTTTACTTCGATCGACAGCGACAAAAATACTACAGCAACGAGCGACTTTACGAGGAAGCAAACATCATAACGTTGGAAAAGTATCTGCTGCAATCTGCAAAGAAACTTGTCGGAAGCATCGCCAACCACCCCAATCAGCTGATGAGAAGCATGAGAACCCAACAACGACATCCCGAACCCAGATACCTTAGTGCTTTGGATATTCTGGATGAGCACATAATCCCAACCGACAACGAGGAAGTAGTTTACTTTTACGCCGATACGCAATCGGCCTACTACCGCGGCTAATTGCCATACCACCCAACCCACCATTATCAATACCACAACTGGAAAACCGGGACGGAACACCCCGAGGATAACCTAGTCAGCAGACTTGTAAAATTAAGCCTATTCATGTACTATATTTACATATATTTTATCTTTTATCCATTGTATAAGGTTAGGCCCCATATGTGCCAACAAATTTTAATATCAATCAATGTATCTTATTAGAAATAAGTTAAGCTTAAGTCAATTGTATATAGTATGTTCAATAAAACAAAATTGAAATTGATTGAAGGTTTCTGAGCAAAATATTAACTTTGAACATTAACATTAATAAATCCGGTTAGTTTTTCACAGCTGAAATTCTGGCTTTGCTTCATTTTTTAATTTTTAAATTTTTTGTATGTGTTAAAGATCATTATTTTTTTGTTGAAATTGCTTAACTGATATATGAACGATCTAGAAAAAATATTAAAACAATATTTTGTTCCAGGTTTGTGTTATAAAATTTTATTTGATGAAAATGACAAAAAAATCCGGAATGTTTTTAGCAGCACTGTACCTATGTTAATAAATTTATATTTAAATTTGTTATTTGTAAGAAAGTTAAACTTATTCCACTCCTGAAGGTTTCCAATAAAAAAATAAAATAAAAATACAAATCCAATTAATATACTGCAAAACTAACACATATTATGTATAAATGAAAATAAAAAAAATAAACAAAAATACATACAAAACACATTATATTAGTTGATACATGATTAGCGCACCAAAACGCATTACAATACAAAAATACAATGAAAAAAGTATGATACAGAAATTTAATGTATAACTGAAAAACCGATTCGATGATTTAATAAATGTTATTGATAGAGATAGTAAGATAGAGAAAGAGCGAGAGAATTTTCTGTGAAATTTTTATTTTTTTTTTTATATATACTTGCCTTGCTCCTGTTTGCTCTTATCCACCGTCTGACAAGCGATTCTCCATTCCTGTAGTTCCGGCGAAGGAATTAACCCAGCCGATCCACCAGCCGTATCCAGTCTAGCTTGCCACCAATGTTGGTCATCCTTGCTAATTATCTGATAAAATTACAAAAAAAAAAAAGTTATTATTGTCCATAAAAATATAATATCCTTATGTAAACTTACTTGTAAAATATCACCAGTCTGGAAAGCAATTCCAGCTTGAGCACAGGGAATAAGCTCATCATCCAAAGGATTATAGTCGAATTGTGCTCGTACAAAAATCTGTTCGACCAGATTAAGGGATTCATACAAAAAAGAGAAAAAAAAAAAACGAAAAAAGAAATACATATAATTATTAATCCATATATGTATAGCTTTTATGGAAATATACTCATGTAGTAAAAAAATATGGAATGAAAACAAAAATAAAGAATATGTATTCGTTATACGTAAGATACACGCAGAGAATTTTTTGAGCCCAAATAATGTTTTGAGTGTCTCTACAATATTAATAGAAGTGATGGAGAGGACAAATATGCATTCTTTACCCCTAAACCCCCCTGTTTTGAGCTACAAGAAATCGTTCGGTTTTAAAATCACTTTGCATTATACTTCTAGCTTAAAACCTGCGCTTAAGCCAAAAGAGAGTTTCTATATTTAAAGAATTTTTTTTTCAACTTTTTCTTCTCAAACTGTCCCATCCGTCTAAATGGATGGAGGTACTGCCTTCTCAACTCCAATTATAAAAAAAAAAAACATTCCAAAGTTAAAGTACGTCTACTTGGTTACTACAAACAATCACTCTGTCTAAAAATATCAGAAATTTAACTATTTGTTCTAAAAACTATAAAGATGTTTTGAAATTCTTGAGGATGAAATCTTTTAGATCCTATAAGAAAAAAAAAAAAATCATGTGTTTAATTCACACGTGGTAGAAGTGAATCCCTAAAAAATCCTTTCTCTTGCAAAAAAAATCGAAAAATCTGCCTTTTTTTGTTCACCTTAAAATCCTTTTTTTAATATGACAAACTATAATAAATTTTATATCACCTGAAAGCTTATTTTTTCAGTTCTAAATATTGATATCGAACATTTCTATACAACATCTACAAAAAGAGCTAGAATTTTTTGAACCCAATAACTTTTCATCAAAAAAGCAAAAAAAATCAATCTTTTTTCTCTTCTAACACCATTAAACCCATTTTTTTAATGTCAACCTATAATAAATGTTATATCATCTGAAAGCTTATTATTTCACCTTTTATATGACGTTTCAATCATATTTCTAACATGCCTACAAAAAATGTAAGAATTTATTAAAACCAACCAAGTCGAAATTTCAAACTGAGATTACGGTACTTCCTATAGATATTCAATTTTCTGACTCTCATGAATTCAATGCGATTGATATAAATACATAAACATTTCGAAAAAGCTAATATTATTTGTTTAATTCCCAGGAGTGTGTAATTTTTTTCCTCAGTGTATTGCTGTGCGACATTCAGTCGGGTTTTTGATCATAAATAAACTAACGTCATGTGTCAAGTGTCATCAGTTCCACTACAAAGGATGATATGTGAGTTTTATTGTGTGTGTGTTGTATAATACGGGAGTGTATTTACATCTCCTTAACCCTGTTTGTATGATATTTTCACCATTTTTGTTTTTTTTTTTGGAATTGTAAAAGAGCCACTATCTATACATAAATTTGCGTAAAATTTGGTATGTATCCCGAGGGTAGATGTTTTTATGGTTCAATTTTCAATATGAAGTGGCAAAGGGTTTTTTTTTTATACATATTTTTATATTTTTTTCTGTTGTCCCTTAAATATAGGATTGCTATCTGTTGCTGTTGATTTTTTTTTAGGAGAAGAATTTGTCTTAGGAAAAAGGTTCACGCCTCTGGAGCAGTAGGTACCTTTCACATTTGGGATTTATTTGCAGATAAATTTGGTTATTACCACAAAGAAATTGGATGACTTCTTTTTTTTTTTTTCGTTTTGTATGATTTTTTGTTCGCTCCATCTTCTTAAGGGTATAAGAGTTTATTATATGCTTCAATGATTAGTTTTTTTTCCATTTTTTCCTTATGGAAATTATATTGAATACATCTTTAACCCCGAAGGCAGGTAAGAGGCATAAAAAATCTAAAAATGCAAAACTAAGTTAATAGATTTTTTTTGGAAAACGTTCAAGGGA
The DNA here is from genome assembly GCF_945859705.1 of Episyrphus balteatus. Classification (NCBI taxonomy): domain Eukaryota; kingdom Metazoa; phylum Arthropoda; class Insecta; order Diptera; family Syrphidae; genus Episyrphus; species Episyrphus balteatus. The sequence goes on along the minus strand of NC_079136.1, from coordinate 1,070,218 downwards.
TTAAGTAACCTGTTCTGAAAAAAAGATGATACTTCTGGGATGTTTTTTTTTCAACTTAATTAGATTTTGTCTGCTTGAAATGAGCCGCTGTTAAAACAAAAGTCTACTTAAAAGAAACATCTTTAATGGGTAAACACTTAAAGAGTCTAATTAGATGTTTTGAGGAAAAGAAAAAAAAAAAACAGACTGAAGTGCAAAGTAAACCATACAACCCTTAGACAATATGAAATCTGTATTACCAATTATGCTTCGAACCAAATCTTCTAAAAGAAGGTACCTTTCCATTTGTGTCTGTAACCTTTTTTTTTTTTAATGATTCACTTAATATTTAGGGAGTTTTAAGGGTTGCTGTAGAGTGAACAAATTTAGAATTTTCTGGAAATATGCGTATCTAAAACAAAATGATCTCAAAATACATACAAAAATATGGCCCCTACAAGAATTTGCTATTCTTAAAAGTAGAATAAGTTTTACTGTCAATAAATACAGGCGAATAAGCTGCAGTCTCAAGACATTGTTTAGTATTAGGAAAATGTTTGATTAACATTTAAATAATTTTGGACACCAAAATTTTGCATATTTGCAACATGTTATAATATTGTTATATTATATAGGATATTTGTGGAAACTAATCTGAATCCTTTATTTAGTCATCGATTACTATAAAATTTCAATCAGTAAATGAGCTTATAGAATATAGATTATACATTAAATGAAACCAAAATGTAATTGATAACGTGGGGTGCATCGGTATTAGAAACATGATTATGAGCTTTAGGAAAATAGAAATTACCAGAATGTAAACGAGAATATCAACATAATTGTGATATAAAACTAGATTTAAATGTGTACATTAAAATATTATAAATAGAAATTTAATTCTAATTGATTACTTTGGGAAATAAAATTAATTGTTATCCTGTGTCAGTGTAAGTATGATGAAATTGTGCTTTGGGATTTTAGATTTTGTCGCTAAGGACTGAGAGTGATTAACAGAAGCACAAATATATGTACATACAATTAATAAATTCTAATGAAGATTATGAGCTTCGTATAGTCCAATTGAAAAAGTTATCAAGTCGTTAAAATCTACCAACAATTACCAGAGAACTGTAGTTCGGTATAAAAGTTCACATTGAGCCTTTAATTTCTGAAACTCCTTAGATTTTTGTTATTGTTATTTTTGTTTGTTTTTGTTATTTCACTGACCGTTAAGGATATGTTCACAATTTATTTTACGGGGTCATTATAACCCTTGTTAAAACTTGTAATGGTGCTTTTTTTTCATATTGATGACGATTTTCTAAAGTGTCTTTAAAACGCAAGCATACCTAGAACACAATTCAGTTATCTGTGTCAAAAATGTTGAACATAACTTTTGCAACATTTTTGTGCACCTGTTAATTAAATTTTTTAATGATAATAATCAACCATACTTTCTATACAAAATAAATATTTTAGAATAACATTTTGGTCACTCGAATTCATGAGAATCAGCAAGAACGAACTTTTAATTTTTTTGAAAGAATTTGTCATTCAAATGGACACAAAAGGAGTTTTCTTGATTTCTCCATCGGTTTTTTTTTTTTGGCTAGCCAAATCGTCTAAGGAGATTCCGAGGAAATGGAAGTTACTGTTGAATGAGGCGATCAGTCACAGTCACAGTCTTTGCCATTATCATGCCTTAAGAGTTAAGACTATGGTCCAATTTTCTGTATTGATGTGGCTTTTTATTTTTTAGATTTTTGTTAAATAACAATGGAACCACGAACTGTCTTTCTTTGAGCATTTTGAAGCCATCAGTAAAGCCATGTTAGAATTTTCCTTTATTGGCTGAAGGTATTGAGAGCTTTTGAAAAGTTAAGTTCTTCAGATCAGAATCTTATTTTATCCCTTTTTTCCTATTTTCTGAGAATTCAACTTATTTAACAAACAAAAAAATCAATATTCAAAATAGCCTGTCAGCTTTTTTGTTCCTATTACTGTTTATCTGAAAATTCACAAACCAAACATAACATTTATTTCTGCTTCACACGAACCAAAAAAAAAAGGCAAAAACACATTATAGGAGTCTATAATAGCGTGAATAATGAAATAGATGTAGAGAGCAAACAGTTATTTCACACTCCAGATAACAAAGTTGTTTGGCAAAAGGTTGAGCATTATTCATCAATCAAAACCTCTCGCAACTTCCTTATAAACCTACTCTAATCCCCAAATATTGGCTTGTGGAAAATTTAATTCCCCAACCAGAACTAAGGTAGCTTTATTCAAATCCAATAAAGCTAAGCCCAAAATAGTGTAGGCGCCTTCCGTATGTTTGTGTTTATATCCTTTGCCAATACCGTGTTTCTTCATTCAATAATAAATTCAGGATTCATTACTCACCAAACAGTCATTGCCGCCGCCATCACATGAACAATATACAAAAGGTATTGAATTTTGTATATATACCTTCTCTGGCATCAATGATGGCAACAAATTGAATCTCGAATGAGTCGAAATGGGGGTTTAGAGGGCAATAAAAGAAAATTCATGGAGTTGATTGTATTGCGGCACTTTGGCACACTATTATATTGATTGTGTTCTCCAAATATTTCCGGCCACAACTGCAAACATTATTATCCCAACCACAACGTGTCAATTTGATAGACAATCCTTATGGTGCTTGAGGTAATACCGCCAACAATAATTAAACCATTACACCATAATTTTGCACCTCAGGATCACATTATTTACAATGGGTGCCTAATTGAGGGCAATTACGATTATATGTTAACCACTTTATTTTATAGTCCAAAGTTGTGGCCAAAGACCTATTTATAGCAAATAGCACACGCACGTTTTTGTTGATAGCCAACTTTGATTAACTCATTATAAATGCATGAAATTAACATTTGGAACATCTTGTGTCTTGATATGGTACATTTTGGTTTTTGCGTGGAAATATTGCGTAGTAGGAAAAAATGAGATACCTTAGAATAAATTTGAAAAGGACCTCATTCAGAAGCTCAGTTAAGTGATATTTTTTCAAAGGTTAAAAAACAAAATGTTTACATTAACCAATCCCCCGAGTTTAAAAAGCAGTAGGGTAAAGAGAACCTAATGGATGTTCCAAATCGTATCGAAAAAGCAATTCGAGCAATAAGTTCGAATAATAAGTTCAGGGATACATCACAAAAACTATTAACAAGACTTTCTCTATATAAAAATTATATACTTAGAGCCGATTTTTCAATCGTCTAATATACAGTCAGTTAACTGTTCGACGAATAAAGTTATTAGGCTCATAAACAATCAGATAAAAACATTGAATTTTTCAATCAAGAATAATTTATTCTACAGAATAACAAAAAAAAAATTGTCAAATTCAAAAATATTTAAAATTAAACGTCATTTTTATTCATGATTGTTTTTGTTTTCTTGTGTTCCACTGTATTTTTTTCAAAATTCTTTCAAAACAGCTTTGACAACTGACACAATATTTTTTTTGAGATTATTCCTTAGAATAATTTTTATTCGTCTCTGAAAGAAGCAGATAGTTTTATTCTTAGGAATAAGCTATATCTGCCTGTTGAAAAATTGATTTTTTCTCTATCCTTAGGAATAAGTACTAACTGACTGTTTAAATGACTATTGAAAAATTGGCCCACAACAATAAAACAAATTCCTTCTTATTATCGTACAATTGTTGTTTTTATTTTCACAAACGTTTTCGAAAAGTTCACTTCTCTTTTTCAGGTGAAAGCTTTCTTTGTATTTTATTGTTCCTTGAAAGAAGATAGAGACCAACAAAACATTTAAGAAGTGAGTTCAGAAAAAACCAACATAAAACATATTTAAATTAAAATTGAAAAAACGTACGAAAATTTTAAATTTTTGTTGGACTTTAGCTTTTATTGCATTTTATCAACCTAAATTTCCAACAGTGAGATATCACCTGGGTAAAGCATTCGCCATACCCAGTGGCTGCCAATATTTTTTAAAATTTAAATTAATGAATTAATTTCAAAATAATCGTCTTTAACGCAAAATCATCCCGAAAAATAGTTAAATCAACGTAATTTCTGTTGATTTCAAGTTGTTTTTTCCCTCAGTGAAGCAGTAGATAAATGTTCCCAAAAAAACGCAGCTATAAATTAAATCATTCTGAAATCGTTCTCTGCGATATAATATTTTTTTTTGTTTTGAACTATTGATTATAACCTTGAACTTAAAGAGCTAAAACTTGTGATAACACTGGTTTATAGACTAAATGGACAGTTAAAACTACTATTTTTCCTCAAGAAGTCGGAAATCATAATTTAAAAAAAATTAAAAACGGATACTTTTTCGAGATATGATTTTTCAAAGTTGTTTGTGTTGCTTTTTTCGTATTCGGGTTTATTCTTGACTAAAAAATGACCTATCTAAACAAAAGAGAACGCTTTTGAATGCTGAATAAATAAGTCCAACGCAAAAATCTTAAAATTTCACTCAGTTTTTTTTTTTTAGATATTTCAACTTTTACAATTACATTTTAACAACGTCGCGAATTGATTTTTATAGTTTTGAACTTGATTTAAACCCTATTGAATACAAGTTTTTATTGATTTCATAAACGTTAATGCATCTCAACTGTTTTAAAGCAAGGGGGTGATTACTTACTATTGCTCATAAGTCAGCATTAAACAGAACATGTCGTCGCAACAAACCTTATCTATGTTTCAAATTTTTTTTTCAACTTTGCTTTTTTTTTCTATAAAACCCCATTTTTTCTAATATTTACTTTAAACGAGTGCTAAAAGTTATAAAACATTTTAATGAACAAGATTTATAAGTAATTATTCATTTTTATGTGAGACTGTTTTTACCAAAAATAAATTTCACCTATAATAATAGTCAAATTTAAAATTTACACCATTAACTTAAGTCATAATTCGAACCAAAAAGTAAAAAAAAATAATATTTCACTTCCACCCCTCAACAATATTATTTATTAGGGGCTAATTGAAAATTTTGAATTTATTAACCTCAGCCTTGAAGTTTTTTTTTGACTAGAACGATTGATTTTTTTAATGATTTATATTATTAATGTGGGCAACCAGTAAAATCTCCTTTAAGTATGAAGTTATATGAATGGAGATGGAGCACAGAAAATACTTATAAGTTGTGTGCAAGTATGAAAAGTAATTAATAAATAAATGTCATTGTGAAAAGTTTAGTTTCTACATTTATCAGTTTTTTTTTTCAAACGAAAATGTAAAAAAATGACACCATTCCTGTCTAAATAAACACAAATCCTTAAAATAAAAAATGTTTATAAGTTCTACTATTCATACATTTTTGAGTTAACGGTCTTAATTTCTTGGTATTGGATTAGAGAATAACTATAAGCATAATTTTTGTGTTCATTGTTGGGAATAAGCGAATAAACGAATTCGTCGTTCAATTAAAATAAACATCAAACCCCTCAAAATTTAATACATGGAGCGTGCTTCGCAAGTGAGATTACGCATAAAGCAAATCTTTATGTAGCCCTGCAAGTATTAATTAAATATCGATTATGTAGCTCGGTCCATTGGATTAAAAAGGACAACTATTTGAAAGTAAAATTCTCCAAGTTAATACGACATCCGAAAAAAAAACCACCAATTGTATCTTACCTATCTGTTTTTTTTTTCGTTCCAGTAATACTTTAAAAATTTCATAAATAGCAAACATTTTCTTCCTAAGGTATACGAATATAGGATATCTTTGACGTTAAAAATATTCTTTTTGATTTTCCTACACAAATATTTAATAGCTATTCCATGATATTATGGTTTTTTGGTGTGCCATTACTATGATACTACAAGCATTTACAAAAAAAAATAAGTTCAAAAGAGATTGAGCTTTTGTACATAAGTAAAGTATATCAATGTGTTCTCCCTTCTTAGCGAAGGAGATTAATTTTTTTTTCTTTTGAATTGAGTGGTGGTTGCCATTGCCAGTGCTCCATTTAAAGTAAGAGCATATACATATTTCTCTTTCTCACAAAATTCAAAGACATAAATTATTTTGTCAACTTAAAAAAAAGTGTCAATGGTGGAATTTTGAAGTATTAAATTGAATAAAGGTGATACTAATGAAATTGAGGATATTAAGCTCAATTTAACAAAATTTTCAACAAAGTTGCTAGGAAATTACTTTCATACAAATACTCTTGTCGTTATAAACGAACGAAAAGTCAATAAGCTTATAAAACATATCAATTGAAAAAAGTTTACTGGAATATTTTTGTTTGCTGGATTATTGCCAAGGTAGTATACTTTAGTATATGTTGGGTATTGATTTTTTTTTGTAAATCATCGCAAAATCGATTGTGACACCGGAATTGATGGTTTGGCACTCAAAAACACTTTATGCTGACTGAAAATATAAAAGTACTCAGTAGGTTTACCGAAAACATTCATTTAATGTAAACCAACTTTTCACAGGTTACAACATTTCACAGTACTTTGAATTGAATTATTTTAATTATAATTCTGTTATGCCGCAAGGTAGCCATTAAGGCCCTATCTTATTTATTTTTCTTATCTTCTGTATTAAAATATTCAAACTCTTTCATTTTTTCAGATGATATGGTACAATTTTGAAATGCTTTGTGTCCCATTTACACGAGTGCAAGTAATTGTCAAATGCTCTTGTCTTCCAAACTGGCAAAGAAAGAGCAGATTAAAATATTCCAAGGCATTAAAGCATTACAAAAATAGCCAAATTGTTTATTTGGAATCAATCTAATATCGATCTAAAACGATTATCATCTTTACCAAATTAAAAGTATTTCCTAAGAATTTTAGTTTAAATTAATGATACGTACTCGAATGACTTGTCGCTTTTAATGCTTCAAATTTATAGTAATCGATTTGTCTCATATCGCCCTAGAATAAATTATTTATAGTTAAAGCAACGACTTACAATTTCGAATGAAAAAAAAAAAAAATGTCCAAAGTCCAATCCATCAAACAAACTCAAAAATTAATCAACATGTTACCGGGTATGAAAAATTACATCTCATTTGTCGTCGACCTCAAGGATCATCCAAATGATTTATTTTCATTAATTTTGTTTGCTCAGGAGAGATGTATATCGAGTTCGAATGTTAATGATATTTGTGTGAACTATCAACATCAACCAACAAAAAAAAAAACACCAATCATTTAAGGACATTTCTCACATTGTCAATGACATGACCACGATGTTTATTACACAGTGGGGCCGTATGAGTGGTATTAAAAAAAAAAAAATTAAAAGTACCTAGATATTAAAATAATGTTTAATTTTTGAATTTTTATTTAACTTAATAATTTTCCAGTTGGACTTAAAAATGTATCTTTTTCTTTATAACCAAAAAAAAAAAAAACGGAAAATTCAAAACAAGAAAGAAGTATTCGTTATTGGTCGAACAGAAAACAATCATTTCTGCTTAAAAAAAAAACATAAATATATGAACCCCTTATGGCATCACTTGGCCCCACTGTACTTACACTTTAAGCCCTCAAATAAATTTAAACCACAAAATTGAATGAAAATACAAATTGAACACAAAATATACATGTGTCGTGAATTTATTTTTTGAAAAAAAAAAAAAAAAATGACAAAAATACTTACTAGAACTGGAGCAGGCCTAATCCTGAACAGCTGCATGATGTTTTTTTTTGTTCAAAAAATGTGTGAATGAAATGGTTTTTTATTTTTTTTTCGTAAAAATTTCATGTAAATTATTTTTTAATATTTTAAGAATAATATAAAGCAAATTTAGATAATAAAAATCAAAAAATCGTGTCATGCATACGCCAGCAAAAAAAAAAAAACACCCAGGAAATAAAAAAAAAATTCTACAAAGTCATGTGCGAATTATTAACAAAATATGTGAGAGTTTCCTCTAGAAAAAAAAACAAATACACATAAACCTAAGGAGTAAAAATGGATTTTATGTTTAGCTTCATGGGGGAATATGGTTATGGTTATCCAAGGTTTATTTTGTATGCAAGGATTTATTATCCTCTTTGGGTGTTGTGTATAGATGTTTGAAGTGAAAGAGATGGCAGTTAATCAAATGGTTTTAGGGGACTTAGCTTTGATGTCTTTTAAAAAAATATTCTACTTTCCGTTTATATAATTTTATGTTTATTATTATTTTTTTTTTGTTTTTAGTTGAGTAAACCATATTTAAATGCAATATGCATGGAATATTAAGTTTCTATATACATATTGGAGATTATTTTATATTTTATGTTGAATTTTATTATTCCTTTTGAGGTATGGGAAAAGCTTAGCAATCACTTAGTATTTCTAAGTCGTATGGATAATCCTGATTCACAACATTAGAAATGACTTGATATTGATCTGATATCCTTAAAAGAGACATGATTCCAAGAATTAGGCGTTGTACTTTTGAGTGAATTGTTATTTTATTCACCAGATTTGATTTTATGACATGGGATAAATTTCTTTGGAAGTTGTGTATTCAAGTAATCTCAACACTATTCCTAAACTGAAATTTTTCGGAGAATAATATCTCGGTCATTATTATTACTATTTGCCTGCATGTATCTTTTCATTCTTGGAAAACAATCCTGTTCAACTGGTTTCTAACAAAGGCTTATCGGTATCAAATATCTGGAACAGAAGATTATTTATCCAATTTGAATCTTCGCCGTAACTGTGAAATAAGGAGTTGCAAAAACATTCAATTAAATATTTGTAAATATTTTCTGAATTCTCAGAATATCATAGTATGATGCATATATTTATTCATTATACCACAGAAATCGATTGTACTTGTGGTTTTGAATCCTGAACTTAGTATTTTTTAGTTTTTGAGTTAATTGAAATCACAGAAAAAGAGGCCCTCGATTCCATGAGAATCACAAAGAACGAATCATTGAAATCATAGTCAAAAGAATAACACCAAAATTTTTTAAACAACTACTATCAATTTTTGTAAAACTATTATCTAATTGACGAGTCAGGAGTGCCAAATGCAAGTTTTTTACAAGATTGCCAGTGGCAGCATTCTCAATAATGTGTGGACGAAAACATACTTTATCGATTGAATTGAATGAATTCCAGAATTTTTCTTAAAATTTTGTTTTTGAACATTTTTATAAGGTTCTTAGTTTTCAGTTTAAACTTAAAAGCAGAATAAATTATTCAAAATGAAATGCAACTTATGTTGTCTTGAGTATTAAAATCAATTGTTTGCATAATTTAAAATAAATGTTCTAGCATTTAAAACAGTAGTTTTTAACTTCGTGTACTATTTCCAATGTTTTCTATAAATTAACATCTTTTTCCCCAGTTTCAACGTCACATATTATTCACGAACCCTTTAAAACTAACCTACATTTGATTTATGCATTCGAAGGTTATTATACTAAACTGGAATTGTGCTCATAAATTTTATTATTTCGAACAATTTCTGGAACAAAAAACACATAAAAATAAAAAAAAAAACATCGAAATGAATGATATTCTTTCCACTTTTATTTTTTCGTATTAGGTACCTTTTTCGCATGTGTTAATTCCACATGCATGAATAAATACGATTGGAAATAAATTCGCCTAGAATAGAATTGAAAAAAAAAAAATGTTTGAAGGCAAACAAAATAGATATGCATTTGTGTACGGACATCTAACTGATGATATTTATTTTTAGGATAGATAAAAATTTGTGTTTTTTTCTTTGTTTTGAATAAGGTAAAAACAAAAACTAGGTGTTTGTTGTCTCTGAAAGTTTGGATTTTTAAATTTGATGGAATTCAACATTAAAATATATTTTAAGGAACAATCCCATTACAATATTAAAGAAATTCAAAAAGGATAAAACCAAAATATTGTGTCTGTTTGTGAGTTTCATACATTTTAAATTGTATTGCTTTCTTGGTGTTTTAAGCTGTAATAAGTCCATAAAACCTTTACGAATTTAATTTATAAAACAGTAGGCACTTTTTGGCAATTCAGTAGTCTCAAACAGTGGCGTACGTTGAGTCGTCGGGGCCCCGGGGCAAGACTAAATTTTGGGGCCCCTTTCATATTTGGGGGCCCGTTAGATACAAAAAAAGTACCTGTACGCCATACATTTTTTTTTGTATGGCTTATACATTTTTAGGTTTATTTTAATGTTTTAATATGTTCGTAATGCACTTTGCACTTTTTTAGCTTAGAATTGATAGTTCTTGGGGCCTCTGTTCCGAAGTAATATGTACATGTACATATTTGATTTTCCATCATCAAACATAATTTTTTTTATTGTTGGGCCCCTGAAAAATTCATTTTGGGGCCCTCAAAATTAAATATTTAGCGGCCCCTAAAATAAAAATTTTTGAAGCTTAGAATTGATAGTTCTTGGGGCCTCTGTTCTGAGTAATAAATACATATTTGAGTTTCCATCATCAGACATATTTTTTTTATTTTGGGGCCCCTGAAAAACTAAAATTAAATATTAAGAGACCCCTAAAATAAAATTTTTTTAGCTTAGAATTGATAGTTCTTGGGGTCTCTGTTCTAAAGTAATGTGTACACATTTGATTTTCCATCATCAAACATAGTTTATTTCTTTTGGGGCCCCTGAAAAATAATTTTTGGGGCCTCAAAATTATCAAAATTAAGTGCTTAGAGGCCCCTAAAATATAATATAATTTTTTTGGAGCCAAGAATTAATAGGTATTGAAGCCTCTAATCAGATGTAATATTCGGTGGCATTCCGTTTGTGCATTTAGTTTTGTGCCCTGATGTATTTATGTTGGGGCAAAAAAAAAAACAATTTTTTTTAACTTAATTTTTTTTTAAAGTACTGAAGTAAAGGCATTTGAGGTCCCTGCAGGGCCCTGGCTTGAAGTTGTTTTTTGCTTTTTTGGGGCCCCTAATGTATTATTTGTGGTTGCAAAGATTTTTCAAGTAATATTTTTTGGGGCCCTAAGATAAAATTATAATTTTTCTTTTAAAAAAGCAGTTTATTTCCTTTTGGAACCCCTGGGGTAACCTTTTTATCAAATCAATATATATTATGTGGCTACATTATACATTACACTGAATGACATAATTTGTCTCCCTTGTATCCGAAGTGATTCAAACTCATTTTAATTTACTTCGTAACTCAATTTATGCTAACAGTTTCCTTCTCTGCATTGTCTTCAGTGGGGGCCCTAAGGTCAGTCGGGGGCCCCGGGGCGTCGCCCCGCTTGCCCCAAGGGAGTGTACGCCCCTGGTCTCAAAACACATTTCATCGAGTATTACTTGCAAACACAATTAATTTCAAGATGAATGGTTCGTTTTTTTTTTCTTAACAAATTTATAATGTAATACTCAATTTTTGTGGTCAAATACATATATAAGTAAAAGGTTAAACTTAGAAACTTACTACCATGAAAAATGTCTTCTCTTGTATTCCAAGCACAATACTGCCATTTAATAGCTTTGGGGTTTTCAAGGCACGTTCCAAAAAGAGAGAGAAGCTTCATAATGGATGTTATCAGAATTATTGCTGCTCTGGTGTTCTGGTAGGTAGTATGCGCGTTCATTGTATAAACGTGCAAAAATATGTAAGTATACACTGTTTATGGCAGTCATTTTATTATGTTATTGCATGGAATATTCCGTTAGCTGGAGTTATTAAGTGGATGATGGAGAATACCAGCTGTTGATTGTTTTAGTTCAGTGGAAAAGTAATTTCTGGTACTTCTCGGAAACAGTTTTTTTTTTTGCTATTAATTTAGCTAAATCGACTATTAGGTTATGTTTGTTATTCAAGAAGATGATGATTGTCAAAATCATATATTCGATTTCTAAATGTTGAGATGCTTTTAAGAATAAATGATATCCTGAAGCATGACACTAGTGATTGAAATCACAAAAAAAAGGAGACTCGATTCCATGAGAATCACAAAGAACGATTCATATTAAATGCATAATGAGAAACTTTAGTTATGAAAAAAGAATAACACCTCCATTTTTTAAACGAAATGTTACCAATTATTCCCTAATTGACAAATCAGGGTTGCCAAATGCAAGTTTTTCACAATGACAGGGCAATAGCAGCATTTAACAATGTAATTTTTTCAATTAAATGATGTTTTGATTTAAACCATATGAATTTAAATCTAAACACATTTGAATTTCGTATCAAGTTTATTTAAAAATAAGAGAAAACTTTCATTTTGATGGATACGTAAATGATGCTCCAAATTAATCTTGAACTTTTGTATGCTAGGAATAAGTTTTCCGTAGATTTTGACTATACTTTCATTGAATTTTGTTGCTGGAGGAAACTTGCTAAATTGTAAAGAACATACAAAAAGTAGATTCTTATGCAAAAATGTTTCTAGGTGCATGTTTATTTATTTATTATTTTAAAATCAGCTTCTTGTTTACTGACTGTTTTCATTTATCCTGGTTTTCTTTAATAAAGGATAAAGCACTGATATTCAATATTCACATGTATCTATTCTCATCGCGGACCAGTTCAAGTGATTACTTACTTCTTATGTAATATTATAACTTCAAGGTAGGCAATAAATTTTTTTTTACCCAAAGGAAATGTTTATGAGCCATTTACGGTCCAGTTTGAAACTGAAGATAAAACATCATCTGCTGCAGAAAGCAGAATAAACAACTAAGAATCATACGTGCTTTACTTTTTGATAGGCTGAAATAAAAAATTCCAAATTCAAAGCAGATATCAAGTAGGCCAGGGAGTTGGGTGCCTACATTATATTATCTGCGAGAGTGCTACAGATTTCTAATCCCTAGTTGTAACATGAATTACGTGTTCATCCGAAAAAAAAGTATTTATTTATTTCATCAACTTTCATTTGATTAACAATTTCTGTATATTTGGTTAACTATCGACTAGGGTAAAAGCGGGTGAGATGGCATACCTTTTTTGTTTTTGTCATATTTTACAAAGTAAACCACATTTCATATTTCTAACAATGCAAAAATGTTCTATATTCAATATCCAACGTATTATTTGGTTTACAGAATTTTATATTTTAAACTTATATTTTTAAATTAATATAGAAAAAAAGTTTAAAAAAAACCATCTCCCCCTATAGGGTGGGTGAGATGGCGCATGAGTTTGTTTTAGGTTTCTATTGCCAAATTCATTGCACAAATGGTTGAACGATGTGAAGGAGTCAAGCACCAATGCATGCCATATAATAGATTGCAACTAGTCGTGTTTTTCATAAAATTTGAGCTTGGCTGAATTACTTAAAAAAAATATTTTGAGGGTGATATGGCACATGCTAATACTATACTCAATTGAAAAATTCTTGTACGGAATGCGCCATTTCACCCGCAAAAAACTGCGCCATCTCACCTTTTTTCGCATAATTAATATTCGTAAGCACCCATAAAAAACAGATAGAACTAGAGCTCAGATTTTACGTGCAATCCATAACTTATACTCTCTTGTTTGTATTGGTGTATCAAGGGCATCTAAGATCCCAACGACTCACAAAATATCGGAACAAAAAAAAGAGTGAAAAAAAAAAATTCGAAAAAAATCATCACATGATTTGCTTTCAAATTTTTTTTATTTTTTGTATCAAAGACAAAGAAACGAATACTGGCTACTTCGATTTAAAATATTTAAAGAAAGCTAAAAATATTTTTCATACATTTTTAGAGCAATAAATGTAAAAGATATTTAAAGTGCGCCATCTTCCCCGCCGCGCCATCTCACCCGCTTTTACCCTATCTCTTGAGCCAGTTCCACCCAGGACTAAATCAACGAAGCTGAGTTCAGACCCTTTTTTTTAATTTGTTGAATAGTTTGATATTCTTCCTGTTTTTTAATGATTGTTTCGTGGTTTCCTACTTAAAAATCCATTTAAGACAAAAGAAACAAAAATATAAATTTTAAATAATTAAAACAGAACAAAGCTTTGAGCAATTCTTGAGAATATTATTAAAACCAAACAAAAAAAAAATAAATTGAAATTCGTTGGTGCAGTCATTGAAAATGTGCATAATAAATACAGTATTTAATTTTGTTGAGATCCTTTAAAAATATCCTTTTAATTTATGCAAACCAAAATATTTATAGTTTTCACCTCGAAAATGACTTTTCTTTTTTTTTGTATTAATATTAAATAATAAATTCAAAAAGCATTTATGTAAATAATTCAAAAAAAAAATAAATTCAATAAATAAATTACGTGCTTAATAATATATTTATATATTTTTATAAAAGTTCAAAAAAAAGTTTATGCCACAAAATAAACAAACCAACCAAAAAAAATAAAGTTCAATTTCGATGCATATGTGTATTTACATTTAATTTTTTTTTTGTATTGAAACACTTACCTCACAAGGTGGCGGAGCACTCCTGTACGAAGGAACTATTTTAAAGGTAACAGAACCACGAGCTTCGCGCTACAAATGAATTAAAAAAAGAAAAAACGAAACAGATGAAATTTTATTCTCTTTGTTGTTTTTTGTTTGTAGACACACAAATATATTTAATGAAAAATAAAATGAAACAAAAAAAAAAAAGAAAGATTCCCAACAGCAGCCAACACCATGGAGGCGCACATGAAACAATTTAAAAATTAATTCATTTCAATATTGAATGAAATAATCGATTTAAGGAACAGAGGCAGAAACAAATAATAAAAAGGAAAATAAAAAAAAAATAAACAATGATGATACAAATCTGTAGAGATTTTAACACCTCGGGCTTTTCATGGAGAGAACAAAAAAATTAGATTGTATTTATTTTATGTGTTTTTTTTTTAAATACCGGAATTTGCTGGAACAAAGAATTTAGAAAAATATTTAACGTCGGGAGTGAAAAATCCTAAACGACAAAAAAAAATTATAAAGCAAACTGACATGATAATGCCATGCTCGAGGGGATAAATATAGATTATTACCCAGGACTGGATTAAACTGACAGATTTCTGAGATTTGAAAGAAAATATAAAAAAAACTTAAAATTTAGAGAGTACGAGTATTAAATGTGTGTGATAAAAAAGAACCAATATTTTTTTTAGAAAGGGGTTCTCTTTTAATTTTTTTTTAATTTTGACTTCAGCTCCAGATAGAAAATAATTTGAACCAATGATGCCATAATTTTTTGTGCTAAGTTTTTATTTTAAATACTATTTTTTATAATTCATTGACAATATTTCGAAAATTGCGTTAAAGGTCTTCTTTTTTGAAAAATACTTAAGAAATGTGGTCTTAGATTCCTTAAAAACGTGGCATTTCATTTGATTCAAAAGAAACAGCTGTGGTACCATAATACAACCTTGTGGTTGTACTTTAAATAAATAAGTTTCGAGTGGGATAAAAAGCAATAGGGACACTGACTTAAAGAAAAAATAGAGGATACAATATGAACAACAAACCCACCAAAAAAAAGTCAAAGGGAAGAATTTATGGTCTGTAAAGAAGTTCGAAAAGACTGATGACAAAATAATATAAAGCAGCACAGAACAATATGCCCAATGAAAAAGTGCCTGAATCAAAATAGGTCTTGCTGAAAAATTTAAGCTGTACATATTCTTTTTATTTTGAGAATGTACTACACAATATTTGAACTTACGCGTTATAATTTTTGCAAGTTTCACAAGAATGCAATTTGAATGCAAATAGTCACTGTAATAATAATAGGAGCATTTTAAGAATATAAATAATCTTGGAAACCGAATCAATAAAAACTGGAAAATTTAAATGTTATTTTTCCAAGTGAAATATTGAAAATGGTTTTAAAGTGATTCAACACCTCAAAACCACCGAAGATTGCAATTTTATAACAATTTTTATCTTCAAGCGAGTTCAATAAATGATGAAATTTTTAATTAACAGTTTAAATTTAATTTACCAAAAATTGTGGTCTTCATTATTATATACAAAATCCAGGTCTTCATTATTGCTAAGCCACTTTAAAACCGCTGACCTCTAAAAGGCAAATAAATGCAATCCAGCCATGAAACCCAAATCATTAATTCAATTCACCTTTTTCAAACTAATTTATCAGATTTATTAAATGATGTGGTTAATAAAAAATTCTAATAAATTCATACCAAACCCACAGCAGCAAAAAGGTTGTCAAAATATTTTATCATCCTTCACGCATAACATTTTCAATTTTATCAAAAAACAAAAAAAAAAACAATTGAAATAAATGGTATTGTCTTAATTGGAGTAAAATTGTTGTTATTCGTTCAATCAATAAAATCTAATGGCGTGTGGGCAAATTGTTTCACAATTTGATTTTTCGCATGAAGTGCTGGTAGCATTTTGTGATGCCAATAAATTTTTAGAAAACAAATGAATAAAAGTGGTTCTATTTCCTAATGAAAATAATCACATTAGAGTCATTTCTCTCTAATTTTTGATCACAATTCAACGAGAACAATTGATATTAATTGACTTTTATGTGAATGTGACTGTTTTGTTATCTAAAAAGGGTATTCCCATAAATGTATACATTTTTTCAATTTTTAATTCGAATCGATAATTCAACAAGTTCAATTTGAATAATTGAGAAAATTCTACTTATTTGATGAATTTCAGCAGTAAAAATAAATTTGTGTTACAAAATATCCATTTGAGATACAATTTTATAAAAAAGGTTATCCAAACTAACTTTGTTCCTTGATAACTTCCAAGAATTCATTATGTGTTTTATCAGAAATATTCTAAATAATTGCAGTGTGTATTTACTTTTCAATAGAAAATTCAAACCTTTGACAATATTGAAGTCAAAAACAGAATAATGTCAAATCCGTTTGATTGATTTACTTTCAGAATTCAATTCTCTTTATTTGTCGATATAGCTATATTTTTGCAAAAGCAGAAATGTCGATCAATTTTTGAAAGTAAAGAAATGTATCATGAAACATTCTAACCCTTTTAATAGAGACTTCAAAGTTCAAACCCCACCCAATCTTAGTTTGGTTATGGGCCTAACAGGTGGTCCCCATATTCATCTCTCTCAGACATGACAGATTTGCTTAACTACCAAGAACAAATAATTTCATTTCTATGTAAACAGATTTTCTTAGCCATCAACAGAAATATGCACTTAATTACAAAATATTCGAACTTTAGCCCTTTTGTATAACAACGACAACAACAACAACTGGTAAACAACACAAAGTCATATTAAGGTCGATACAAATGTGTTTTGGAATTTCTACTTTTGGTCTTTGAATTAATATTACCCTTACCCAAAATAGTAGCCAGAGAAATGTCATTATTTATCTTGAAATACCAAAACGAGTGTGTTAAGCCAAAGCTATTTGCAAAACGTAATCATTTGTTCTTGAATTCCTACAAACAATAGGAACATGATACAGCTACCTTTACATTTCTGCGGCAGCTTGATGATGAGGACCTAATCTCATTTGTATGCATTTTGAATGCAAAATGTAAGCAAGTGTAATAAATCAAAATCATTTTAAACAAAGGAAACAACTTCAATTTAGTTATTCGAAATGCAACTTTAACTTGAAAAAATTAACGAAAAATAGTCACCATCGATGAATTAAACGGGGCTATAAATTCTATGACAAGGAAAAGATCGAATGTATGGGAAACACTTTAATGAGGCGAAAAGACATGGATAGTGGAACAATTATAGTCACTCTACTAAGTTATTTAATTACAGCAAGGAATCATGAAGAGAAATAGCTCTAAAAGTTTTTGCGAGGGTATTTTATAAACTTTATCCACAGAAAGACTACAAAAAGTACCTATAAGCTAAAGAAAAGACATAAAATCATTAAATCTTCGAAAGTTTCTAGAAAAAAACGTGTATTAGTTAACTATGTTATAAAACAGGTAAATTAAGAGAAGTAATGGTTTAATTCATAATCGTTTCACTTTCCGGATCATAAATAATAAAAACATGTATTTTTAAAACAGTTATCATTTGAGACTTTGTTAAAAATATTTAAATCAATGGTCCATTTGATTCACTTTTATGATTACAAAAATCGGGTATTCATGCATTTTCTTAAGCCTAAACGATAATAGTCCAACAAAATATGGAAATGATGAAAAGAATTAAATTAAATTAAACTGGGTCCTATTTCACCAAGTTACAATCACGAGTAATTTTCACAATATTTGTGAAAAAATCGATAAGTTTTGTTTTACCACAAAATTGTATACTTGAAAAGCTACAATTTTAAATTTGCGAAAAAAATCTATTTTCGTTTCAAGTTTCTTGTGGGTTTCTGTTTCACCAAACAAAAAAAAAAATTACAAGTTTCTATTTGTTTGTGAAAAGTTTCTACAAGAGTCAAGACGTGTGTCATTTTTGATACAAATTTGTAAAAACCGTTTTTATAGTGATTCAAGTTTTGAAATGGTCGTACGCCGAAGGCCATTATTATTATTTTTAGAAAGGCTGTATATTGTGTATACAGGGTGTCCCAAAAGTAATGGATCAAACGAAATATGTTGATAGGCCAACTTTAGGGCTCTCAGAATTTGGTAACTTGTTCATCCCAAATCCTTACGGTTTTCGATTTAATGCAGTTTTTGTGAAATTTCGAAAAATCCCGACTTTGCAACAGTATTTTGCTTCCTCCGCTCATAATTGATTTTTGTTTTTTACAATTCTTTCACTAAAACATTGATTAATAATAAGAAATAATTAATTAATCAAAATATTTTTCATTTCAAACGCCATTTTGTTGCAAATAAATTAACAGTTAACATGTTTTATAAAAACTCAATTTCTTTCTTTTATTTCAGAGCAACACCCTGATAAAATTTGTATGGTACGGCACTGGTTTATTATTTTGAAAACTTGCCGTGTTATTGCAGTTTTAAAAAATGTATAAAAATTTCCAAAGTTGAAGTTTGAACTGAAGACTTTACAATTTAAAAGCAGCAAAACAGGGCTTTTCAGAGAACGATAACAAAGAAATTTCACAAAAACTGCATTAAATCGAAAACCGTAAGGATTTGGGATGAACAAGTTACCAAATTCTGAGAGCCCGCAAGTTGGCCTATCAGCATATTTCGTTTGATCCATTACTTTTGGGACACCCTGTATGTTATTATACCTAAGTCAGGAATGTAAAATTATCAATTGAAAAAAATCCATTTGAAATAAAAAAAAAACAACATATTCATTGCAAGTAAGAACAATTTTCGCTAAAAAAAATATTTTAAAAAAATTTGCATTAAAAAATTTGTATTGCAGCTGAAAAATATTTGCATTTGAAAAAATATTTATTGAAAATAAAATAAAAATAAATTTGTATTGGAAACTAAAAATATTCTGCATTGAAAATAAAAAAAAAGATCAATGCAAAAAATACAGGCGAATTGAATACCTTTTCCTTTTTGGAAGTCGGTAAAAATTTTTAATGCACACATTTTGCATTGAATTTTTTTTCAATGCAGTAATCTTTTCACTTGCGATAATATTTTTTTTAATGGAAAATATTTTTAGTTGCAATAGGTTAAATTTTTTTGTATTGCAAATATTTTTGAGTGGCAATAAAATTTTTTTTTTAATGCAAAATTTTTTTATAAATAAATATTTTTTTGTTTTTCATTTGTAATAGAAAACAAATGAATTACAAATTGGTATAACATTTGTGTTTCAAATCGAATGAAAACATCACAAAATATTTATTTGAACATTTAGGTATACTGGCCTTTTAAATGTGTAAAAATTCGTTCTATTTTGATCAAAGAAGCTTTTATAGTGTTTTTATTTCGTATTTGAATAAGGTTTGCATATTTTTAGTCCTTCATTGCTTATATAATTTTATTAATTTTCCTCAGTATTAAGAATTTTGTTGGCATTTAAAATTTTTTTTTTATTTAATCAAACTACAGTATGACATTTTTTCGTTTAAAATAGGGTTGCCATATAAGAGCTTTAGTTTTTAAAGTGGCAATTTATTTTATCATATTCTATATAAACTTATCTTTCATTTGAAAATAATTTTAACCCGTATCCTTATGAGTTAAGTAACTCGACGGTCACCCCTGAGACTTTAACAAGCCTTACAAGTTTGTGAGAAAAATTTCTTTTTTACAAGAAAAAAATATAATTGGTGAAATGGTAATTCTACAAACTTGTGGTTTTCAAAAGTTAGTTGGAATTTTTTTTTTTCAATAATCACAAATTTGTGAATTACTTATTTGTACTTTAAAACAGAATTCATTTGTACTTTGTACTTGTGATCTACAAGTTACATATTTGTGTAAAACACTCTTATAAAACATTTCGGACTGATTTGGACTACAGAAAGTTAAAACTATGAAACTTCAAATTAATACCTATTTTCTTGCGTCGAAAGAGTTCATGCTTTTCTTGCTTGTTGTCTTCATTAAAATATAAACATTATGCATTGTTTTCACTATTCCAGAATCCAGGAAGAGCAGGGAAGATACTTATTAAAAAAGGTTGGAACAGGTTAACATTTTATTTCGCCTAATTGCATCGAAAACCCCAAATGCTTCAATGCAAGGATTGTGGATATCCAAACATAAAGGGCAAATAAGTTTCAATTCCCAAAAATACAACTAAAATACACCAAACTACCTCTTTCCCAGATAAACTTTCATCCTTATTGTAAAGGGAAAGTACCTATATTCAAGAAAACGATACCTTAAAACCTTATTAAACAAAAAAACAAACAATGAACTTAAACATCTGTGTTGCAGTTTTGAAGCAAAGAAATAAAACAATAACCATCTTCAATGCGGTGGGGTGCATTTTAAGAAACATTTTTTTACGTTGCTTTATTATCAACATCAAAATCTCAAAACATAACTTCATATACAACTGCAAACTTTCTAACTTTAACTGAGATAGTTATTAATGGTCTTTGTAGAAGAAGAAGAAGAAGAAGTAACAAGAAACCAAAACAAAGAAAAAAGAAGAAGAAAAAAGATTTTCCAAGATAATTATACCAAAGAAACAAAGGAATACTGATTGAGTTTATGCGCTAACAAAACTAATACAAGTATTAAACATGTCCTCGCCAAATATACCGGATAGCTCCTCTTTAACTTTCTTCGAGGGCAAAGTCTAAACAAAGACCATTAAATCCAAACTATTTATCCGAACGACACGACCAAGACTAACAAAGACGCACACCCAAACTCCATAAATGATTCCAAGTTATCTCCTGCGACGTAGTTTTTCCTTTTTTTTCCTTCGAGATATTATTTCCCCATTTATATGGCCAAGTTCCAAAAGTTATTCGAAAACTTTCCGAAAGGCCAAGAGACAAACAAAAAACACATCTGCATTGCAAGCGTTTAATCGCCTTCACTAAACTAAGAGACATGTGACGCAGAAATTGACTTTTTAGGTTAAACAGTTTTCGAATTAAAGTAAAAAGCTAGTGGCAGCAGTATTTCTTCAAAACTCCGAACTTTTCTTCTGCGACAAGGAAAATAGTTTGACAGGATACGACACTATAATTTTTCGAACAAAAACATAACTCAATAGCATTTGTAAGAGAACTTACCAGCATTCGTTGTAATTGGCCAACGGATTGATGTTGCACTGGTTGGCCATTAATTTCCCGAATCTCATCGCCCACATGCAAAGTTGCCTGGCGATGTATCATACCGCCATGCATTATCCTAGCTACAATACAGCGTCCATCTTCGGTCATTTTCAAAGTTATACCCTGCAAAGTGAAACAGGAAGTAAAACCCAAAATTGATTAGAATTTTAGTTGATATAAAGTGATGGAGAGAGGCAAGATAGAAAGTTTATTACAACATAAATCATTGAAGCTTAAAATAGGAGGGAGGAAAACTTACCATTGGCTCATCGGTGTTCTTCTGGAACTGCACCAAACGTACTCTGGTCACATGCTGCAGTTCGCCACTGTCAACATTGTCGATGTCATCACCATTGATATAGGGCGCTAGTGGCGGGGGTGTTACCCGTAAAGCCTCGTCACCGTATACCTCTCTTGCGACAACGTCATGCGTGTGCAAAAGAGCCTGAAATGAATATGAAAATTGTTAGAAATCATCATCAGCAGTTGTTTCTAGTGAAAAATTTTTAAAGAAGTTAATTATGGAGAAAGTTTTATGGATTTTTTTCTTGAAACAGTATAGTGGGAGACATTTTTCAATAATTTCAGAACTTAAAAAGTTGCAAAATTGGTTTTCCAATAAGAATTATGAAATACCTTTTGTAGAAAATGCAGTTTTAATATCTAGATTAGAAAAACCACGCAGTTTTAGAACTAAATGATATGATTAAATTTTATTGGTTTTCAAATTTATTCGATTAATTTTCGTTACAAATTGGATAGAATGTTGTAAAGGTTCATTTTTTTTATCAATAGAAGCATTTGTAAGGTTAACATCAAAAATGTATCATAGAAAAATGTTAATCAAAAAGTGGTTGTCTGTAAAGTCGGTTTACGGAATAAATCCATGTCCATATTTTTATATCACAATTTAATACATTCTGAATGGCTATTTTTTCACATGTCTGTACGACATCTACAAAAAGAGCTAGAATTCTTTGAACCCAATCAATTTTCATAAAAAAATCAATCTGTTTTATATTTTAACACCATTAAATTCAATTTTTTAAATGACAACCTATAATAAATTTTATATCATCTGCAAGCTTATTATTTCACCTTTGATATGACGCTTCAATTAAATTTCTACGATGCCTACAAAAAAAAGTTAGAATTTTTTAAAGCCAACCATGTCGAAATTTCAAACTGAGATTATGGTCCTTACCACACGTGTGGCTGGTCATCGGCAACAGATCTAGACAGGTGTTATGAGCTATTTCTGCAGTTTTTTAATTTAACATCGTGTAGCTTGTAGTGAATGTAGCGTTATGTGTGATATATCAAGTGAAAGGTAATATTATCAGCCATGCTCAATAAAGTTAAATCAAATTTGTATGTGCTCTAGATCAAAAGATAGAACGTGTTGAAAAATAGAACTTTATTTTACCGTTATCTCAAAATTGTGAATACGAAATAAAAAAGGAGGTGTTTTTCAAAAATGTATATTTTGAAACGCAGACTCCTAATTTTTTTTTCATATCTTTTGAATGGCATTTTTCAAATTATCAAAAAAAAAAATTCTCCTATAGGTAGTTTATTTTTAATAACTGCAATGCTCAAAATTTTAGGTGGAACGGGAGAAAATAGCGTCACTTTTTCGTGGATTCTGTCATGGTTCATCGTTTTATAAGTCGTTATCACGTCAGCAATTATAAAAGATAAAGACGGTTCTCCGCAGATTTTATCTGAAGTACAGATAAGAAGGTTGAAATAACTCTCCGTTTAGGTATATCGAATGGATCAATTGAGGCAATCTGTTCACGATTTCAAACTACCTTCATGTTTTTTACGATTTTATTTTTGCGTTATAATTTTCCAGGTTTTCTTACTTTTTTTGTCAAAATCAAGGTTTTATAGTTTTAACGAGTTAACCTTTGTCATAAATATGCTTTTAACAATGTGATAAATTCGTCGGATCAAAAAATGTTACCAACAAATAATTTTCAACGTGCAGCGGCGGGCTTTATAAACGCTTTCTGTGTGACGGTAGAATTTAGCACAATGTGCTTTCTACAAAGAAGTCAAAAAGCCTGATTCTGTTCCTGGAAGCGATATCGTAATAAGTTTTCTAAGTACTCACTATCAAATCAATGACTTCTTCTTTTCAAAGAAGCATCGTAACTAATGAAAATCATCAATTGAGTCCTGACCAAGTTGTTAAAGTTCTTTGCATCAAAACATTCAATAGTCAAGGTCAGCTCTCGAATAAAGATATAAAGAACGAAATCCAAGAGGTCAAATTTGATTAACAGAACTCTTCCTAACTCTCTCTCTCTTTTGTGGCTTAAAAAATTGTCGAAAAATATATCTATTTATTATTTATCAATGAATTTAAGTTCTCAAATCCTAGAAACCCAATTTCTGAACTTGACAGCCATTTCCAGTTTTTCGGTTGAATGAAACTACTTTACTTTCGGCCTTAACATCAATTGGATATAGCTTCATTTGCTGCTATCGACATTTCTGAAAGGAACTAATTTGACAAAGGAGAATACTCAATTTCATATAATTTTCACTGTTTTATTTGTACTTTAAAATTCATAATACTTGTGGCGTCAATTTAGTAGTTCACCCATATAATATGCTACTGTTTCCTCTCCTATTTTCAAATGCTAAATTTCCTCTTCACTTCCTTTTTTACTGGCCAACACGAGTTCATATATTAATGTCAACTAACCTCAATATATAATTAACTATGTCCGAGTCCTTTTTATACAAATTCTAGGAAAGTATAAAGCTGAAAATGCGTCCCCAAAAGTTTTTTCCAATTTACAGGAGAAGAATAAATTAAACAACCAGTTACTCCTCAACTACACTTGTGTGTATGTGTTTTTTTGTATGCCACAAATATTTTCCCATTTTAAATACCTACCGAAAAAATGCCCACAAATTAAGGATGAAAAAGTCACCCAAAACGGGATAATGCATTAACATCCTTTCTACTTATCTCCGCTAAAGCCTCGTATAAAAGGATAATGTTTTAGGTTTCCACAGGTAAAATATACTAACACGAAAATTATCTTCTTTTGGGTTTTCCCTTTTGGCAAACTCCAATTACACAGGATCAAAAATCCAACATGCCACTTCACCATCCAACCGACCAACAGTGGCGTGGACATTATTTCCACTAAAACTTTCCTTGCCCTTACACTCAATATTTCACAAAGAGCTTTTATCTAGCATCTAACTGCAGTGCAGTCCTTGGAATATCTTCACACTTCAATGTGTTTTATTACATACAGGACTCCCAGAGGACATACCTACACAGAGCGACGGAAATTTGCAATTTTTTTTCTTTTTCTGTCGAGTTTGTCTTCTAGCGCTTTAATCGTTTAGGAAGGAAATATAATTTTGGGGAAATTTTTTGTTGTTTTTTTTTTGTGTTTTTATAATTTGAATCCTTTTGATAACTGCAAACAGAAGCAGAACAGAAAAGAGCAGCTTAGAGTCCTTAAGCGCTTCTTTCTTCGAGAAGAGGAAGGATTCAGACAAATTTATATTTTTTCGGAAAAATTGGTTAATTGAATGAAAATTCTCAGAGATTTTTTTCAGAAAATTCGTGTATTTTTCTGCTTCCTTTTGCTTTCATTGTTTTGGCAATTGCAATGTGAAATGTTTGGCTTTTGGCCAAATGTGTTTTAATTGTACGTCACACGGATTGCTTTTCTCTTCCGGGTTCGGCGGCGATGAGGGTAAACTCAAGCATAAAATTGCAGCTGTCATTTAAATTTTTTTTTCTTATTATTTTTTCGTATTAAGAACAAGGACGATATTTAATTTTATGATATAAAATTTCTAATTTAACTTTGTTGGATCTGATGTCGCTTGAAACAGTTTAAATAATTGCCAGTTCAAGGAGTCAATTCCTAATCTTTTCACGAATCAGTAACTCCAGGCAAAAAAAAAAGGAAAATCTTGTCGGTCAATTCCAGGAAATAAAGAAAATGCTTCTTCGTGGAGACATGTTTTGAAAATCTATACTTTTTTCTTCTTCTCCTTCGATTCTCAGCTCAGGTTTATATTTATTGCTCGCCGTTTACCTAATTTATATATCGCAACAGAGCAAAGGACTCTGTAGCAAAGACAACTCGTTAATCATTAAGGCTGTGGCGATCGAACCCACTGGCAATATAGATGATGATAGCAATATAGCTGCCGTAAGTATTTGAAAAAAATAGAAAAAAAAAACAGCAAAACAAAAATAAATGAAAATGATTACTCAGCAAATTGTTAACCATTTTTCTTCTGCAGACGGCACAGTTCCACGGATCATCATTATTATTGAAGTTGAAAGAAAAAAAAAGTCAATTAAATGTTTCTCTTATATAGCAACTTTTTTTCTCTCTCAATTCACAAATCAAAAAGGATAACGATTGTGAAGTAAAACAAAAAAAAAAAAAAAAATAAATAAAACAACCTTCCATAGAAAATTATTGAAAAATTTTTACCAGATGGTGTCCTGTGGAATATGAATGTTTTCTCTTTTTATTGAATTCATTCGGTTATAATTATCACAGGCAATAAAAAAAAAATTAAATGAATGTTAAGAGCTGCGAGTAAATCGCCAGAGGGAAGAAATGTGCAGCATCGAAAATAGATATTGCAGACAATTATTTTCTTGTTGAAATAAATGTGATAAAAATTTAACAATAAAAGTCAGTTACATATTGGTTTTCCCAATAACTCTATTTTCACTAGAAAAGGGTTTTGTATTTCTGTAGTTTGACGACTTATAGCCATATCAATAGTCGAATTTTGTTGACTAAACTTCAGGGCGAAAAATTTCGAAAATCTTAAATATTACCGAAATTAAAAAAAAAAAAAACAACGTTTACTTACGAATAGTTCAGCCAATAAAAGGAATTCGAAAAAAAATGACGACAGTAAAATGTTGATGCATTTTTAGAACGGTTGAATCTGAGTGCAAACCACAGTTTGTATCATGTTTGGATTTTTGGGGCGTCCTCCATATTGAAAACGCGTAACTATCAATATCTCAAAAACGACTTTCGACACAAAAAAAAAAACAACATGTGTGCAATTTATACTTGCTAGAAATAAAACCTTAAAAATCATTTTTCTTGCAAAAAAAAAAAATCGAACAAATCTACCTCTTTTTATTCCATCAACTTTAAATCTTAATATGACCTACAATAAATTTTATACCATCTGGAAGCTTATTGTTTCAGCTCAAAATATTTATATCAACCATGTCTATACAACACCTACAAAAAGAGCTATAATTTTTCGAACCTTATCAGTTTTTATCAAAAATGCAAAAAAAAAAAAATCGATCTTTTTCTCTTCTAACACCATTTAATCAATTTTTTTCTATGACAACCTATAATATATTTTATATCGTCTGAAAACTTATTCTTTCACATTTTATATGACGCTTCAATTATATTTTTAGCATGCTTACAAAAAATGGAAGAATTTTTTAAAGCCAACCATGTCGAATTTTTTTGCTCTAGATCAAAAGATATAACGTGTTTCGAAAAAGACTTAAAAAATTTAAATTAACTGAAATTGCACAATTATAGTTTATGTAATTATGTACCTACCTACTGTATAAATTTCATTCATCTATCTATCAAAACAAAAAAGTTATTATCAATTGATTTTTTTTCTGTCGATTTTTCGTTTCATCTTGTTTCTTGTTTGAAGTTTTCACTTAAAAAAATCGAAGACTTTTCTGATTAGAAATTAGCTCGTGAGGAGCTAAACTTTAATACAATTTTAATTTAAAGTTTTTTGTTAGAAGGTTTTTACTGTTGAGTATTACTAGAAAAATATCAAAAACCTTCAAATTTTGTTTCCAGTCTTTTTTTTTCGATTTTAATTGATTAAGAAGAGTGAGGTCTTAAATTAAGCCCAAGTGACCAGTGTCATAACTTGAATTTGATACCAGCTGGGCAGGTTTATAAGAGAAATTTACGAAGCAATAGTTACATTTTTATATGTGAAGTATAGAGTTAATTAATTGATAAATTCATGCGCATCTGATTTTCAGAAGGTGAATTTGATTTGAAAAATAACTTGATGTAAAAAAAAAGTACAGTACAAGTACAATTTGATTTAATGATAGTAAATTTGTAATTTGTAAATGTTTAAATTGGCTATTTTTTTAACGACTTCCAAAAAGGAGGAGGTATTCAATTCGTCTGTATTTTTTTTTTTTTAAATGTTTGTTACCTCATAACTTTGGACTGAGTGAACCAATTTTGATAATTCGGTTTGTAAAGCTGTTTCCTGCAGTGTGGTCCTATTTGAATTTCGTTTAGTTCTCACTAAAGAAACTATGAGAAAAATCATTAAACCCATTTTTGACCCATGGAAGACGCTTTTGTTTTTTTTTTTTTTTTTTTTTTTGATAAACATGATTATTTGTATAAGAAGTGCATTTTTTTTTTAAATGATAAAACTATTTCGACAATCGTTCCCTTTCTATTTTAGTAAGGAAAAGAAATATCCTTTTTACATATTTTAGCATGTTTTAAATTGAAATGTTGTGAAACATGTTGAAATTTGAACTTGAAAAAAAAATGAGCAAAATGGAAGAACTAAACATCGAGACTAACGCATCTTTACATGTGAACTAACAAGTAAGCAAGCATTCAAAAAACAACGCTAAACTGGATCCTTCAACATTTTACTCGCTCATTAAAATTTTGATTTCCGATTTGCAAAAAAAAAAAAATCTCCTAAGAAAAAATGTCATGCTTGTTTTGGGAAAATTTTGAAAGCTCCAAGATTTTTTCAAATTCGACTCCTCGCCTCCAAAATATTCCTGCAACAGTAATGAAAAAGTTATTCACTGCAAGAACATTCGTTTAATTTTTTGAAAAACCATTCGAGAATTGATACATATTTAGCAACAAAATTTTACTATTTAAAATTTTCAGAAGATTATTTAATAATATTCTGAAATTTTTAAATAGTAAATGTTCCACGCACTGATTAAAGACATTTCTTTAAAAAAATATTGAAATGTTAAGCATAAAACTGTTTTTAAAATTATGCTTCATAGTCTATTTAATAGACCCGAGCTCCAGAGCAAAAATAGAACAAATTCGTTCAAGACTTTTTATTGGCGATTATGGTTCCTTGGCATACAAGAATACTCCAGCCAAAAGTGCTACTAAATCCATTGGTGCATTTCTGAGAAAACGGCAACACTGGTCGGTTTTCAGTTTTTTTGATTTAACTCGAAAACCAAGCCTGACTTTGAAATTGTTCAAAGACACTTTTCATAGCAAATTAAATTTTCTGTCAAGTTAAGATGGTTAAAAAATTTTAAAAATTATTTTTGACTAAAATTCTAACCTAAAATCAAAGAAAAAAAAGTTAAAAAATTGACAATTTTATTTTTTTTTACTAAATCAAGGGGCATTTTGTGTCTGTAGCCGGGACGTCCAAACTTTGTACTAATGAAATAAAGTAGAGGTAAAATCCTTTGATAATACGTAATTTTTAATTTTTTTTGTCAAGAAACAACTTAAATGTACCTATTCAAAAACTAGCACTTTTTCTAAATTTTTGACTTTTTTAGTGAAAAGCAAGTTTTTAAAACTCGATAAAATCCTATTAATTGGTAACTTTTAGACTTTTAAAGTAAACATACTTCGAGGGATTGATTTAATATAAACTAAATATGACAAACAAAAAAATTTATTTGCATCCTTATGGCCTTTTGTGCAATTTTGTGTATGTGCATTTTTATAAATACGGGTCGAATGGATGGACGGAGAGCCATTAGCTTTGGTCTATTGCATAGAAGAACATTTAATACCAACTCATTTACTGTTTTCAATGGCCTGAAAAACAATTCTTGTAAAATCCGCGACCAACGAAAAGTTTCTCTTGAAAAACGAAAAAAATACTGTAATGAGTTTGAAACAAAATAGCTCAGGCAAATTAGTAAATCAAATTGCACTTTTCGCGGGACAAATTTTTTTCATGGAACGTGTTTAGGTGAATGTCCTTATCGTAAAAGTGAATTTTTTGGGATGATAAGATATCGGGAACAGCCGCCATCTTGGAAAAGAGGTTGGTGCCGTTTTTATTTTATAACTCCATTTTTACTCATTTAAACCAAAAATGTCCGAGGATAGACTTATTCACAATTAAATTATCTAAAAAATGATATACAAATGAATTCCGTGAGTTAGTTAAATTCAATTTTATAGTCGGTCAAAGTCCAAATTCTTCTCGCAAGGTTAAGACAATATGATATTTTTTCAAATATCTGAAGAACTTTTGATTTGTTTGGGATTTTCTTCAAGAATGAATTATAGCACTTTTGATTATCTATAAAATGAGCCCTTTATCTAAACTGTAACCAACATAATGTATAAGCCATCTAACGTCGAAGTTCACATTCTACTAGTCAAAAGTGAGAAAATAACAAGTTTTCTTCTATTAGACCGAGCAAATTTTTGAAGTGGAGGTATAACCAAAATATAAGTAAACAGTTTTTTAACTATATTCGTCTAAATATTGAATTCAAAGTTTGAAATCTTTAATGTTAACCTTTATATGGTTTTCGAGGTTTTAAATGAAGTGAATTTTCCAATTAACGTGAACAAGCTAAAGTGACACTATTTAAGATTCTAAATATAAGAACTGATGCCCTGTCATTTTTCCAAAACATGAACACCTCAATCTCAGCATTACGATAAGTATAACTCAATTATGAGGTGTGTAAGCCGTTACCTTTTCGAGACTATTGTGTTTAATTTTTGATTGTTTATTTGAACTATTGAAATCCCAAATAAGTTCAGTTAAAAAATCGTATATCATGACCTCGACGTTTGGTTGCTTCTACAATGTGATGGTTACAAAAACAATAAAGGGTTCATTTCATAGATAATTAAAAGTGCTATAATTCATTCTTGAAGAAAATCCCAAACAAATCAAAAGTTCTTCAGATATTTGAAAAAATGTCATATTGTCTTAACCGAGCGAGAAGAACCCGGACTTTGACCGACTATAAAATTGAATTTAACTAACTCACGGAATTCATTTGTATATCATTTTTTAGATAATTTAATTGATAATAAGTTTATCCTCGGACATTTTTGGTTTAAATGAGTAAAAATGGAGTTATAAAATAAAAACGGCACCGACCTCTTTTCCAAGATGGCGGCTGTTCCCGATATCTTATCATCCCAAAAAATTCATTCAGGACATTCACCTAAACACGTTCCATGAAAAAAATTTGTCCCGCGAAAAGTGCAATTTGATTTACTAATTTGCCTGAGCTATTTTGTTTCAAACTCATTACAGTATTTTTTTCGTTTTTCAAGAGAAACTTTTCGTTGGTCGCGGATTTTACAAGAATTGTTTTTCAGGCCATTGAAAACAGTAAATGAGTTGGTATTAAATGTTCTTCTATGCAATAGACCAAAGCTAATGGCTCTCCGTCCATCCATTCGACCCGTATTTATAAAAATGCACATACACAAAATTGCACAAAAGGCCATAAGGATGCAAATAAATTTTTTTGTTTGTCATATTTAGTTTATATTAAATCAATCCCTCGAAGTATGTTTACTTTAAAAGTCTAAAAGTTACCAATTAATAGGATTTTATCGAGTTTTAAAAACTTGCTTTTCACTAAAAAAGTCAAAATTTAGAAAAAGTGCTAGTTTTTGAATAGGTACATTTAAGTTGTTTCTTGACAAAAAAAATTAAAAATTACGTATTATCAAAGGATTTTACCTCTACTTTATTTCATTAGTACAAAGTTTGGACGTCCCGGCTACAGACACAAAATGCCCCTTGATTTAGTAAAAAAAAATAAAATTGTCAATTTTTTAACTTTTTTTTCTTTGATTTTAGGTTAGAATTTTAGTCAAAAATAATTTTTAAAATTTTTTAACCATCTTAACTTGACAGAAAATTTAATTTGCTATGAAAAGTGTCTTTGAACAATTTCAAAGTCAGGCTTGGTTTTCGAGTTAAATCAAAAAAACTGAAAACCGACCAGTGTTGCCGTTTTCTCAGAAATGCACCAATGGATTTAGTAGCACTTTTGGCTGAAGTATTCTTGTATGCCAAGGAATCATAATCAGCAATAAAAACTCTTGAACGAATTTGTTCCATCCAAAAGGGTCTATTCAATAGACTATCAACATAAACAGTCAATCAAGTTGAAAGCTTTGCGAAATTTCTTTTTTTTTTTTTCTAAGCAAATCAACTTACTTATTTTATGTAAGTTCACATACTCCGAGCACATTATGAAACTCCAAACCCCGCATATTTTACTCAAACGATAAAAGAAAACATTCAATGGATATCTATTTTATTGAAAAGTCTCTCCACTCGACAGTAGTCGACACACAATCCAATTGCTATTCCTATGTGCTTTCAAAACCATTTAACATCCAAACAAAATTATTGAACACTTTTCCCATATATGATATTGTACAAGTATTCAACACTCTCTAAATAATACACTCTCAATTGAAAATTGTCTATTCAACAAAAAAAAAATAAAATAGAAAGAAGAAAATATGCAAATTTTTTCACAAATAGCCAATCCGCATTTTCAAGACTTGCACACAATAATGGCAATCATTCTTTGCCCCTATAGGGTCTTTTGCAATGAATTTTTAAAATGCTAACCAAATGATTTATAATTCCGTTAGGGATTGCCATTATTCTGTTTCTTTTTTTGTATGTAATTGACCAATCGGTCCTTTGTGGTATTTTTTTTTAAATAGACTTATAACTTTTACAGCCTTCTTAAAATGGGAATATTTTTTGTGTATAAGAACGTTTGACTTGAAAACTTGAGACGGTTGAAGTACAATAATTCAGTTAATGGGTGGAAAAGATTTCCATTTTCCCTTTCTCTTTCTTCTCTCTCTTTGTTTGAAAGTGATTAATTTCCTTTTGTGTACCTTTTGGAAGCAATTAAGGTAAAGTGTTAATGAGCGTGGCGGGTTTTTAAAATAAATAAAATAAAACAACACAAAAGGTGTAGGCACTTTTCAACTTTTTTTTCTACCTTTTCTCTTTTTTTAACTTGTTGTAATTGCTGGTAATATTTACTCAAATTTTGTTTTTCTTTACTTGCATTAATTTTGTTTGAAAAGATTTCAAAAGACGTTCTTTAAATAGCAGAAAAAAAAACACACACACAGAAACACTTTTGAAATTTTTTTTTTCTTTAAAGAATCAAGAATGTTAAACATTTTTCTGCGCAATATCTGATAAATAGGATTATAAATTGTATTGAATGCATATTCATTTCTATACAACATACGAAGAGGTTTCATCATTTACTGATGAAAAATATCAAGAGGAATGTTTTTCATTTATATTCGTCGTTGAAAAGATATTTTATTACAAAATCATAAATTTCATCACAACTCGATTAGATTTACTCACACGCGCCAAGGCAATTTCAGGGCAGGATTTCATTTATTTTAAAGGAAAGAATAGTTAAGGTTAGGTATACTTACTTAAGGATTGCTAAAGATTACCTTTAAGTCGAATTTTAAATAAAAGGAGCAGAAAATAATTTAATTTCCATATGGCAGCTTTTAGAATTTCTTGCAGCTTTTGCACTCTTTATAACATGGATGATATTATTAATAATACTTTAATATCTGGATTAAACTGTCTAAATTTTAGAACATTTATTTTTTTTCCACAACTTTTTGTATTAACAGCTGCAGCTTCTATTTTTTTTTTCGATATACCCAACCAGTTTCAACCAAAACGCAAAGGTTTATTCAGTCAAAACTGAAAATATTTTTTTCCACCGTGCACAAGTAATTGATACTCTGTATAAAAAAAATATATTTTACTACAAAAAAAACTGAGAATACAAAACAATTTAATGAGATTTTGTGTGCAGTTTGCTGCAAAAACGAACTGTTTCGATATTAGTTTCTAACAATGATGTACATTGTTGTGCTTTACCCAAAAAAAATATTCAATTTAATGCATTTGAGTAACGCCACGCGTTCGGATAATGTTTACACACTAACGATGTCAACTAATTTTTTATGTTTTTTTTCTCCGTTTTAAAAAGTGCTTTTCCAAAACTTAAAATCTGTGCAAAGGTTTGGAAAGTAAAATGAGGTTAGGTTTTTGCAATCCGAATTTCTAAGGACTTTTTAAAGCCATATCTTTGTTAAAAATGGGTCGAATCGAATTTCTAATTTTAAAATCCAAAGAAGAAACATTTTTCAAAGAGATGTGCATCGCGTGATATTTTCCAAAGAAGAATTTTTTTTCGACCAATTGGTATCGGAAATCTTTGAGACAAGGGTTTTCAAGCATTCTCAAAAAAGGCTTATTTGAACTTCCAAGGGTGCAGTAAAAATTGCTTAGAATATTAAGGCTTTTTAATAAAAAATTCATGAAAAACAGTTTATATTTTAATTGTAAAAGATATTGAATAAAAACTTAAAAAATAATCTTTGAAACAACAAAAAGATCTTTTTAAAAGGTTTTAATGTCCAAAACAATTATGTTATTTCAATTAAAAAAAAAATTAAAAAAAAATTTGCTTGCTTTAATTTTAACCAAATTTATTTTGAACAAAGAAGAAGTTGTAAGTTCATAATTTAATAGTGTTCATCTAACCACCGAATATGAATTAGGTAACATTCTGTAAATGCCAAAATTCGGTTTCTAAAACTCTGTATTCCAAAATTCTGTTAAATATTTGAAAACTATGTACCTTAAACAATAATTTTTTATTCAAAAATTCTTCATTGGCCGTGCTTCTGTATTGCCAATTCTGCTTTACAAAATGTTTTGGTTTTCAAAATTCTATAGCAGAAAAATATGTAAATGGAAAAAATAATTTTTGAAATACAGAACAATGTTTGATGTAGAATTTGGGCGTGGACTAATTTTTTTTTGTACAGAATTTTAAAATCCATAACTTTAAATTACAGAATTTTGGCTTTCCAAATTTTGCAGTACTGAAAAAATGTTTGTTTAGAGTAACAAAGTGTGCAATTGTAATTTTTAATTCAACACATTTACTGATGCATTTTCTTGACCTAGCATACATAACCACGCAGAAGTAAAACTTGGTTTGGTCTTGCAGAATTAGGTTCGAAGAAAACGTTGGAATTCACAATTTTCGAAATTGAAAAATTGAAATTGAATTAAGCACTTTTAGAGGAACGAAATATCAGAATGCAAATTAATGTGCGAAATAAAAGGAAAATTCAAAATCGCGGGTTGTGGAACGCTAGAAAAAATCCAAGAAACAAAATGGCAAAATACTCTGAAAAAAAAAATCCGTTTCTTAAACATTAAAAAACGACTGCGGATTAGAGCGGATCGTGGTGGAAAAGATATCAATGTTATTAAAAAGTTACCAAATTTCCACCATGTTTTCGTGAGACTTCGAAATTCATTCAGAAAAGTTTATCACGGAGTCCAACAACAAAAACTTACTCTTTGACCTTTTTTCTTTTAGAAAAATGAGATGAGATAAATGTATTAATACAATTTGAAACTGTGGATAAATACAAAAAAAGCTTTAAAATCAGATTAGCTTTCGGTCGTTTTCGTAAAAACAAATTAGCTTTACTTTACAGAATGGGGAAGTCATTCTTCAAACAGACTGAAGCATGCCATACAACATCAACGATATTCAACATATTTACTTATTTTCTTGGAAATATTAAATTGATGCCATTAATTCTTTAATTTGAAAGCAAAATAAAGTTGACATTTTGTTTTTGTTCTTTTAGAAAATGACTAAACAAAAACAAGCGCATACAACGAATACTAATTTGATTGACTGTAAAAGAGTATAAGCCTACTTGTGACCCATTTGCATGTTTATTCATTCACTATATTCTTCGAAAAATTAAAACAAATTGCACTGCCTTTTGCTCTCTTTTGTTTAACAAATCCGTCCGTGTAAGCCTTATTTAGTGATGCAAATATCAATTTAGGAAGTGGAAACCTTTCATTTCATGTTTTTTTTTTTCATTTTATTCTGCTTATAAATAGTAGAAGTACGTGGGCTCATAAAGGGCCCATGATGTTAACAAGGTTATAATAAACCACCCACACTGCCATTCACCATCATCATCATAAACTTAACAGCAACAGCATCCACCAACTCATCATCAACAACACAACTGACATTCCTCCATACTCTCGTCTATGTTAAAGAACTCGACGAAAGCAAAGCAAAGCAAAATGATAGGGCTTCTTTAGTCCTTGATGAAATGATATGGTTTGGTTGGTGCTTGCTTACTTGCTTGCATACATGTTTAATTTGTATGGCATAAATCTGGGCGCTCTAGTGTGTTTTCTGTTCTGTGTGTTGTGTTGGCATCGTTTTCGTTCATCATCATCGTATAATCATCATCTCGTGATTCGTGATGTGATGTGTGCTCCTCTGCTCCTGGCATGAGTATTAATTGCAAGCGAGAGAGAAGAGACTCTGTGTGTAAGTTTTCCAGCTTAATAATTATGTTAAATAAAACACACTTGATGCATACTTTTAGGAGCGTACAGGGGGTTTTTCGAGGGCTTACACAGGGTGTATATAGGTAAAATATTCAGCTTTTGATTTGTGCTCGTCATCAGAATAAATGTTCTACTTAATTCCCTCAAAGTACATACTACCTCTACCAGCAAGGAAAACGAAAGGACCCAAATTATGTTTTGTTCTCATCTCGCACTTATGTCGCTTCTTCATTTGCACACTAAACACATACAATACAGCCTACTCATATAATTTCTTTAATTTAATTTGATAATAATAATAATTTTTCAAGATTCTACATCCTCCTCAATTCTTGTGTCGCAACAAATTTGCCACATTCAACGAGTTTTTGAGAGAAAGTCAAAGGGTTTCTTTTGTGCTTTTTGCCAATTCCGATGAAAGTCATAATGTTGTTTTTGTGGTTAGACTTTCGAATTAATTAGATGGAGAAGAGATACCAAGATACGATTTGAAACACAGGTGAATGCATAAATATGTCTTCTGAAAGCCAGATAACAAAAGATCTACACGTTTCCGGTGAAGTCTTTTGAATGGAACTCGGTTTGGTTAACCCATTTTTTTTTCTTAAAGGTTTCAACAAACAATGTGGCATAGATATAAATTTAACCAAAGCAGACACTTTATTTAATCTTATTTACTTTTTCGTCTTGAAAAAAATAAAGCACAAAAGAGAATTCTATTTACTTAATTATTCGGAAGCAAAACGACAAAATATACAAAAGATAAAAATTCAGAATAGGAATTTTAAATACAATTCTCTTTGGAGGTAAATAAAAAAACACAAAAGAATAGAAACATCCGGCGCGCCGCCTGGGGAGAGACGGTAGCTAAGAAAGGTACATGCTTGACTTGGGTCTCCTCTCTCGTGTGACACCCTTTTTCCTGATGAGAATTCTCTTATTTACATGTAGAATTTAAATATCTGTAAAAGCTTTAAAGTTATCTCTCGAATTGTTAAGAAGGAAAAGATTTAAATAATAGAAAAAATTGTCTTGTTTTTTTTTAATAAATTTAAAACATTGTAAGAAAAGGTTCTCTCGGGGTTAGATTGTCCTAACTCAGCCGCATGCAAGGACTCTTAAAATTATGATTTTGTAAGTGAAAAGCAACAAATTGTGTGCGTTTGCAAAATTCTGCGTTAAAAATATTAATTTCTATTTTCCATTTTACTAAAATTAAATTTAAAATTAAATTTCGAAAGGTCGAGAACTTTTAAGTCTTCAGGTTTATATCGAAATTAAATATTCACATCTATTTGTTTAGGATGATTCTTTTACAAAAAAAAAATTACTGTAAGTATTTTTTTTTTCTGCATTAAAACAAATCAAATACTTGATAGACTCTTTCAATTAATTCAAGCTCTCTTTTAAGTATCAGCGTAGTTGTGCATTTTAATGAAGAGGTTTTTTTTTTTGTAATCAATAAATGTCGATTATGCAGGGTCATCTATAGATGATGCACTTAGAAAGAGCACTTTAGAGGTTTTTTTTCTATTTTTTTATTTTTCTTGTCATTAAGACTAAGCTATGATGTTATTGATTTAAACGAGAATGGAGGGTCCGAGAAGGACTATACGAGGACACTTTTGAATCTGTTGAGACGCTTGATGTCAAGTTAAAGAGGGTTCATTTGATTTGTAAGAGTTGAAAATAGGATACAACCTTCGTATAAAATGCACAAAATATACTTAACTATGACATTGCTAACCATTTTTTTTTTTTACTATTGAAGTTTATCTTAATCATGTAGTAGCTGGAAATGGTAGAATTTGCTAGATTTTTGTAAGTCAAAACTATAGTTTCAAAGGTACTGTTAGAGCTATTGTGTTGGTTTTCAAATAAGTTTTAAGAGCTTAAAACACTTTTATCACTTTGGAAGCATCAACTTATAAACTTGATTGAATAAGATTTGATTTTAATATTTTTTGGTTTAGGAATAGACTAGCTCTAATATTTAATTAGAATTGACAAAGTTAAGTGTTTCCTGTCAACTTCAAATTTTTTCCAAGTAACAGTTATTTTTAATTTGTTGTTTTAATATGAATTTACTTTAATTGACTCCCAACGAGAGCCACTCGATGCAATATACATCACAAAGTTGCCATTTTTTCGATTACACCAGTTAACAAAAATAAATAAAAAATTTTAGGACACCAAGTGCCGTTATACATTTCATATAGATTTGAGCCCAGGAAACTCGAAAATCTTATCTAAAAAAATGTTTATGGATAGGTTTTAAAGATATGATTTTTCAAAGGTTTTTCTTGTCGTTTTGTTTTCCGGCATACTTAGTATAGAACAGAAAAATTGGCCCATGAAAGCTGAATAAAGCAACAAAAACAAGAATAACAATTTTGGGTCACTCCAGATTTTCAAGTGCAATGTATTAAAACATTAAAAAAAAAACGTTTTTCAAGAGAAATTTTTGCAAAAAAAAATTCTTACTGAAATAAAAAATCTTAATCTTCGAATTCTCATAGTTTTATATTTTGTATGTGTGCACTTTCTGGCAAAGGTAACAAGATAATTTTCTTCAAAATCTATGGATAAGTTATAAAGATATGATTATTTTTATAACGATCAATACTTTCGACTCTTTTAGTTACTTTTTGTGTTTTTGTCTATAAACTGAAAAAGAAGCCGAATTTGAAAATTTGTATCAAGTAATTTTTCGATTTTTATCGATACATACAGTGGTGGCAAAATAATTAGAAACGTTCTCCTTTGTTTACAAAATGTTATTTTTTTCTTACTATAAATACAAAATATTTAACAAATTTTTAGCAAACATGAGTGATGATACAATCCTTGTACCATTTTAGGAAAAAATTTTTAGAATTTATCCAACAAAAGAAAAATATTGCAAAAAATCTAAAATATAGTCCAATTTTGTGTGGAAATATAATTAGAAACACTGAGGAAAAATTACTAAGAAATATCCTGTTTTTGATTTTTAGCATTTACATTTGCTAAACTTGGTCAATTAATTAAACGTACAATTAATAAAAAGGACTATCACCAACTAATTTCTATTGTTGGTTAATGTGGTTGCAGTCCTCGAAAAATGCCACATGTTCCAAAAAAAAAAATAATAAAACGTCCTTAACAATATTCCTGACACACCAACCCCTTATATTTTTAGAAAAAAAGGTGCAATCTCTAGTAAAACATCAAGCTCTTCAAATACCTCTGTTAAAAAATATTTCTAAAATTTTGTATTCATATTAAGAACATACAAACATTTTGAAAAGAAAGAGCGTGTTTCTAATTATTTTTCCACCACTGTATAATTTTAAAATTTTTAAATAAAATATTGTAAAAAACTTAAGAAAAACTGAATCGTTGATTGTTAAAACAACAAAAGTGACAAATTTTTAGAAACCACTTTTATGACTGTTTTGCATTGCTTATGGGTAGACCTAGCGTTGAGAGCAAAACCAACATGGTTTGATATTTGGATCATATAAAATTTCGAGGTAAAAATACGCATTGAGTGCTAAAACAACATATCTCTTCTGCCAATTTTGAAATTGAGTGTTAAAACACCTTAAGTACTTCATGTTAATTTGTTTTTTTTTTTTACATTCAACGCTGGAAAACGAAGTAAGTAAACTGTTGTTTCTTACAGTTTTTCGATGATTTGGTGTCAGTCAGTTGTTCGTGGTAATTCGAGTGGAATTGCATCTTTCAAAATGTTCTTGTATCTTGTTAATGAATTAAATTGGTATCAAATGAAAAAAACTATATCTTAGGAAAATGTTTTACTATGAATTTTTCACTGCATTTGGATTAAGAATCTAAGATATTGCAATATTAGTATTGGTAATGCATCTTGCAATGTGTGAAGGACATATTGAATTTAATTTTTATTTTGAATATACATATAAAATATGATACTCTATTATTTTCCCTGAGCCATTAACTTCGACATTTTGTTATAGAGTTTTCAAGCTATTGATATCAGCAAAGAATTGAAAATGCAAACTATACAAAAAAAAAATCGTAAATCTTGCCTTAAAAGGCTTCTATTTTGGGTTCTCTTGGTTTGATATTCAAGATCAACACAGAGAAAAATATGACCCGCTAAGAACTAACAGATTGCCATATTGTTTTACCGTCCATACATTTCATAAGGAAATCTTATTAAAATCAACGATTAATAAGGTTTTTTTAAGGAGACTTCTTATTATTTTTATAGAGAAAATCTTATTAAAATTTGACTGAAAAGTTGATTTTTTTTTGCAACTTAGCACTAAAACAAAAATTGCGATCAATATTTTCATGGCAGGTTGGTTCAGGTGGTAAGGTGGGCGACTAATGATTTGAAGTCTTCAGTTCGATTCCCAGCCTGGTCATCGTTTTTTTTATTTTTTTGCAGATTTTAAAACAATAAGGAAAACCCGATTGTTTTAATAAAGTTTCCTTCTTGGATGAAAACCATAGAGAAATGTTATTGTTTTTGTTCTATTTTATGTGGTCTATTTTTCTCTGTGAAGGTCTTCAAACTCATGGAAAAATACAAACCATGATATTTTGCACTTCAAATAAACATTAAAATTTTGACAACATTGAGGCAATCAATGAAAAGTGTAAAATGCATTTTATACGTTTTTGAAGTAGGTCAGTGCTGCCATTTCGAAATTTAAAAAAACATGATAAAAAA
This sequence comes from Episyrphus balteatus, assembly GCF_945859705.1. Classification (NCBI taxonomy): domain Eukaryota; kingdom Metazoa; phylum Arthropoda; class Insecta; order Diptera; family Syrphidae; genus Episyrphus; species Episyrphus balteatus. Next base: position 1,029,490 of record NC_079136.1, on the reverse strand, counting down.
CATGATTTCAGTTAAAAAAACATGATTTATGAAAAAAAGCAAAAGTTGAAAGAAAATGAACAACCACATCGTGACTAGGGGGGAATAAAACAAATTATTTCGAGTTCATTTTAGAAAATAGTATAAAGTATCAAAGGTATAACTACACAGGGTACTTTTTGCAAAAATTCTTAAAGTGAAAATTATCAAACTCATTTTATGATGGAGAATTCTTAGATCTTGGCTTCAAAACGTTTATAGTTTTTTTCGGGAAAAATTGCCTTTTGAAGGAAAAAATAATTATTTGCTTTTGTAATTTTCCCACTTTTTTTTCAAAAGGTGGCCATTGTAATTATAACTTAAATTACAAAAATGGAGGGAATAAAACTTGAAAACATAAATCAGTTTATAATTTGTACTCATTTAAGGTTAATTTCATATACATATACTATAAATGGTATTGAATGACTTATTAAAAATAACAGTTCATCTAGTGAAAAAGATTGTTAGTTTACAAAAAGTTTATAAAGATTTTTCTCTTGGATAAAAAAAAACATGATTTTGGGCACGAAAACATTAAAACATGATTTTAGTTCAAAAAACATGAAAATCATGCTAAATCATGATTTCTGGCAGCCCTGAGTAGGTACCTACGTCACAAGAATAAAACTTTTGCAGTAGGACTTAACTACGTCAAAAAATAACAAATTCATTGTTGGCCGTGGAACGTCCACTTTCGCCTTTTTGTTATATGTTCTTGTTTTTTAATATAGGTATGTATGTATTAATAAAATTGCTGAATTATAATGGCCTTTTATTCATTTCCATTAAATTTGCTAATACTTTGGATGTAAAATGAGTGTCAAAACAACATTATTTCGAAGTTATTTAGTAGTTTTGAATCCCAACAAAACGTTGGGTGTTAAAACAACATATAAAATTTATTTATTTTTTGTTAAATCTTCTTTGATAAAGATATTTTTTTAAAACTTTTAGTTAGTTTCAACTCTCAACAAGGCCTCTAAACCGAATTTAAAGCTAAAATTGTCAATGCGGCCGCGTCGTCAAAATTACAGAGTTTTTTGTCTCTCCTGAAAAAAAAAAATAAAAATGTTACTTATGTTGTTTTAACAATCACCGATTCAACTATTCAAAAATTACATTTTTTATGTTTTTAATAAATAGTCTATTTTTATACTTTGAGCATTTATAGACATTGAACAGAGACATCATAGACATTGAACATATTATGGAGAAAAGAAAATACTTTATTTTTCAACATAATGGTCACAAAATTGAATACGGCTAAAAGCTAATAAGAAAAAGGCTAAAAGCTACTGTTTTTGGTCTTGTTGAGCCATTTTTCTTTCTCAGTTTGCAGACAGAAGGAAACTAAACATTCATAGATCATAGCGCTTATGACCTTCGCAACTTCAATGAAGATATTCAAAAATAATTGTCCTCAAACTAAGGACTTCAAAACTTTCAAATGGATTTTTAATAATGATTTGGCAGAAAAAGTCCCAGGAAAGTAGTCAAATACTCTTGGTTTGCTATATAATTGTTGTGCTTTACGCGTTTAGTCTACCTTTTAACGATGACAAAGTGAAAACTTAGAAAATGTAGAAAAGTTTTAACAGATTTAATGATGCTCCAAAACAAAAGTGTTCACATTTGAAACACTTTTACTCAATTTGTGTCAAATATTTAATAACTTTTGTCCCAATGTCACACAATCACATTGTATTTGCTATCAGTATCTCTCAACTTTTAAGGATGCTTCTTAAGTGTTGTTTTCTTATTGAATCCATTTTAAGTCTTAAATTTGGCTTCGAAAATGCTTTAATACGATAAACGTGTTCACTAGTTTGGGTTGTTTTCCTGCTCTCTTGATGGAATTTCCTTCACCATCCCTCAAACTCTCGATTTAAGCAAAAGCTTATCGTCACGTAAAATTGTATAAAGCACATATTTTTCGTCCACCAGGATACCTTTACTCTACACCTGCTGTTTTTTTTTTATCTATATAAATGTGTATTTTTTTTGTTCACATCTTTTTAATGGCCAAACCAACTTTTTAGAAACCGGATGTTGCCGGGTGCTTCGTTATTGAACAAATTTGTTCATTTTTTTTTTTTCATTTTTTTTTTTTTGTATGCTCCGTCGCACTCTATTCGATGTACCTTTTCCTTCAACAAGATAAATATTGAATCTTTTTACCTGCACCCAATCTATACCTATATCCACAGGTTTATATGCTTTTGTAGAAAAATAACAAAAAATAAAAAAATAGTTAGTTTTTTATCTTAGAAATTGCACTTTTTAACTCTTGTCAAATCCACTTTGAATTTAGCGGAAAAAAAAAACATTACGTATTGATTTTTCTAATAAATTCGCAAATATCTGTGGAATAAACGAGGTTTTTTTCAGCCAGTAGATTTCCCTTGGCGCTCATTTAGCATGCAGCATGTTCCAATTTCTGTATGCTCGTTTGGCAGCAAACTCTCGCAGATAGAAATGAATTTGTTTTTATATTTTTTTTTTCTCTATTTCCGGAGCTGAATTTGGTGTGAATTCTTTTCAGGATCATCTAAAAGGGTGCATTCTACAAAAAATATTGTTTCGCTAATTTTCTTGCAACCCTCTAATTGGTGATATGGATGAATGGAATACATTCTACCAACCAAATTGTGTCGTTTTGCAAGCAATGTGACCTCCAGGACCTAGTTCGTTTGTTACATGTTAGCCTGCGCCCTTATAGCGGAATCCGCCTATGGCAACACAAATCTCCTCAGGCCGACACTGCGAGTCCTTTCACATTTCGCAAAAAGAGCAATTTCGCGCAATAAAATTTTTTTTTTTTTATTTGCGCTTCAATGTTGGCGAAAGCGCGTGTTATACAAGTAGGTTGATGCGCGCGGGTGGGGGAAATGGCATGTCATTAAAGTTGTATACGCGAAAAGATTGAATGCAGCATAAATAACAACGTTAATAATGTAGGTTGAAGACACAGCAACAACAGCAGGAGTAGGAGTTGGAGTAAAGTTTTCAGCAGGTGATGGCTATGGCGTAAAAGTGTGTTTATAGTTCATCCCGTGCTTCGTCCTGATGGCTTGTCTTCGCATTCCTGAGCCGCCTGAATCCCACTTCATGTGCTGTGCAAGGCAAAAAAAGCATTAAGCCTTATTTGTGCTGCCCTCATATATTTTCCAGTCTGGGACATCCATAAAACAAGGAAAGAAAAATTATTATTTTTATACAATTTGCCGTGGAAGCACATTTAGTGACCATATTTTTACCGCCCGCTCTCTCGGGGGTGGTTTCAGTGTGGTATTATCTTGTTGTCTAGAGAAGGTCCTTTTGCTTTGTTGTGTTATGTGCTTTAGAACAAATGAAATGAAACGAACACAATACCGTTGTTTGTGGTAAGATCCAAGGATACTGCTGATTTTTTTTTTCTTCTTCATCCATGATTGCTGCGAGAAAGAATTTAATGGCTCTCGAGTTTCTCCTTGGTAACATCTTCGTTATGATGAGTTGAGAAAAAAAAATACAAAACAAAAATGTGAGACAAAAGTAAGAATTCCTAATAAGAGAAACTTTGTGAGATAGAAAACGAAAAAAAAAATCTCATTCATTTTTTATTCGCTGAAACAATTGAGTCTTAAAATCTTGGAGAGAATAATGATTTTACTGAGGAAGTGTGTCTTTTTGTTCGAGTTTTTTTTTTTTTAAGTCACAGTGATCATAAATTAATAATGAACCACGGTTAAGAAGAAACTTTGGAATTGATTTTTAAATGATTTATTTTTTAATTTTCCTGTTTAAGGCATTTTTTTGTTGCTATTTGAAGAATTATTTGAATTTTGTTTATTTTATTAAAATGCCAAATTTTAAGGAATTTTAAGAAGAAAAAAAACATAAAATTCTAAGAATCAGCTTACAAATTTGTTTGGTTTCGTCCTTGAAACAAAGTTTCACAATTTCCTCTCGAGATTCAAACGTCTGCCCAAATTACCATTCACTAACACTGGTACGGCATTCGTGTTAAAATTACGTTATAACTAGCGCTGAAGCACAGAGACAGTTCCTGCAATTATGGGATTCAAATTTAAAAAAACAATTGGTTCTTTCATGTAAAATTATGTGTTACATATTCCACAACCAGCAACCATTTGTTTGTTTACAAAACAGATAGACAAAAAGTTAGTTAGTTGACTAACTTAAAAATGAATAGAAATTTCAGTGAAAAATTGTGTTCCTTGTTATTCTGCATTCATAAAAGTAACCAGAAATGAGTTATTCCAACGTGGTTGGATTTGGCTACTCAAATATATTTGAGGACCCAGGAAGACGAAGTAGTTACAGATGTAAATGAAGCAAGAGCACAAACAAAACAATGCTGCATTGCACATTTTCATTGTCTTGATGGTGTAAATTTATGCATAATATGGAGGTGTGGAGCCCAACTTTTAGAAGTCGCAAATTGTAGATACAGGTGGTGACAAAACACCTATAAATTCTAAGAGTTGTTTTATCTTACAAGAATAGAAAAAAGAAAAGAAAATTGTGTAACGTATTAGGTTTGTTCTCAATTTTTTTGAATAAACAAAAGAGTTGAGCAGCGAACTTTCACTCTCTCTCTAACTGCATTCAGTATCCGTTAACCGAAGCGACGCGACTGTTTCTGACGGATTCCTAATGAGGAACATCAGAGCAGTGAAGTCGGGCTCATTTTAGATCTTGATAGTCGTTAGTTAAATACAAGAAGAACTAAAAGAAAGACCGTTCACACACATTGTAGTAATTGTTTTAATGTTTATCAAATAATAAAAACCTTTTAACGAAATCGTTTCTTTTTTTGCCTTATTTTAGCCAAAGTAATCAATATAAATAATACCAATTGGATGTTCAAGGTTTCTTTTCTACAAAAAAATACATATTTCATCACTGTACCTATAACATAACATAACAACATATATTATTTTTTTTACTGCACTAAAATAACAGTAATTTATCCTTTTTCTTCTATTTCCATATGACAACGGTGGAAGAGTATTCACAAAAACGGAGAGCACTCTATAAAATTTCCAACTAAAAATTGATGAATTCAGTCACCCGAGGGACCTATGAATGGAGGCACACGCTCTGCTGTCTATATACTCAAAGTCGCATATAATTCATCTTAAGTTTGAAGTTATTAAACAAAGAATACACTGGAGTAATAAATTCATATGATGTACGTTTTGTTACATCGCATTTGAATTTCAAGAAGAAGTCTCTCCCTCTCTCCTCATAAAATATGTCAAGGCAATATTTTTGCACTGCTGCTGTTGCTATTCTGACAGTTTATTATTTCGCATATCCTGTTGCTATATACAATACGGAAAGTTGTATGTCTTCTAAGACAAAAGAGTTTTGAATGGTTTGTTTCTTAAAATATGAAATATACAAAAAAAAAAAAAAAACATAAAAAATAACGAAAGACTACGTAAAATGTACGCATTAAATCTTTCAACGAAATAAAACAACATTACATGCGGACCTTTTATCATAAATTTTAATAGTCTAAGATCCGGCCATAGGACGACCTACCCTCATCGTTATACCAGTTGAGAGTTATATTTTCTGAAAGCTAGTGTCTAAGGAAATAAATTGCACATGGGTTGCCAAGCGATATCCTGTCAAGGCATAGGGTTGCCAGGCCTTAAAGTTCATTTTTGCAAATTTTTGAAAATGCGACCCTGCTTATATGGCAAGCCTAAGAGTTATTAAAAAAATATAATGTCATAGGAAATTTAATTTAAAAATTTTAATTTTCAGGATTTTTTAAAATTTGAAGTTTGAGTAGGGTAAACAAAGGCGAATTTAGAAAAAGGGCAAAAATCTATTATCTAAACAAAACGTGATAAAAATAAAATTGAAATTGGAATCGATAGATATTATAAATATATGAAAGCCACACATACAAATAAAAAATGTAAAAAATCTACAACTCGAGATATAGTCTTTTTAGAGTCATGATACTCCAATTCGATATTTGAGAAATAATTCACCAAAAATCAGAATGAAAGATTTTTTAATTAATTTTTATGTGATAAATTAGGAAAAATAAAATAACCTGACACGTGTCTGTCAAATTTTTAATTTAACTTACCGTTTTTGCGAGGGGATTTTTTGAAAAAGTGCTTATTTTCGTATTTCAACATATTAAAGGAAAAAATCCCGTCATGGGACGACCTATCCACCTCATTATACCAGTTGAAAGCTATATTTTCCTAAGGGTAGTGTCTAAAGAAACAGTTTGCACATGGGTTGCCTAGCGATATCCTGTCAAGGCATAGGGTTGCCAGCAGTGGCGTATCCAGAAAAAAATTTGGAGGGGGCTAGAAAATTTTTCAAACATTTTTTAGAGGGGTACGAAAAATTTTTCTCTCTATTTTATTCACCTTTGATCGAGAGTGAAGCGCTGTGCTGCGATACTGAAAGTGGTATAGTAGCATTTAACTGCTCTCGACGTCGACAGCTTCGTACTGCTGTCTCCTGTTTTTAAAGTTCTTGTTCCACAATTCGACCGAAAGTGAATTGAAATCACTTTTAGATTTCACGTGAAATAAAATATCATATTCTTCATTTGGATCAATTTCAAAAACTTCGAAATTGCTTCGAACTGTCATAGCTGAAGGATCATCCTTTTTAATTTTGTTTCTGAAGTTAAATTATTACTGCTGGATGCAATTTTATCGGCAATTTTAATGAAAAAAAAAGAAGAATTCAAGAGAAAAAATAAGGAGACACAAATAAGTTATGATAATATTTTGTCTAAAAATTATAGATTCATTAAAAAAGGCACCAAATTTACAAACAGAAATAATGTGAATTGAATTCGATCAGAAAATCTAAATGAGTGAAAAATGCAGAAAGTGAAAGCCTAGAAACTAATTTTCCATTAAATTATTTTAGATGTTTAATTCGAAATATATATTTTTTCGTAATATGTTGCTTTTATAATCCGAATTCGAAGTCCAAACTGGCATTTGCTGAAAGAAACCATTAGTTACATATGTTGACCACTAAGATTTTGAGATATCAAATATTTCTATTTCCAATAGCTTTGAGAAGTATATAATTTTTGAAAAAAGTGTTTATCGAGATTGCATAAGAACTTTTGCAAAATTACACGGTGATGATATTCGACGTACGTATTATATTAAAAAGTGATCTGAAGAATTTCGAATTGGACTTAAATCCGAAAAAAACCACCCAACCCCCAGCTACAGCTAAGGCTCTTACTCAAACAAACACAAATAGCCGTTTCAGAACTTGGAGGGGGCTCGAGCATGTGAGCTGCCTCTAAATCTATAAGATTTACGAACAAGTTTCAGTGAAGCATATACATTACAATGAAATTATGTAAAAAATAACATGATCTGGAAGGCTTGGGGGGGGCTTGAGCCCCCTGAGCCCCCCCCTCAATACGCCACTGGTTGCCAGGCCTTAAAGTTTATTTTTACAAATTTTTGAAAATGCGACCCTGCTTATATGGCAAGCCTAAGAGTTATAAAAAAAATATAATGTCATAGGAAATTTAATTTAAAAATTTTAATTTTCAGGATTTTTTTAAATTTGAAGTTTGACTAGGGTAAACAAAGGTGAATTTAGAAAAAGGGCAAAAATCTATTTTCTAAACAAAACGTGATAGAAATAAAATTGAAATTGGATTCGATAGATATTATAAAAATATAAAAGCCACACATACAACAAAAAAATGTAAAAAATCTACAACTCGAGATATAGTCTTTTTAAAGTTATGATACTCCAATTCGATATTTGAGAAATAATTCACCAAAAATCAGTATTCAATTTTTTTTAAATATTTTTTATTTGATAAGTTAGGAAAAATAAAATAACTTGATACGTGTCTGTCAAATTTTTAATTTAACTTACCGTTTTTGCGAGGGGATTTTTTGAAAAGGTGCTTATTTTCGTATTTCAACACATTAAAGGAAAAAATCCCGTCATGGGACGTCCTATCCACCTCATTATACCAGTTGAAAGCTATATTTTCTTAAGGGTAGTGTCTAAAGAAACATTTTGCACATGGGTTGCCTGGCAACATCCTGTCAAGGCATAGGGTTGCCACGCTTTAAAGTTCATTTTTTGAGTTTTTTCGACCACACCACCCTGCTTATATGGTAAGTGTTAGAGGTGTAAAAAAAAATTATGTCAGAGAAAATTACATTTAAAAATTTTAATATTCAGGATTTTTAGAAATTTGACATATAAGAAGGGGAAACTGAGGTAAATTTGAAAAAAGGTCAAAAAGCTATTTCCTAAACAAAGAATGGTAAAAAAAAAATTGATACTGGAATCGATAGATATTGTGAAGTTATAAAAGTCACACATACAAACCAAAAATGTAAAAAATCTGTTACTCGAGATTTAGACGTTTAAAAGTCAAAACCGTGAAATTCGATGTTTGAGAAATAATTCACCAAAAATCAGCACGAAAGGTATTTGAAATAATGTTTATGTTATGAGAGATCAAAAACAAAATAACTTGACACGTATCTGCCAAATTTTTGATTTGACTTTGTTTTTGGCTCCTGTGTATTTTAGAAGAATTACAGATTTTTACAATTCAATTCTCTGTTTCGATTAATTGAATTGTAAAAATCTGTAATTCTTCTAAAATACACAGGAGCCAAAAACAAAGTCAAATCAAAAATTTGGCAGATACGTGTCAAGTTATTTTGTTTTTGATCTCTCATAACATAAACATTATTTCAAATACCTTTCGTGCTGATTTTTGGTGAATTATTTCTCAAACATCGAATTTCACGGTTTTGACTTTTAAACGTCTAAATCTCGAGTAACAGATTTTTTACATTTTTGGTTTGTATGTGTGACTTTTATAACTTCACAATATCTATCGATTCCAGTATCAATTTTTTTTTTACCATTCTTTGTTTAGGAAATAGCTTTTTGACCTTTTTTCAAATTTACCTCAGTTTCCCCTTCTTATATGTCAAATTTCTAAAAATCCTGAATATTAAAATTTTTAAATGTAATTTTCTCTGACATAATTTTTTTTTACACCTCTAACACTTACCATATAAGCAGGGTGGTGTGGTCGAAAAAACTCAAAAAATGAACTTTAAAGCGTGGCAACCCTATGCCTTGACAGGATGTTGCCAGGCAACCCATGTGCAAAATGTTTCTTTAGACACTACCCTTAGGAAAATATAGCTTTCAACTGGTATAATGAGGTGGATAGGACGTCCCATGACGGGATTTTTTCCTTTAATGTGTTGAAATACGAAAATAAGCACCTTTTCAAAAAATCCCCTCGCAAAAACGGTAAGTTAAATTAAAAATTTGACAGACACGTATCAAGTTATTTTATTTTTCCTAACTTATCAAATAAAAAATATTTAAAAAAAATTGAATACTGATTTTTGGTGAATTATTTCTCAAATATCGAATTGGAGTATCATAACTTTAAAAAGACTATATCTCGAGTTGTAGATTTTTTACATTTTTTTGTTGTATGTGTGGCTTTTATATTTTTATAATATCTATCGAATCCAATTTCAATTTTATTTCTATCACGTTTTGTTTAGAAAATAGATTTTTGCCCTTTTTCTAAATTCACCTTTGTTTACCCTAGTCAAACTTCAAATTTAAAAAAATCCTGAAAATTAAAATTTTTAAATTAAATTTCCTATGACATTATATTTTTTTTATAACTCTTAGGCTTGCCATATAAGCAGGGTCGCATTTTCAAAAATTTGTAAAAATAAACTTTAAGGCCTGGCAACCCTATGCCTTGACAGGATATCGCTAGGCAACCCATGTGCAAACTGTTTCTTTAGACACTACCCTTAGGAAAATATAGCTTTCAACTGGTATAATGAGGTGGATAGGTCGTCCCATGACGGGATTTTTTCCTTTAATATGTTGAAATACGAAAATAAGCACTTTTTCAAAAAATCCCCTCGCAAAAACGGTAAGTTAAATTAAAAATTTGACAGACACGTGTCAGGTTATTTTATTTTTCCTAATTTATCACATAAAAATTAATTAAAAAATCTTTCATTCTGATTTTTGGTGAATTATTTCTCAAATATCGAATTGGAGTATCATGACTCTAAAAAGACTATATCTCGAGTTGTAGATTTTTTACATTTTTTATTTGTATGTGTGGCTTTCATATATTTATAATATCTATCGATTCCAATTTCAATTTTATTTTTATCACGTTTTGTTTAGATAATAGATTTTTGCCCTTTTTCTAAATTCGCCTTTGTTTACCCTACTCAAACTTCAAATTTTAAAAAATCCTGAAAATTAAAATTTTTAAATTAAATTTCCTATGACATTATATTTTTTTAATAACTCTTAGGCTTGCCATATAAGCAGGGTCGCATTTTCAAAAATTTGCAAAAATGAACTTTAAGGCCTGGCAACCCTATGCCTTGACAGGATATCGCTTGGCAACCCATGTGCAATTTATTTCCTTAGACACTAGCTTTCAGAAAATATAACTCTCAACTGGTATAACGATGAGGGTAGGTCGTCCTATGGCGGGATCTCCTACTATAATATTTTGTCTCCGGATGAATCCTTTCCTTTTTTGTTTTTACAATTTGTTTTCAAAACAATTTCATTTAAAGAAGTTTAATGTTTTCGTATCACCTGGGTGGACTTTTTGTTATACTTTCTTCCTTCCTGAATCTAAGGACTTTGGGAATTGACAGAGTGATACACCTTAGAAATTTGAATTTTATTTTTGTTGAACTTAATAAATAACGGAAGATCTTTTGATGACAAATGCATCTGAGTGTGAATGGAAACAAATACATATTCAAAAATGGTAATCCCTTATCATCACACTGCGAAATCAAATACTTCATTCATTCCATCTGATTTCTTAGTTTTGAAATAGTTTCTTAAACAAGAAGAATTTCTGTGAAAAATATGTTAACAATTTCCAAAAAAAAACGCTAAATCAACACGAAGAAAAAATCATAATCATAATATAGTTAAATTAACCAGAAATTAGTTAAATTAACCAGAAATAAAGTTGAATGTACCAGAAATATGGTTAAATATACCAGAAATAATGTTAAATGTACCAGAAATAAAGTTATTTCTGCATTATTTTCTCTCTGTTAAGTAAAAAATGCAAGCATTGAATCTTCTGAAATGTAAAACTAAGAAGTCTTTGTAAGTTATATTTTTCGCGTCAGTGAAGTATAACCCTTATTTCGGTGGCAAGAACTTTTTGCCAACAAATTCAACTTCCATAACGAATATTGTCACATTCAAATTACTCTGTATCTACGTCATAAATTGTATAGCTTTTCTAACGATAAACAAGAAAACTTCTTATCAAAATTTTATTTCAAAGAATTTAAATTTACTTAAATCAAAACAAACAATGACTCATTTATCTCAAAGGATATCGCCCATATTGTCAACCCTCTTCGATGCTAAAATGCCGAAATAATGAGAATAAAAAAACTTCCTCTACACATCTATCAACACATTTGTATTCTCTCGTACTCACATGAACTCCTTAAATGTCTATTTGAGTTTGAAAGCTTTTGAAATCAAATTAAAATTGTATGAATACCTTTTTTTCGAATGGCAAATATAATATGGCAGCCCAGATTGCCTTGCAAAATGGTTTGAACAATTGCCCCAAACACGCAGTCAGGAAAGAAAATAAAAATAAAAAACATCAAAATGATAAACTCGTATAATAGAAATCATTATCGTTCCATTTATTGTAGCAATTCCTGGGCGCGTGCTGTGCGTGCTTGTTATTTTAATGTTGCTCCCCATTTTAAACATGTTTAAAAGGACCTGAAACCAGGACCAAGCCAATCGACAGGAAAATCACTTCCATTGAGTCATTACACAGAGTTGAAGTCACAGAGTCAGAGAGAGTAGAGTCATTTGGTCTCATAATGCGATTGTTGACATTCCGGTCTGACAAATATATGGAATGTATTTATTTTAATGTCGTTTTAAATGTATTTTGGCAGGTCCATTCTCATTTCGCTTGTTTTCCGCATTGCTTTTTTGGAATTTCACCAAAAAAAAAAAACTATCTCTCCTCGCATTTTTGCATGCGGATAGGAGGAGAATGCGATAAGGTTTAGAGTGGTTGACGTGACCGACATCAGCAGACTCGAGCGAGTCTCTCTGCCTTCCTTCGGGGGTTACACATTCAGTGTTTTCTCTTTGACAGCGGGCAAAAGCCTTTGGGCTCTTTGAAGCTCCACTATAGTAAAATTCATTTATGTGTACCCTTACATAAACTACTGGCTAAAAGACCCATAAAAACAAACAAACCTTTAGTGTTTTTGTGTTGTTGTTTTTTTCCTGGATCCTTTGCCGCAGTTGAAAGGACAAAGTTTTGTTACAGTTTTTTTTTTCATTCTTTTTGTATTTCGAATAAAGCAAATGAAACAAAATAACTTCTTTTTTTTTTCTGTCCGACTTTTGCATGATTTGTTTTTTCAATGAAATAGAAATGATAGAATTCAGTGTTTGGTTTAGAAGTTGAGTGTATTATTGTGTTCGCTAGGTTTTTTGACGGATGAACTAACAAACATATTTTCAGTTCAACAAATTGAACTGAAGCCAATTGTAGTTGTTGAGAAAAAAAAAAACTGAAACAAGTTAAACTTTGCTCTTGTATGGGTTTTAAAAGGACATGATTTTGCTTAAAAAGTCAATTGTTGAAAAATAATGCCTTTTTGAATATTCTTTAACAGAACAAAAACATGAGAAAGAAGTTTCGGAAGAATTATTTGACTTTATTGTTATTGGTCTTTGGCTTTTCATTGCCTCCATCAGAAACTTCAAAAATTGTACATCTTATTCACAGAAGTAAAAAAGCTATCCAAAAACACGCTTAAAAATTGTTGGTAAAAAAGATGAAAAAACAGACGAAACAGAGCATATTTTTTTTAAACTCTATGAGCAGCAGTTTTAAACCATAATAATCTGAAGTTGTCAATCGAATTCAATAAAATATTCAGAACTGATATGGAATAAAGTACTGTCACAAGAAATCTGCACCTACTGTCACTCCCACTTTTAATTAATAAAAACTCAAGCAATAACACGGTGTAACACTCAAAATATACGCGGGCGGAGACCTATCAGGTTTTGTAGAGCTAGTCGCGCTGATTACGAAACGGTATTTGAAAATCCCCTAACACCCCCAAAATCTGGAGTTGCGGGCAAAAAACGGTTTTTTGGACCTTCACCCATTGAAAAAATTGTAGCTTCGACAATTTTTTACCCATTTTCGATTTTTTTACAGTTTCTGATAGAAGATAAATATACCTTTTCAACAATATATAAAACATGTAACTCGGTTAAACCACTTATAATTTATAAGCTGTCAAAGTTCAAAAATTTTTCGTCATTTGCCCATTTTTTTCGTCATTTGCCCAACTTCGGCATCAATTTAAAGTATATGTTTTCAAAACAACATGCTATTTAAAAAATATATTCTGAAACTATATCTATTTCTCAATCAATCGAGGTATTTTTTATGAAAATCACTTCAAAATTGGCTTAGAAAAAAAAAATTTTCGATTTCAACCCAGATAAAGAATTTCAATTTTTGTCCAGACTGTGAATTTTAGTAAACAAATTACTCACACAGAAAACTGCCTCAATTGATTCCTTAAAGAACAGTGAAAACTATATGTTTCTATGTCTTCTAGTTTTTGAGAAAATTGAAAAATTATTTTATCAGATTTTTCTTTTTTCAAAATATTTTTTGTTTTTATTTGTTTTTATTTGTAAAAAATTGTCGAAGCTAGAATTTTTTCAATGGGTGAAGGTCCGAAAAACCGTTTTTTGCCCGTAACTCCAGATTTTGGGGGTGTCAGGGGATTTTCAAATACCGTTTCGTAATCAGTGCGACTAGCTCTAAAAAACCTGATAGGTCTCCGCCCGCGTATATTTTGAAACCTCATTTTTGTTACACCGTGTAATCAGAACGAGTAAAATACTGTGTCCATAGCTGCAGCTATGTATGTGTAAAACGATTTTTATTAAAAATGATTGTGACATTCAAAACATTTAGTTAAAAGCTATTTTAACATAAAGAAGACAATTTTCAAAATGTATATCCAGAATTAATTTAATTGTTTACGCCCTTTTCAGACAACCCACATTATCAAAAATTCTCAAAACCCATATAACTCTTAACAATTTATATCTTCTGCTGAAACTTAGCAATTATTAACACCACAACCAAAAGATATAAGTTTAACTTCAAAACTATGGGCATAATATTTTCACAAGAGAAATTTTGATTTATATTAATTATGCTTTACCAAATAGCATATATTAAATTTTGCGTATTGAAATAAATTTTGTGAATTTCAACAAAATATTTTACCCCACAATTTCCATTATAGAGCTCTTATACACTCCTGAACAATCATAATCTAATGTCCTTCTGGCTTCCGGAAATTATGTGTGTGTGTGTGGAGAAATAGGAAATTTATTTCGCATCAAGTACATCACGTAGTATCAATTTGAATGCGCATATTATAATTTTAAGTGAAAATTCAGATTGTCAGTTATGCATATCAACTAAATGGGTAAACGGTTTATATGTACCTATAAAATAAATGCAAGCAAAATATAAATGCATTAAAACCTCAAAGTTTATTGTGATTAGTTTAAAAATATTGATTGGTATATTGATGAATATTTTCAGGCCAATTTCATGCAAAAAAAAGTTCAAATTTCATTATTTTGATTGGTTGTCAGCATGAAAAAGCTGCCTGAGTGTTGTGCGAAAATTAAGAATAAAATACATCAAAACCACACATTGGAGTCGGTCATTTAAAAACTAATTTATATTAATTTGCTAAGCGGTTTCATTTTTCGATTTCATTTGCTTTAGAATGAGTGACTAATATTGAAAGCATTTATATATAGAATTATTCAATCAAAATGTTTGATGTTTAACACAGTTAAAATTATGAACAGATTTGACATGAGCCTTTTTAGCAGCAATCTGGAATTAAAGGCAAAAAATCATTCAAAAATTCAAATACTATTCAAAGGTTCAACACGTTTTTTATAATATTTTCAAACGAAATTCAATGTAATAAAGTTTCAAGTATTTAATCAAAAGTTCTATTTCAATTCGTGGAAATCGCATATTTTTTATTTAATTTATCCGAACATTGTATACAATTTACAATATGCATCGAAATTTGAATTTTATTTTTAATCTTTCTTGACATTCTGCAACACACAAAAATTCGCAATAAAAATTTCTCAAACAAAAATAAACATTCAACATTTCAATCCCACACCATCATAAATGTTAAAAATAAATTCAGGATGTAGGTACGTAGGTACGTATCCTTATACACATAAACCCTCTTCTCTGCACGTGAAAAAAGCATACATTCTAACAAAAATGGAAAAAAAAAAACTTTTTTTTAAAGAAAATATATATTTTCATTGTCGTCCTGACATCCAAACCAACGCACGGTTGGTATGGAAGAGTTTTATTTGGGATTTTACATTAGATCCTAACAACCCCTGAAGCATCAAGAAAGGCTTCAGTTAGCACCGAGCTACTTAGTTTGGATAAAATGTATTTTTGTATTTTATTTTTCTAACTGGCAGAGTTGGTTTAGTCCTGGAAGAAACCTTTGGAATACAACGAGAGTAAAAAAAAGGATATTATGCGATGCATCAAAAATATAAAGCTTTTAAAATACCTCCTGGTACGTATGAATATGATAGATGTCGAAAAGGGTTTTTTTTTTTTATTTTTTATTTTTTCCTTAAATGGATATACTTGTCCCAAAACTTTTCCATTTTGATACCCGGGGATATACAAGTGTACTTTCCATTTGTAGGAAACTGCATAACAACGAATATAGGCTCCTTTTCTTGTTTCCATGAAACTATACAACTTTAACAAGAAGACTTTTTTAATTTTTGTTTCAAAACAACTTTTCTGACTCTGTGCAAAAAATAAAACCTAAAACCATAAACTGTGAAACCTTTCTAAAAGATTTCATCAGATAATATAATCATTGTGAAAAAGGACTCCCAAAACAAAACACATACAAGACTCAAAAATGAAGTCATAAAAGAGTATTTAACCAACCTGTCACACAGATAATCAAAGCAATCTTGGCAATTAAAACAAAGGGGCCACTCTTAAATTCGTTGTATATTATCTCTCATTTCATCAAGGGACATATCACAACTCTTCTCGTCCTGGACAAGGAGTCAACCTACATTATCCATAGACTTTATAAAATACACATCTGTTCATTTAGATTATTCCTTTTGGGGGCAACCCCAAGGTGGCATTTCATATTTTATCAAAGCAAACAGAGTAGCGAGGGTCGTGTCTATATCCTTCTAGTTGGCCTAAGTGGTATCAGGATAGGTATAAACGTTCCCCAGGAGCTTGTTGTACTTTTTGATGCATAAAAAACTTGGCATAATATAATGTTCAAAACAACAACACAAGAAAGCAGGAATGCATAGTAAATGGATGCTGTTAAGTTAGTCTCCAAGGCACCGGAAAACTAATACTAAACTTGCTTAATAAACTCGTGCTGGGAGTCCTTTAGGTTTTGTTCTTTTTGTCTGGTTCCGCTTGTTTCAGAACAAGTTTTTTGTATTTATTTAAGATTGTCTACATCAACAATACCCTGAGGAAGGATAATATTATTTCTTTAAAATTGCTGCATAAATAGAAACCTTGGTTTCAAAATAAAGTACAAAGTTTGTAATGCAAGTTTAAACTGTAGGTATAAGTTTTTCTGCTTAAAAACTATCTAGGCACCAAGTGATTTAAGAAGATAGATTTTCACTGTGATTAACACCCGCCTGCTTAGTATTTTCTATACAAAATAAGATTGATGTAATCACCCCATTTCCTCAGTGAAATCTTGGGTAGGTATGTTTGGCAGAGTTTGAAATGATTCGTTATTGTTATTTTCACGCCAGATATGCACATCATTCCGCTGCACATCATTGAGCTGCTTCATTAACATCAGAGCCCCGTCACACAGTGGGACCCATAGCAATATAATTAAAAAATCGAATGTAACTGAGCGACTTTTGAGTGATTGGTAAGTCATCCCAAATATATTTAAGTCCTAACTGCATTAAAATAATTTGCATCGACCAATTAGTGCAAAAGTTATAGAGTGCAAATATTGTCAAGTTCAATTTTTTTTCGTGCTGAAAAATTTGGTACATATTTATAATTGAAATTTGTATTACACCCAAAATTTTTTGTGCGGCTTAAAATTGAATCGTTTTTTTCAGAAACGACATAAGTCCATGAGCATAAACTTTTCAGGAGCAACAAAAAACTGTTTTTTACTTAAAATTCCACAACACTTCAAATTTAGAGTATGCCGAGTTATAATCTAGCCTAAGATGCATTTATAAACCTTTAAAATATAAACTTTTTTTTAGGTCTTTGCGGGTTTTTAAGCCTTTAAAGTCGGTGGACTTATGTCGTTTCTGAAATAAACGAAATTTTTGTGGTAAAACTTTTGTTTTTTATTTAGCTATAGTTTTTGAACCCTACTTTCGATTTTAATAAATTAAATAGCAGTAGATAGAGTAAATCTTTACCTTTTTATAGATGTATAACTTAAAGGCTTGCGTGTCATGATGTTTGCCAAAAAAATTTAAAACTGGTAAAATGTCATATTATTCAAGAGTTAAAAATGCTGGCACCACCAGAAATCTGGCTATAACTTTTGAATCCTGAGTACAATTTTAATGAATTTAAGAGATATAGATAGAGTAATTCTTTACCTTTTTATAGATATATAACAAAAGGGGGTGCGTGTCAAGATTGCTGCCAAAATAATTCAAAACTGGTAACAAGTCATGTATTTAACAGTCAAAAATGTTGTCACCGGGTGAAAATTTTCCATATATTTTGAACCCTTTTCTTTCAGTTTTCGTATTTTGGGGGGTCTGACATACTTAATTTTTTTCAGAAGATGAGTAACTATACATAAATGAGAAATTTCCAAAAAAAATTTTTTGGAAATAGTGGACTTATGCTGTTTCTGAAATAAACGATTCAATTAGTTTTATATTGGATAGTAACACTCATCAAGGTATTTTAATTATTGTTATACAGGGTGTCCCACAGTCACCGCCCCAAATGAAAACCATAGATTTCTGAGGTCATTTTAAGTCGAAAAACGTAAGAGGTAATTTTCTCGTTTTCGTCCCGTTTTCGAGTTACCACGGTTTTTATGATTTTTGCTCTCTTGTCCTTTAACTGGCCTTATCTTTGCCAAACTAAGTTTGATTTGAAAGATTTTTTTTACAACCAATCAAGAATTTATTACAGTTTATTACAATTTTCTTGGTTTTTTAAGTTGTTTTTTACACTTTCATATCATTTAAGTCAAAAAAACACGTTAATGAGTATTAATTTTTTGTGCTTTTTATTAAAGCCCAGTTTATTTCCATAAAAAAATAAGTTTTATTTCATAAAAAAGGCTACTGAAAGTAATTAAAAAAAATAAACAAACTGAGTGAATTAAAAAAAAAAATAATTTTTAAATACAAAATTAATTTAAATGAATTAAAACTTTATTCTGAGCTTTATCTATTTGTTCTTTTCTTAACCACAATAGCTCAGAAAAAGTTTATAATTTATTTAAATTAATTTTTTATTTAAAAATTATTTTTTTTTAATTCACTCAGTTTGTTTATTTTTTTTTAATAACTTTCGTAACGTAGCCTTTTTTATGAAATAAAACTTATTTTTTTTTTATGGAAATAAAGTGGGCTTTAATAAAAAGCACAAAAAATTAATACTCATTAACGTAACCCAAGTAAATTTTTTTCCAGGTCTTGGATCGATGAGGACTTTTTAGATTTAATTTATGATGGTGTTTCCAACAATCCTACCAAATTTCAGCTTGCTGGGAATTAATGTAACCTCACCCCCTTATTTTAGTCTAATTTGACCGGACTATCAGGAATCCATGGTTTTCATTTGGGGCGGTGACTGTGGGACACCCTGTATAACAAGAAAATTTTTATTTTGTTGTGTTTTTTGTTATTTGTGACTTTCCAAGTGTGGATAAAAAAAAGTAAAGAAAAATGTTTGGACTTTATTGTTTTATATTTATACCCAGTAAAGTGTCCTCTAAATGAATCAAGAAAAAATGGCTGGATGGATAGTGCAAAAACAAGCAAGTTTGATAACGTGTGTTTCAAATTTCAACAACTTCTTGGCTTACAAGAGTCAAAAGAAGAAGCGGAAGCTCAAACAAAGGAAGTTGCTTCAAAATAAATAAGAAGTGGGAGCAGCCTTCTAGAAGACTCAATCTGTTCATGAGCGCTAACGAATAATGGCTGAGTTCTAATCTGAATATAACAAAAGCTATACTTGATTGTATAAGTAATAACTTATAACGTTTAAAATAAGAAAATCCTTCTTAAACCAATAGGTATTATTTATAACAATTTATTATTTTATTTTTTGTTTGTATATTCAAATTTTGATGTTTTAATATCAATTCTATTGTCAGTTTTATTTTTCATACATTAAAATTAGCTAAAAGATATTCAAAAAATAGTACTAAAATGAAAATCTTATAAAGTTATCTGCTCAGCTCTTTTATTTAAATAAAAATTAATTTTACTTGTTTAGAATATTACATCACATTTTTCATATTTGATGACACTCCGTGAGATAATATAAAAGATACATTTTCTTGTAAAGCACTTAAAATATGGCCATAGTTATGAAGGTGAACGATTATCTCTAAATTGCTCCTGAAAGGTATGTAATTTTTGTAGTTATATCTTTAATCAAGATAAATTTTTGAAGACTCCTTCCTCTTTTTTATTCTTTTACTTTTCATAAAAAAAAAACCACAATAGAAGATGTTGTGAGCCCACGTCAATCAAAACTATACTTTTACTGAAACATTTTTTTTTTTAAATATTTATCAGGCACAAAATCGTATAAAACATAATAATCTGATAATATTAACATTTTGTGGGACTACATACATAAATCAACTCACATTCAATTAAATACATGAAAAAAATGACGAAAGAAACAAAAATATTATTTCTTATTACACAAGAATTCATCCCACTTCTGAGCGTTTATTTAAGAAATACGAAACCAGAAGAAATAAAAATAAAATACAACAAAATTCTTGAGGTTAATCTACAAAATTCAATGAAACAAATCATCAAAAAAATAAGGTCAATACAATTTTATCTCTCTTTGAGTTCGTATTTCTTGGCATTTTCAATTTCAATGAAAATGTAGTAGGTAATCGATTAAATCAAGGAAATTTATCAAAAGATTTGTAAGAAATGTTTCATTTTGTGTATAAAAAGCCCTTTTTTAAGTAACAACGACGAAAAGAAGAAGGTTTTTGTTGTCGATTTGTTACCATGCTTACAATCTCACTAGCCACAATAACTAACAACACTGTAAAAGGAAGGGTATAGAATTTAATCTTCTCGTTTATATTATTTCTCTTCTTTTGAGAATTTTCTTTCTCAAAACGAAACAAAGCAAAATTTAAAATAAAATAAAAAAAAACACACTTAAGTGTCAAAATGTATATCTCATCGGCCACATACATAGTTTCCTATTATAGAGTACCAATACCTAGCTAACCGACATCTTGTGTTACTGACAGCTTCAAAGATATCGAAAAACACTTAAGCTTGTTGAATGGTGGAACGCAAGCTATACGAGAATACGAAGGAGATACGTGTTCGTGTTTCAAATGGAATGTTAACGTCAGAGCCACATGTGTTTCGAATCAGTGGAGCATTTAAAGAAAATATCGACTTCCTTCGATAAGGGAAAGTTTTTTTTTTCTCCTTCTTCTTCTTCAACTTGGATTGGAACCTATCAGATTTTTAACTAAATGGGCAGTTTGTTTGGTTTTTTTTATTTTTTTGGTTTTTGGTTTGACAAAATTCGACAGGTTGAAAATTGCCATCGAAAAAAAAAGAAAAATGGTCTTGGTTTCATATTCAATGTGTGACACAAACATTTTGCTGATTAAATGTGACAATCAGGTGTTTCCTGGGATATGTCCTAGGTGTTAACTTATAGACCTTTAGTGAAATTTCATTTTTTGAGGCTTAAATTTGTGGTAGGTATAGAAAAATTAATTTCTGTTGTTTTTTTTCACAAAATTGAACGATATTTTGCTTGCCCAAACTTTGTAAACAAAAGGCTACATCGTTTGCAACCCCATTTCCTGAAAAACAGCTACAGTTTGGGGATCTGGTCATTGACATTTAGAATAGACCAAAAAGATGTAGAGTATGTGGGTGACCGTCAGCGTAGACGAGTCATGGAACTGAAAACCTATTAATCAACGTTAAAAAACACATACCCCTCGCAACAGAGCCATTAAGTAACTTCAACAACTTATTTTGAGCACGGATATAATTTCTTCTAGAAACTCATTATTCAAAAAAAAAAAAAAAAAAAAATGAACCAATACCGGAAACTATCATCACACAACAACATTAAATCCATAGAAATAGGGTAAAACGTGTTTTCGATTTCTTAACTTCACATGCATCACCCAATCTGTATTGGAAATGGGATCGAGGTGTAGTTTTAGGCACAACAACTCATACATTTCTTAAAAACTTATTTTCAAAACAATTAATTTTAATTGTTCTCCTCGCTTACAGAAAGAAATCCTGAAATTTTTATCAAAAACGATATTAGACGGATTCTTTTAAATTTTATTTAAAAATATTTAAATGTATGGAGAAAATCTTAAAATTTCATCAAAAACGACACAGTAGTTTCTGAGAAACTGATACTAGGCAATCGGGCGTAAGTGTAAGTGGATTTTTGTTATAAAAACAAACTGTTCAAATTTAATTGTAATCGATAAAGTGCCTTTTTAGCAAAAAAAAAAGAGAAGGTACTTCTCGTTTCCACCTGAGGTAACCATCTCACTCTGAGTTAGCTCATTTTAGCTCTTTTGGTCACCTTAGGACTTATTTTCTTTTAGCTCCGTCTAAGCTTCCCTGTTCAAGTATTATAAAAATATTTATCAAAAAAGACCGTATCGCAGAAATTAAAAGAGTTTGCGGTTTGTTTCTTCCATAGCCGAGTTTTATTGTGCTTTCTTCGGCAAAACTCTGGAAACCGGTGAGCTTACCTTGAGAAAAAAGCATCACAATTCTTCACTTTTGCATAAACAATCCAATTTTAATTTTTCTGTATTTCTATAACAGATATTAAGATATTAAATACCTTATCATCCTTTTGTTGATGAGGAAGTAGTTTCTATTTCAAAGTTTTCAGATATATGATAGTGGAGTAACTAAAGCTCAAAAATTGGCAATATTAGGGAACCCGGCTTAACAGCTTAGATTTTGATGATATTTTTTTTCACACGTCGGTAATTGAATTAACGGCTTTTGAAAGAATGGTAACTGAACTCAGATTTGAAAAAAAAAAAATTATTGAAAAAACTTTAACATGTGGTTTTTAAAACTTTTTCGTAACATAAAATGCATTTATTTTCAAATTTTTTTGGCCACATTTAATATGATTTGAAATTATAAAAGGAAATGCCAAAATGTATTACGGCTTATGAAAAAAATTAAAAAGTATTTCATTTCTTTTTGGAAGAACTTTTTTTAATAGAAGTTTTGAAAAAAAATTTAACCTATTTTTTTTATTAAAGTTCAACATCTAAATATAAAATTATTTTTTATTCATTTAATAACCCTTACTGTTGAAAGTTAATTAGCAAAAATTTAAAGTTCTTATTTACCAAAGTCTTTGAGAAAATTAATTATTTCAATGCAAAAATTCAGTTTTTATCAAAAAAAACCCCATTGAAATTGAAGTAATTTTTATTTTTTTTTTTAAAGTGTTAGATATATGTATTACCTTTTCTGCTTCGGAATTCAACTGATAATATTTATGGCTAAAAATTTTTTTTAAATAAATTCATATTTTATTAAAAAAAGTTTTGAAAAACGTAATTTTAAATTTTTTTAATAACATTTTTTTTTTTTAATTCTGAGTTTGAGGACCAAGTTTTTTAAAAACTCTTAATCAAATTTAGTGGATTTAAATTTAAGAGATAAGAATGAGATTCTGGCTTTTTAAAAATGTATTTTAAAATATTGTAAGTGTTGCCGTTGTTTTCAAAATATTGTTTTTGTGTTTAAAGTCAGATTGTGAGAAAATTGCATGTATAGCTTAAACGATGGAAGATTTTCCCTTACTCCTTTATATTTTTTTTCCTTAAATTACCTAGAGAATCTTTTGCTATCATTTGTTTTATGAAATTAAAGAAAAAAATGGTTTTGTTCAAAAAAAATTAATTTTAATTTTAAAAAACAATACGGCAACATCGGCAATTTTTAATCTATAGACTTTAAAGTATTTTTAATTACCTACGTTTGAAAATCCTCAAAATCAGAGCTGTTCGGCCGGGTTCCCTAATAATTTGCTTTAGTTACTCTACTATGAATTGTAAAATTAATTTATACATACTTCTAATTTAAATACAAACTTAATTTGATTAATCAAAAACAAAACATTTCAATTAAAAACGATTAAATCTTGATCTCATGTCTATGTTCAAACGTAAGCCCATACCAAAAACCCCATCTTCTTCATACAAATCTATTTTAAGGGTTAACCCTTAGAATCAGTCGTAAAATAACATCTGGGACCCAAAACATGTTGTTCTTAAAGCGATTTCAGGCTCATCTGCTGTCTGCTTATCTCATGGTCAGAAATTGATATTTGTGCTTTGTGATGTTTACATTCATAACCGCCAGGAGTGCTTAACCTTTCCAAACTCGAGATTCTCAACCATATTCCTGATGACCATAAATATTAACAACAAAAACAAATAAACCCCAAAAATGTGTGTAAATAAAATAATTGCAAATAAAAACATGAGAATAAATTGACATCTATACACACAGATGGACATTGTAAGGTAGATAAATCCTTCTCTTTATTCATATGGGTGTGTATTTGTGTGTTTGTAGAGGTTTAAAAAATAATGAAACATCAGACGTTCAATTAAATTTCACTTCATACAAATATATTTGTGTTTATTTTCCACTCGGACTGTTGATTTGGTCAGAGTTTGCCAGGCAGTTCTTCTGTTTGAATTTCGAAGTTGGTCAGGAGAATTGGTATAGGTATAGCCAAGTTTGCACAAAACGAATAAATATGTGGTGTCCTTTTTTTTTATAAACTTCCCCAAAAAATTCAAAATGGAGTTTTCAGTTTGCGGCCGGATATGAGGGAAATGCATTATTAAACGGGCAACAATGCCAGAAAAATCCACATCCACATGATTCATTATTTTTCAAAAATAGCCATCAATGTACACAGACACAGTTGTTGTAGATAACAGACAGAAAACAATTTGGAAACATTTTCAGTTCACAGAAAAGTGTGTTAAGTTTGAAACTTTTTTTCATCACCACACACTTTTTTTGTGTGTTGGAATTTTTCATTTCCGGAAATTTTAAGCATACAGTTGTTTCATGGAATTGGAAACGAATAAACGAAATATTTACATACAATTTTGAACAGGATGTTGTGTTAATTCACGCATGTTACCAAATAAATACATGTACAATTCTCGTTACAAACTTTTCCCTTTTGGTTTTGTGCAAAAGTTTTGTCGAGTTTTTTTTTTTAAATAAAAAATCCCAATTAATTTAGTTATTTAACAAATCTTTTAATTAAAGCAGTGGTCATATCAATTACTTAAGGCACTTTTCAAAGTGATTTTGAGAGAAACTAAGGGACGTTAGGTTGGGTAAAGTTTTAGTTTCCTGATTTATTTCAAACCTTTAGTGGAGAGTTAATGAATTATTTTGTGGCAAAAAGTTTTTTTTTCAAAGGAAATAGAAAAGTTTTGTGCTTAATGTTGCTGACATTATTTGAGTTTATCTTGAAACTTGAAATATTTAATAGAAAATCTTAAGTAAGGTCGTAGAGGGTAAGATAAAAGTGTTTAAAAAGTATTTGTATCTTTGTATGGTTTCCCTCTTGTGTGTCTAAAATAAACACACAATTTTATAAAGAATTTTAATCCCATTGCTATGTCTTTTGAAAGAGGAAAACCCGTCGTCAGTGCAAAGGAAAAGAGCGACCGGAAAGGATTAAACCCCTACCCTTGTTATAGAGAAAATGGTTAAATGTGTACAAAGGAGCTTATTCATAGATACAGTTGTTAGGTAAACCAGGTGTTTAAGGTATTTTTAAAGCGAGCTTTAAAAATATGAATGTGGTTAAAATTAAATAGAATAAAATTAGAACCAACAGCTTATTGGAACTGAAATTTAATGTTTCACGGTGTAACAATACAAAAATGTATTTCAAAAATATTGGCGATATATGTAGGTACTATCAGGATGTCAGGATGTCTGTCGGTCTGAATAAGGAACTACAGCCTAACAGCAGATCTACTTTAAAATTGGTATGTAGCAGTTTTTGGGTCTTGTACAGAGAGATTTTTGGACTGAATTTTTTTGAACCGAAAATAACGGAACCTTATTTCATATACCAATTTTGGAAAAGTTTAATTTTCTCAAATACTACTCTTACGATTTTGTTAAAAAAAAAAAAAACAATTATTAGTTTTTAGAGAAGGTCTATCTATTTATGGAAAATTTTTGTTTTCAAAAACCGTTATTAACGGTACCTCCCATATGACCGTATTTCATAAATCTGATTTTCTTCCAAACGATTTGCTTAATTTCAGCGAAAATTTTTGCACAAAAGCACTTATATGTATATTTTTTGTATAAAAAAAAAATTTTAAAATTTTTTTTTTAAATCGAATTTTCGAAAACTAGACATTAAATTTTTTGAAACTTTGATTTTAGATGTTGGTTAATATTGGTCAAAAATGCCATAGGTACCATGTTTACTTTAAACCTTTTTTTTTTCAAAAAAATATTTATAAAAAAAATAGTTTTTTAAAAAAGCCTCTAACGACTTTGGACATTTTTTTTTCTAAGAATGCATCTCTGTAAAAGAAATTAAACTTCATACTTTTTTTGGAGCTCAATTTGACTTAAGAATTTTATTTTTTCTTTAAATTTTTTTCCAGAAAGGTAGGTACATTTTCCTAATTTGTATAAAAAAATCTTAACAATTTTAGTAATTTGAATACTAAGATTAAGTACGTGCGACCCACTTGTGTATTTTATTTAAAATCAATCAATCAAACAGTTACCTATAATCGAGAAAGAAGTATTTTTTAATATTTTGATTTTTGAAACCAAATTTAATATTTAATTTTTTTTTTAAATAGGAATCTTTTAAAAATACTCAATTCTGGTTATAATGAGAAATTATTTAAGCTGTGTTACTTGAAACAGTTTGAATATCATTAAAAATCACAAAAAGTTTACCAAAAGTCATGATATTGTTTCTGACAAGTACTTGAACCTTCTACATCAACAAAACTTTTTTTTTTCTTTAAAAAACAAATATGACTTCATAAGAGAGGGCATACGTTTGTCTGTGTCGTTTGTATGTTATTTAAAAGACCCTAAGGATTGTCTGTTTTCCCAACTTCTTCCCGAAAGCGTTTTGGTATTTGTAACATGGAGTTATTGTCCTCACAAAAAAAAACAGTTGAGGGATGAACTCTTTCCTTGTTTTTTTTTTTTGTATTTTGAGTCCTTTAAGCCGCAACCACTCCCCAGCGTGTTTTTCATTTAGTATTTTTAAAAGCATACGTAGACATCAAATTATGCAAACACAAACTTTTTTATTCAAAAAAAAAAATTAATGGAGATACCTACATTTGCGAGAGAATAAATTTCATGAATTCCTAAAATGTATGCCGTGGACTTCAACATGTACTTGGAAAGTTTAATAAACTAAACAAAAATTGAGGTTAGAACTTTATTTTAAAAAAAAAAAAATAAAATGACAAATAAATTAATGTTTTAGAAATTTTTTACTTCCGGTGGTTTAGGATTCATTAATTTGTTGACATTTCAACTGTCAGTCAGTCTTATAGAAGTTTTAAACTCTAACACATTTTTTGGTAGTTGAACAAAAAAATAAATTTTAAAGAAAGCAAGAAAATGCATCAAAAAATAGCATTTTCTAATAAAATGATTGAAATTAAATTTTTTTGTATATCCTTAAAATAAAATAAAATTTCTTAGAAATCTACTGAATTGAAATAGAAAAATCATTTGTTATCCTTTCCTTGAATCATCATCAATGCTGTGTTAATTATTCCAAGAAAATGTTTTAAAGAAAATTAAATAGAATTGTGTCCTGCAGGATATTTTTTTTCATTCAGTTTCCTTTTAACTGTGTATTTCTTTGGATGTGTCGAACTACGATTCGAAGGTTTTATATGGGTGAGTACTTTCTATATGCAAATGCAAGCACACTAAACTTTAAGTAAATTTTCATCAAGTGTTTCTGCTTCCCTTAGTTCTACCAGCCTTGGAGCAGTTTTTAAAATAAAGTTTCAGTAAGAGTTTAATGCATTTTGTGTATATTTTCCAAGGATTCAACAGTTTGATCATGCAACAGGACATTTGAAAGTTTGTCGTTTGAATTTAATTTAAGTTTTTTTCTGTTAAATTTTAAAGGTTTTATCAATATTTGGATTTGAGAGGATTTTCATACATTTTTCATCAAAAAGGACACACTCCTTTGACATCACTTGGCATAATATCAAAAAGAACCAACAATCCTCTCAAGCAATTGACTTCTTCCATTAAACATAAACAATAACTCATCATGATTTAAGTGTCATTTATAGTGTCAATTACCCAAATAGACTATCTGTGTTTGTATTATAGCCTTTTGGGTGGCAATAAAAACTGCATTAAGCTTATAAAAATATTACTGTCAGTGGAAATGAAAAATGCTTCAACACATTCTGCTCCGATAATGCTATAATAATAACAAAAGACAATACACCCACTCATGTCAAAGACAAACAAAAAATAATACACCCAACCGACCCCACACACACATCGTGCGCGTGGATTAAAACTTGAGACTTGAAAAATTGCTCGCCATATCCTCGCGTGGCGGGTGGTGTCCTTGTCGTCGTTCGAAAATCATGTAATTACGCTCGATTACAGTTTCTTTTGTTAACGAACCATAAATAATCTCTTATAACGTCATATGTGTGCAATGTCCTTTTTTTTGCTTTCTTTGTGTCCAACGATAATGCTACTTTAACTTCGGGTCTCTCTCTTTTTGCTTGCGCCAATTGAATTTGCAATATATTTTCTTTCAATGGCAATTACTTTCAGGATGTTGCTAGCTTTTCATCCAGAAGAAGATACACATTCAACATTTATAATGTGAACGAATACGAGTAGGTACATACGATTGCATGCAGCATGCTCCTGTCTGGGTTATCTGGATATGTGGACACACGAGAAGTATGTACACTGAGAGAAAAAAATCAATGAAATAATGTTAGAGCTTAGGAAAAAAATGGACTCAAGTTATTACTACCTATGGAGATCTGTTTCCGATGAACAGCCACCAGTGTAGGAAGTACCGAAATTTCAGTTTGAAATTTCGACGTGGTTGGCTTTAAAAAATTGTAATTTTTTTTCTAGATGTCGTACAAATATGATTGAAGAAAATATTTAAAGCTTAAATAATAACCTTTTATATGATATAAAATTTATTATTAGTTGTCATATAAAAAAATGGATTTAAAGATGATGGAATAAAAAAAAGTTAGATTTTTTCGATTATTTTTTTTTTAGTTTCACTTCTAACACGAGGGTCTGGAATTTTTACTTGAAAATAACATAAAATCCTTCGTGACACAAGAAGCTAAACCAATACTTAAATATCGATCACATTCATTAGCTGCTGTTTTTGCTAAGGGTTTCCATCAAATTTTTCCTTCAGTGTACATTACACACGTATGTTAGCGGTGGTGATTCGAGTGAGATGAGAGTAAATCACTGTCATAAAGAAAAATCGAAGTGGCTTCCTATGTCCTGATGAAACATGGAATCCTTGCAACTGCATATTCTCTGACTCTCTCCGAGGACGACTTTTCATTGCATCTCTCGTTTCAGTTGTGTACGCTCGGTTGAACAAAATGTATTTCTAGAATTTGACTTGTCGTGCGTTTTATGACAAAATGATCACACAGACAGACAGACCTAGAATTTGTAGGTGTCATGTTGGTTTTGAGGCAACACAAACACACACACACACTCACGATTTTGTGCAGCGGAAACATTTTTGTTGACCCAGACTCGAAAAAAAAGGATTTCTCCGTTTTATGTTCTGTTCATGTTCGTCCTCTCTCAAAACTCGAACATTGCATATGCATATTCATAATTTTTCCTAAACATCCATCATTACGTGGCACGTTTTTGGTTTTCTGATGATGGAGAGGGTCTCTAAGCGGTACAGGGGAGACGTTATCTCGAAGAGTGCACATTGCACACATCATTATATCCAAACATATCCGAGCAATTTATAATAAATAATACCTCAAATGGGGGTTAGGGGAGGAGAGGGTAACCATAACGACCCGATCTACAGAATACCAATTGGTTTAGATTCGAAATTGGGTCGTGTTCATCATCGTCGTGTTGTGAGAGAGAGAGAGTGAGTCTCAAGGATAGCACCGACAACGACAACAGACGACACACGGTGATAATTCTAATGATAGTTTTAATACCTTGGTACCGTTCCCTCGTTGCTACGATGCACTGGGGTATATCTATTCTAAATATGTGCAAAGTGTGTCTGTGTGTTTGTGCATCTATCAAACTTAAATTAATGCAACCTATTGAAAATGGGGAGAGGCTATATATTTGCATTTGCAATGCATATACAGCTTTATAGGTCTAAGCACTTCATTAAGGAAGTAGCATTTGCATCGCATCATGCGGAGCTTTCGAGTTTCGAGATAAGCCAACATCCCCATCATAAACGCACTGATTGCAAAACCTTGTCATCGAGCTCTAAAGCCAAAACCAATTCACCCAGCCAACAAGATGTGTTCAAGTTGATACAAATATTTGAGGTTTATTTTATACGATTTCCAAGAGAATAACCATATTGACTGATGGTGTCCTTGAGGCTGATGACGGACGACGCAAGATGAGTATTTTGTATTGTTACTCGGGATTTTGTGTCGAAATATGTTATAAATCCATCAATGGCAGGTTACAACCTTCACAGCTCCTGTTGTAATCATTTATCTATCTCGGATGCCAAGTTAATGAAAAGTCCTTTTAACTTGTCAAACCGCAAGCAACGACATCGACAGTGAGATCAAGAGTAAGTGAAGTTTTGTTAACGGTTTTTGGAGTGTCGAAATCATGTATTATTCTGACATTGATATAGTTATGAATTAGGGTAAAAGCGGGTGAGATGGCATACCTTTTTTGTTTTTGTCATATTTTTCAAAGTAAACCACATTTCATATTTCTAACAATGCAAAAATGTTCTATATATAATATCCAACGTATCGTTTGTTTTACAGAATTTTATATTTTAAATTTATATTTTTAAATTAATATAGAAAAAAAGTTTAAAAAAAACCATCTCCCCCTATAGGGTGGGTGAGATGGCGCATGAGTTTATTTTAGGTTTCTATTGCCAAATTCATTGCAAAAATGGTTGAACGATGTGAAGGAGTCAAGCACCAATGCATGCTGTATAATAGATAGCAACTAGTCGTCTTTTTTATAAAATTTGAACTTGGCTTAATTACTTAAAAAAATATTTTGAGGGTGATATGGCACATGCTAAAACTATACTCAATTAAAAAATTCTAGTAGGGAATGCGCCATTTCACCCTCAAAAAACTGCGCCATCTCACCTTTTTGTGCATAACTTATATTCGTAAGCACCCATAAAAAGCAGATAGAACTAGAGCTCAGATTTCACACGCAATGCATAACTTATACTTTCTTGTATGTATTGGTGTATCAAGGGCATCTAAGATCCCAACAACTCACAAAATATCGGAACAAAAAAAAAGGGAGAAAAAAAAATTCGAAAAAAATCATCACATGATTTGCTTTGAAATTTTTTTTTATTTTTTGTATCACAGGTAAAGAGACGATTACTGGCTACTTCGATTTAAAATATTTAAAGAAACCTAAAAATATTTTTCGTACATTTTTAGAGCAATAAATGTAAAAGATATTTAAAGTGCGCCATCTCACCCGCCGCGCCATATCACCCGCTTTTACCCTATGATGATTTACAAGGGCATAATTCAAATCCCAACAAACGCCACTTTCTCATAACATCACTTCAAAAATGATGATAACTTAAAAATTCACAATGACTGCAAGAATTTGATATAGAAAAAATGTTAAGCATCTGCATAGTTTTTGAAACTTTGTTATACAAGAGCAAGAGAACGCAAAAAAAATAGAACGAAACGATGGCGTTTAAGCTCAAGTTTCTTTGTTGCAAAAAGTGTATTTTTCGCATACCTTGTGGGGAAAAATGTGAAAAAGAATACCTTAGTCGTCATTCCGTAATTGGAACTCTTCCGTTTTATAACACAATTATTGTATTGTATTCCTGAAATAGATTCTAGCAAAGAGGATATACAAATTCATGTTATTTTTTCGTTTTTTTTTTTTGGCTCAGAAGTGGGAACAACTAAAAGATAAAAATAAACTTTAACAATCGACATAGAAACTTTTATTTATTATTCTATATCATGTCAGGTTTTTTTCTTTCTGTTTTGAAAGAAACTTGATTAAGTATACTTTTTTTTGTATACGGATTATGTGCAACTGTCAAACTATTTTGACAAGGGTTATAAATCTAGGTGAGTGTAACTTTGAGTATGTCAAAAACGGTACCAAATCAAATACTTCATGATTTATGGACATTTTTTGTATGGTTTTGTATCAATTGAGATGGAATTTCATAAAAAACGACCGGAATTATAAATTTGATTTGTCATAATTGAAAAAAAAAGGACAAGAAGTATAGGATTTTTGGAGTTGAAAAACGAAAAGTCTTGAAAAAATCTTATCAATTGACATATATTTAAAACGGAAACAGAATTTAATCTAACAACTAGACACACAAAATTTAAAAAAATTGTGAAGTTGTATGAAATTCTAGAAATATAAATTAGGGCTGTAAAAGTAACGACAAAATGAGTACCTGCATGTATACGTTACTTTTGATACTAGTACCCGCATCAATAATATCGTTACTCGTTACTTTCGTATGTTTCGCATTTTTCGCATATTTCGTATGTTTCGTGTGTTTCGCATGCTTCGTGTGTTTCGTACATTTCGTATATTTCATGTATTTGATACGTTTCGTATGTTTGGTATTTTAAGTATGTTTCGTACATTGGTATAAGGGTGTAAAAATTGTTTTTTTTAAAACCAAAAACAATTTCTATAATCTAAGCTACATTTTAAGGTCATAAACATTAAAATTAGTTGCGACATTCTCATGGAATAAGAGTTTAAAGGTAGCTTTATTGAATTTTTTTCGTTTTTTTTTTTAATCAAACGTGGAAACTTTTTTGATTTTTTTTCCAAATTTTTAGACAAAAGTTTGGTAATTTTTTGTTTATATTCTTTCAGTAATCTTATAACAATTCTTTAGAGACCTTTATTTCAAAAGTGCAACACGCAGATCTCGAAATATTAACACTTTAATACAACCATGTCGAACAATTTTTCATTTATTTTTTCTATTGAGAGTGATTTTCAAACCTCGTTTTCTCTGCTTTTTTTTGTGTTGAAAATTTTGCACAGAAAATAAACTAATTTTTTGAAAAACCAAAAAACTTTTGTACATTCTTAAGCTAAATATTAATACCATTAACACCAAGGCCATAAACAGATTGGTTGCGTCGTGGATATACATATTTCGGCCAAATAGAGAAAATACAAAAACGTCTCTTTTGATATTTCTGTATAAATTATCGATAACACAATGATTATTGAACCTTGGCACTACTGTTTTAATCGAGACAAAAGTAAACTCCAGATAATTATCTGCACTTAGCATTCTGATTATTGTTACGATACCGACACGAGATGCGAAATGCGACAAATTGAGTGTATTACTTCATTTCGTATCTCTTACATCGGATTTAGTATTGAAACTGGAATCGCGTCGTTACTCGTATGTTTCGTTCGTATGTTTCGTTACTTTAGTACCCAGTAACGAACCATACGAGTAACGATACTGTTTAGAAAGTAACGTTTCGTTACTCGTTACTGAAGTGAATACCCGCATTTTAGTAACGAATACATACGATTTGCTACAGCTCTAATATAAATGCTTATTTTTTTCAACAAATATTTTGCTGAGGTATTTTTGAGTGTTTTTTTATCTTTAAGAATTTTGGAAATCTTGCAAAAAAATCTCAAATCTACAGCAATTCTAAGTGAGATTGATTTACGTAGTAGGTACGTATTCAAAGAATTGGATTTCTAAAATGATTTTTCACAGAACAACGCGAAAACCTGATTAGTTTTGCTGAAATAATAAGCTTTCAGATGGTGTGAAATATGTATATAGTATGTTATTAGGTTTTTAGATGATTTAATTTTATTTGAACTTTTTATTTGAAAATTTTCAAAAAATTTTATATAAGAAGGTAATATTTTTTTTTTGAAAATACAAAAAATGATTTTTTCTTCAAAACGCACAAATATAAACAAATGGTAATAAACAAAGAAACAAATAATCTTAGATGGTATTAAAAAAAATAAGTTAAGACTTATTTCATTTATTAATAGCTTTCTGATTGTTCTTCGATTTGTTTCATGGCGAGAATTGTTAAAGCGAACTAAATACCAAATAACGAACAACAGCTTACAGAAGAATCTTTTTTTAATACATCAGTAGACGTGCAGTTTCTTTTTGGTTAAACTGGAATAACTTGCGGTCTGCACTTATTTTTTTTTTTATTTTTTTAATTCGTAGTACCTTAAAACAATGGATATAATATTGATATGGATCTCGAAGATTTCTTTTTACACGGTTTAAAAAAAGTTGATGATGCAAAACCAAAACATGTATTGAAAAGATCTGTTTATTGAAATCTTGAAAGGATATTTTCGCTCAATAAAAATACTAATTTGTGTCTAAATTTGTACAGTTCTCAGTCACTTCACTAATCGAATTCATTGATTTCAGTTAAATCAATTAAAAATCTTGCATTGTCTATTGTCACTTTAGCCATAACACAAAATTCTTCAACACAATAGCAAAGGTTTTCCCTTCAAAATGGAATGTTTTTTTTGATGAAGTCAATACATATCCTTAAAGAATAAAGTCAAGTTTTTTGATTGCCAGACAAAGTTGTTCTTTATTACAACGAGTTTCATCTCTCTTTCCTTAAGTGGTATCCTAATTGAGCCAGCGAAGTTCTATAAGTTTTTATTTTAGCCTTTTACCCCGCAGCTCTTAAGAAAACAGAGTGGCATAAAGTTTTCTTCTTTATTGTCTTTGTTGACATGAAGATGTCGTTAATATTCGAAAAAGGTATGTCTCTCTTTCTCCCACAAAAATCACCCAAAAGATTTGATGTTGTTGAGTAGAGAATATTTGCGTTAACCGTGATTAAGGAAGTTTTGTTGTTCAACAAATCCTTGTTGGAATTTTCTTAAAATCCTTTTTGTTTAGCGAGAGCTATACATAAGTTTTGTTTATAGAGAACAAAATGAGGCGTTAATAAAAGCTAAGAGGGGTTTTCAGATCATAATAATCAATTGAAATCAAGTAGAAAATAGTTGGTTAGGACTTTTAAAGGGAAATAGGAAGTTTAGGTTAAAATGGCGATTTTATAGATAAGTGTAAGTAGAGGCGGTTTTTAGTGCTAAGCTATTTGGATGGATAAAATTTAATCACAAAAACTAGAGAAAAAAAGGAGATGTTTTAAATAGATTATTTTTTTCAGAAGCTTCAAAGGAAGCAAATATTGGTGGTATCTTTTACTCACAAAGTAGATATTCTCAGGAAATGTCGGCGCACTTTTCGAAGCAGACAATGACTGCTGTAAAAAAGAATATCCTTTTTTTTCTGCCTCCATGAATTATGAAATAATGTGAATTGGTCCTTCAGAAGCCGGAACTTTGGCTATCTTATCACTACGTTATCGAATTATCGATTTGTAATAAATGAGCTAAATACAAAATTATTACTGTATTCTCCCCAAGATTCATATCGGAGTATATCTTTTGTTCAGCCAACACATTCCATTAGGCAACTTATGTTCCAGATCAGAGAATAACACTCTTAAATAACGTCCGTCGGTTGTATGTCGTCACAATGGTTGTTTGGATATCTTAAGTGGAGGCCTGACACTTCCTACGACCTCTCTTCTCTTCCTCTCTTTCTGTTACAATATATTGATATGCCCTAAAGCAAAAAACCCATCCCATAATCTCATCATCATCATATCGCTTCGGTCGTATAGAGTAAAATATCAGTTTTAGCATTAGGACCGACCATGAATTGTGGGATATTTTAAGGAATCTTTTGATACAAAACGTATTGTATTCCAAATGTTTCTCTCCATACCCAAAAACCAGAATGTTTTAGTTACGGTACTTGAATTTCATGTTTCCCTCGGAGGCACATTCAATATGGACTCTCATAAAACTACTTCCTGTTTCTGTCCTGATGAATAAATATATGCCTTTGTGGCATAAATGAAACTATAAAGTAAAACATATAAAAATATCGATAGCAGCCAGCAGGTTTTGTTGTGTTAGTCTCAAATTCAATTATTTAAAAGCCTTCAGGTATACAAGAGTTAAATTAAATAAAAATATATTGAAGCTTCTGAATGAATAAAGGTATAAAGTGCATCAGTTTTTTTGTTCCAAACACTGCAAAAAGGGTTTTTAATTTTATTTCAAATCTTTTAGGACTTTCAATATATGTGGAGAAAAATAAAATCTTTTGTTGTTACAGTTACGCAAAAAAAAAAAAAACAAACACAAATGTAATATTAATGACAATGACTTTGCTTTATGTGATAAAGCCAGTGTCATGGGCCTAATTGACAGACAGTTTGACATCAATGAATCCTTAAGACAGATGATGTGTTGTTTCTGAAAATTACAAATGTAATTTAAGGTGTTAAGAGGCTCAACACACATTTATTTTTATTTATTTTATTTTTTCATTAAATTTCTTTTATTCAATATTTTCTCAAGCAATTTATTTTGTCTGACTTTATAAGCCACACGGTAGCTTCATGTAATTTGTGTTCATAGAGCCAGACGAGGATAAATTCCTTGATTTATGTTTGTTTAGACAAATATAACTTTATTTTCCTTTAAAAACGAATTTGATAAATTTAGTAATTTTTTTCAATTTCTATGAGAATTTTTTTGCTTTTTATGCGAAAAACAAAATATTTCAACGCGCAATTAGACAGAAGATGAATAAAATAAAGGAAAATCCTTTTCCAATACTAGATCAAGGGCCAAACTAGTAAACATTTAAATCTAGAAACGGATTGAGACTTATTTAAAATTAGAAGAAATTTAAGAATACATTTTTTAGTACCAAAAATAGTGGTGTTCTCAAAAACAGCTTAAACGATTTTGTCAAAAAATATTCGAAGTGTTACTTTTTAGAGAAATTTTATCTTTCGATGAAAAATGTTATTTTTTCGAAATTCAATATTAGTGATACTTATGAACCGTTTTACTGATGTTTTGCTTTCTCCTAAGGGACATGACAGATTTAATTTTTTTAAATACCTTCTGTTATGAAAGGACCGTTTTCAACATACAAAACGTAAAATAAAGAAATAAAAACTCACCTTAACAAGAAACGAAAATATCTGTAAAATAAATTACAAAAATTTAAATTCATTTAATGCATTCCAAGCTAAAAATCTACCAAAAAATTGTTTATTTACACACAAGTGCTCAAACAAACATATCGTTGAAATTATTTTCGTGGTCGCTATTCTCCGAAGCTACAAAAAAAAAAAACAACAAAAAAAAAACTTACTCTAAGTTCCAAAACTTAAAATTGGCATTATTTATGTGAAAATCTCAATTCAATTAGGTTCTGAGTTTTACCTATAGATGGCACCATAAACAGTTTCATGTGATGATTCAAAGCCTATAACAGGCAAACGAGCATGACGCTTTAAACAATACCTCTTTTGTCAAACTAAGACAAGTAGTTTAGTAGAAATTATGATGCAACAAATGAATATAAATACAGCAAATATGTATAACTTTAACAATTCCTTAGCAGCGTAATCAAACAGTTTAAAATATCAACTATCAAAAATCAAACAAGCCGATTCAGCTAAGGACTTTGTCTAATATTTAATTTCAAATTTGTCATATTTCAAGTTAATGCATAAATATTTTTAAATTCTTTTTTTAGACTTGAAAACGTGTAGGTAATGGCTAGATTTTTTTTCTATTTTTAAAGAAGCATATCTATACAAATAAATATCAGCGGTATGCGAATTTTTCAAAAAACAAATGCATAAGCTCATAATTTAAAAAAAATTCTTGGTTCACTATGGTGTATACGTACTTTTTTTCAGTGAACATGAGAATCTCAATTTTCAACGATATTCGAGCAGAAAAATATGCACGGACTACAACTTTATATGCAAAACAAGGATTCACAATGTGAAAGCGCACTTTCAGAACCAAGGAATGAGATTTCTGGTGGCTTAGAAACCTTCCCAAAACTTTAACGAGTTTATTTTTATATTTTTATATAAATATATTTTTTTTTTCATTAGAAATAATGATTAGATATTTATTGGAAAATTTTAAAATGTATGTACAAGTAAATGCAGAAGACTCACTACTGTAATAAACTTTAAGTTTCTTCTAAGAGAGCAAGTTCTTCTTAATTTTTACAACAATAATTCATACAATTTTTATTTTTGCTGATTTTCGAAGCCCTTAAAAGATGCTGCTTACAAATAATAATTTGTATAATAAATGAAACAACTTGACTAATCATAATCTTGTCTTTGACTTATAATTCATTTAAAAATATTTCAATTTCTGAAATGTTCTTTCACTTCCATTTTAGAAGATTAACTTTAAAAGTTTGAAGAAGAAACTATAATTAATGCCCTTTTAAGTAAAGCACAGTTGGTCACCTAATTCTTTCTAAAGAAACCTTACTGCACGGTCAATTCAAAGACAGAAAAGTCAGTTGATTTTTCTAATTAATGCCATCTCAAGTTTATGAAGTTTCCCTAAAGTCCCTATGTGACAATTTAAATCTATTCCCTTTACTTTCACAGTCTCTCCGCAACATTCATCAACATTATATTCCCAACGTTATCTCTTAATCATTCTAAATGCTTCTATGTGAACACAGCCACAGTAGTACATCTTCAATCATTCATAAAAGTTGCTTCAAAAAGATATATAATTCTTGAAGGATGTTCGTAAACTTGCTGCTGAATTGCTTAAATTCTTTAACAAAAAAAAAACGAAAAAAAAATCTAAAACCACAAGTTGAATAAATTTGTTCACAGAAAAGGAAGACAAAAAAAAAAGAAACTATCAACCCACAACCAGAATGTACGTACGCCTTTTTTTTTATCTCAACAACTAAACGAGAAAATGTATCTACAAGCTTTGACAAAACAATGACTTAGCCACTGGGAAGAGGCGAGTTAATCTCTGTGGAGAAAATTGAATGGCCTTTTTTTTTCGTTGGCTCTTTTCTGCCTTTTCGACATAACTCATTGGACCGAAAAGGAACGCCATTTAACGCTCCTGGGGAAATCTCGTCGGTATAGGCACTTTAAACAGTTCGTCCTTTTTTTCTATACATTGTGGAGGTATAGATATCTCTGCCAAAGCTTATGGCGAGACTGTGATAGATAGGAATTTTCAAGGATTTCACAAACCCGAATTCGAATTTTTTTGAAGGAACCAGGAGGAGACAAAAAGAAACTCTTTGGACAGATAGATATTTGGAGTAAAAAAACTATACCTATGAGCAATTTTCCATTGACATCGAGGGTTTGAGTTTCTTTCAGCGGCAAATTGACAATTCCTGTGGTGTAATTACAGTTTTTTTTTTGCTTCCAACTTCCGTTTCAGTGATTTTTTTTTTGTCATTTCTTCTGCCATCCACCCACTTTTTATGTGAAAGGGTGATTTGTGCTAAAAAGGTCCTGATGGGGTGCGATAAGGAAACGTGACTTGTGTTTGTGAGATGAAAAAAAATATTTATCTTTGACACAATTTGCCGGAATAGTAGGAAAATATAATCAAACAATTATCTCCGGCGAATAATTTAATTTCCATGTGTTGTGCAATATTTTAATTTTCCATATAAAAGGTGGTGGTGTGATACATATAAAATGATTATGCAAATTATAATATCCCTGAGGGGGTCTTCTCACCTCATTAGTTTACTTAGTGTGGGTTCTGGGTTTTGTTTTGTCTTTTTGTAATTTAATTAGGTATCCGTACTCGTTATACTTTTTTTCTCTGCTGATAGTTGTTGGTAAATTGAAATGCAGAACACAATTATTATGTTTCTATTTCATAGCAAAAACAAAAAATGAAGAAATATTAAACTTTAATTACAGCCTGAAGTGTGTAAACTCTTTTGTGTTAATGGGTTTTTGTGTAAGGCGATACTTTAAAAGGATTAAAAATGAATTTAATGTAAATTTAATTGCTACTCATTCTATTGTCTTTTTTTAATCCTTCGAGTCTATTTGACCATAAAATTAGCTTTCAAAAAAACCTCTTAAATCTTTTAATGAATTTGTATACATTTTGAAGTTATAAGTATTTTTTCCTTGAAAATGTCAGATTATTATCAATTTTTGAGCAAAAAAAAATGTATCTTCGATTTCATGGTATAAAAATACCATCAGGATTTATGCATTTTTGGTGAAATGAGTTAAAAGTGAATTAAGTGGAATTAATATCTGATTTTTCATTTAACCATTTTTATAATCTGTATTGAGTATGGGAATATTGATTTGCGGTTTGACGAATTAACTCAAATATAATCAAATATAAACGAAATATTTTGACATCACCATAGCTACCAATAATTGCTTTGAAATTTGAATATATAGCATCGAACTTGAGTGAAAAGAAAAAAGAACAATGGAATTACCAAACGATTTTATACATCGCCTCGGAGAAAATTTTGTTTTTTTTGTTTTTTTTTTTTTTTCATTTTAACAAGTCCTAAGGCGATTTCTTAAAATTTTGTTCTTTTCAATTAATTAAATATTAACTTAGGATCTTTGTGACTTACTCACAAAACAAATAAGATACAAAAAAATTTGTCTTGCCATTACCTTTGATATATCACACATAACGGTACATTTACTACACAATCTTAGATTGAAAAACGTTAAAAGTAGCACAAAACACCAGGAAGTACCGTAATCTCAGTTTGAAAATTGGACATGGTTGGCTTTAAAAAAAATCTTACTTTTTTGTAGGCGTCGTACAGATATGATTGAAACATTATATAAAAGCTGAAATAATAAGCTTTTAGATGATATAAAATTTTTTACAAGTTGTCATATAAAAAAATCGACTTTGAGGTAGTATAAGAAAAAAAATTAAATTTTTTTGCTTTTTTTTATGAAAAGTGATTGGGTTCGAAAAATTCTAGATCTTTTTGTAGGTGTTGTACAGACATGGTTGATATGAATATTTTGAGCTAAAACAATAGGTTTTAAGATGGTATAAAATTTATTATAGGTTGTCATATAAAAAATGCATTTTAGGGTGATGGACATGATTTTTAACTTTTTGGTACATTGTAAAAATTAAAAGTATGGTTTTATTCTAAAAGAAATATTAAACTTTTTAATGGTATAATTTTTTTGTAAGCTCTTCTTATAAAAAAAATGGTTTTATGAGAAAAGAAAAAAAGGTAATTTTTTAGTTTTTTTATTGTAATGATTGAATTCAAAAAGTTATAATGTTTTTCTACAAAACATACAGATACACGTCGATACGTCAAGCCATACATTGTCGATACAGTTCAGTTTATTTTTCACTCTAAATATTGAAATAGGAGTGAAGAGGCTGCAAGGCATTCAATTCATCACACAAAATTGAAAATTGTTCTGTCTTTATTTTAACTTTGAAATACGCTCACCTGCTGTCAATCTTATTTAAAAATATATATTTTTTTTTTCTTCTAAATAAAAAGTATAAAGTTTCCTAGTGCACCATTTGGTCTTCTTTCAACTATCAACAACAAATAATCTTTAATTTACTTTAACTTGTTCAAAAACTTACCAAAAACAAAAAGTTTGAAATATAGTGACTAAAACAATGTGATTTGGTATTCGTATAGTAATTATCGTAAAGTCTACCTCCTTTTTTCTTCAAACTGAATAATTAAAAAGCCGCGTAATAAAATAGCTGATAGAGATTGAAAAAGTTCTCAAAGAACTTTATTTTCTAGAGCTTAATAAAAAAGTAAATGTAAACAATTTTTGAACTAAGAAACTCTTTCTGATTTTTTTTTTAATACAAATTTTATTCCTTTTAATAACGACAGCATCAAAATATCTACGAATACAAATAAAATAGTTACCAGATACCGCTAAAAGAGAGATTGAGATATAAAAAAGAACTATAATTGGATGACTACAAGAAAGCCTGTCAATTATACTGCTGTTCCTAAGAAGAAAAAAAAAATACTATAATAAAAAAAAAGACATTACTTGGGAAATTCTTCGTGCGGAAATCTCAGGACAGCGAAATAGTACTAAACGAAAAAGCTAAATTGGATATTTTGATATAGGATTCAGTTGTTGTATAGGTGTGTAATATGACTTCGTCGAGGTTTAAATTACATACTAAAGCAGTTGGTAGGTATTTTCCTGGACACCAGGATAACACAAAACACCAAAAAACTTAAAGAACTCATATACCTGAGAAAAGTTGGAAGTTTTTCTTCTCTGTTATCACTTTCTAAAGAAGTTTTTTTTTTCTCAAAAGAAAAATAATTTTACTTTTTTGTTGTTGTTGCTGTTGGCAACATGGAAATATAAAAGTCTACAAGTTTTTTTTTTGTTTTTCTTGTCATACAAACGCATACGTTGGATATTTTTTTTATTAGAAAATTCATCTCGCAAGGATATAGTCACTAGAGTAGGAGGCATTTCCCGTTGCGAGGATGAGTGTGAATTGAAATCAAAGGAAATTATTAGAAACCATATCGATGCGTGATATTTGGCATTTCAAATCGTAAGAACTCTTGGAATGAGATAAAATTGAGATTCTAAGATGAGAATACTTTTCTTTGAGGATAATTTAAAGTTTTTGCTATTTTCAAGTTTTAATTATTAATTTAAGTTATCAAAAAATTTAGTATTTATAATCTTTATGGTTGAGTGTTTTCAAAAATTATTTGATTTGACTTTGTGACATTTATCACATAAGCCCCGAAAAATGGGCTTAGCTATTTTGTATGTAGAATTGTAGATGTTGAGTTTATCCGCCAATATGACAATATTGCCGGCTTATAATTATTTTTTAATCATTTAACACACTCAACTTCAATACATCATCAATAGATAATTTGACAAACATAATCGGATTAAACCCACAACCTTGCTTTTATGTAGAGGTGTTGGTAATAAATGTTTTCTATAAATTATGAATCTTAAGTCGAAAGATTCACTTGGGATAATGGTGAGTATTTCGGATAATGAATCTATTCATATCCAAGGATGACTCATGGGGGTTGGTAGGCGAAGCTTATTCAAAAAGATTTAGTCTCTCATTCCGTCCTTTTCATCGGTGTAGTGTGTCCCAAGAGAAAATCCCAGGGATCAAAAGGTTCTTCTCTCAGAAAAAACGTTATAATTCCA
This sequence comes from Episyrphus balteatus, assembly GCF_945859705.1. Classification (NCBI taxonomy): domain Eukaryota; kingdom Metazoa; phylum Arthropoda; class Insecta; order Diptera; family Syrphidae; genus Episyrphus; species Episyrphus balteatus. Next base: position 986,609 of record NC_079136.1, on the reverse strand, counting down.
TCAAATATCCGCATATTCTCTTGATATAAACTATCTTAGATCACTCGCTTTAAACTGCCCTCAAATTTTCGATCGCTTCCTATGGAGTCGGTGAAACAATTCTAGACTCAGCTTAACAATTTTAGACTTATTTTAAGAGGTAAATGTTCATATACCGATTGCTTTGTTTGTTGTCAGCTCTTTTTGTTTTGCTCAGGAGAGAAATTTTGGAAACAAAAAAATAAGTTTTAAGAATTTTATTTGTCAGTAATTGTAGCTTTTGAAAGCAAAATTTTTAATGTCAATCAAAATTTTGTAGCTCAAAACTTTTAACAAAAGTTCTAGGTTTTGTTTAAAAAAGTTAGGTCAAAAGTAAACTTTTATGCATTGGTACAACGACCCGGAAGTGCACTTTTTAAACTTTGAACTGAAATAAAAAATGACCATAGGGAGATACAAAATTATTATTAACGCAACAAATTTTATTTTGTAAAGCTATCATTTTTGGAAAAGAAAAACATTTTTAAATCCAACTTTTTTGAAAACTTTGACCGTTAAATATGTGGTTTTGTCTTATTTAATGCGGAATCTTGAATAACAAGAAAAATAATCGAGATTTTGACGTTTTATGGTTTCATCTGAGCTTAAGTTACTTCAAATTTGTGAAAACTATTTTGAATTATTTATCATTTTTTTTTTTTAATTTTGAAAAATAACTTCTAAGCTTAATCTTATAACCAAAGCCTTAAATATTTTATAGTGTTTGAGCTACAAAATTAGGGGTTCACACTAAAAGTATTTTTTCAAAAAAGTTATTTGTTAAAAATTTCTTTACTGGCCTGAGCTAAGCGAAAGTAAAGTTTTTTAACTGAAAATTGAAACATAAAATTGTCCATAGGAGCTTTTTAAGGACCAAATTAGTATTTATTTAATAAGGTATAATTTTTTACATAAAAAAATAACAATTTTCTTATTTTCTTCAGTTGTGTTAACGCAACATAATTAGAACTAAATTAAGTTCAATTTCTAAGATAAATTCTTTGCCGCCGGGTACAAAGGGGTTAAGTCACAAAATTGCACTTTTCGGGTTTCGATCTTTTTTCTCTTTTATTTCTTATCAAAAACATAAATTTAGAACAACTCTTTAATATAAAAATAAGAGAATCAATGCTCAAAAATTCATCTATTAGCTTAACTTCGCATTTTCTGGCAAAGTATCATTTATGACTTAACCCCTTTGTACCCGGCGGCAAAGAATTCTTTTTGATTCTGCCACATAGTGTCCGCCAAAGTAAAGATTGTGTTATTCTCCCTTATTTTTTTTAGAAAACTTCAAGTTTTCGATGTTTCCTATGTCAAGACAGTTGTGTTATTGTACCTTAAAAGGTTTTATATATTAGGTCGTATATTATATTACTCATACATCAAAGGGTACCACGCTTCCTGAGTAGAAAATTTTTATATTTTGATTTCTGATACCAGCTCTACCATTCTACACCGAAAAAAAAAAACCAATATCAATTTAACATTTTTTAAATATCAGCCAAAAATGCTCTATAAAAAGTGTTTTATGATATTTAAAATGTCAAAACAACATTTTTATTATCAGGATGATTATTTAAATGTCACATTTTGGAAATTTTTTTTGATATTTTATTATCATTTTTTCATATCAATTTCTCATTCCAAATTACTGAAAAATATTAAATAAAAAATTCTTAATGTGTACTAATTTAAAGGCGCTTTGTGTTTTTTCGAAGTAAAATGTATGATTTACTGAGAAAATTTGATCGGCACTAAGATTTTACTTCACATAATTTGGGAGAAAATAACAAAACAATTATATCACCTATAATAGAATAAATAATATCACCATTATTTTGTAAAGAATATTCCCTTTCAATAATGTTTTGAAAAAAGAAAGAAAATTCTTAAAATAATAAAAATAATAAAAATGAAAAGGAAAGAAATAGGTTTCATTATAATAAACTAAAACGTAAAATCTAGTCAACATTGATATTTTAATTGTCAAAGTGAAATTTTCACTATCCACTTAAACTTAAAAAAATGTCAAAATGATATTTTAATTGTTGGACGACTTTTGTCACTGAAAAATGTTAATTTGATAGCTGTTATTATCAAATTTTTTTTTTCGGTGTACCAAATATCAAGATTCTACGATAATCAGTTCTTTATAATATTTGATGAAAATTCAACGGAAAGTTTTTTAGATAATAACCAATTATCTAAATTCTAAAACAGTGTGACTAAGGTTGAAATAAACCAATTGAACATCAATATATATAAATATAACCAGCTTAAAGCAAATTAAATAATTCTGTCAAAAAGAGCACAAAACGGGCTTTCGAGTACCGCACACCAAATGTGATAGAAACGGACATGAGTGTGACGTCCGCTTGGCACATTATATTTTTCAGCGGCGAGTCGCAAGAAGAAGTAGTTAAAAAAATTATCACAGAATTGGCAGAAAAAAACTGGTAACTGCTAGGTACTCAAGAGGCTTAAATATAATTTAAACTTTGAGATTTATTAATTAGAGAGAAACGTCTGAATATGGTAACCCTAACAGCAAACACCATTTCTGTTAATTATTTTGTTTTTTGAGAAAAATTATATCATTTCAAGAGTCAACTGCAACTCTACATAAATTCTTTTTTTTTTTAATAAATTCAGATGACACAAACTGTAACCAGAAACCACAGACTCCCAAAAGGGAATAAGTTAAATCTCTGTCCAAAGCACTGCAGTATGACATCGCTGTGGTTTAAAACTAAAAACAGTATACAACTTTGTTGGTTTCATATTTAAATGGATTAACCTATATCCAGAAGAGGAGAGGAAGCTCTGACCACAGACATCATAACTTCACTCTTTTAACATTGTAAACAAGAATTTTTCAAAAAAAAAAAAAAAAAAAATTCAGAACAAAAATAAATCACTCAAAATCCGAAATCAAATTTTATGAAATAATAGCAAACTTTTTTACACAAAAACTCATTCAACTCAAAATCGCTGTACATGGAAGGTATTTGCAACACAAAATTAGAAAAAAAAAAAAAAAAAACACAAATTGGAACTGAGAAACTCGAACTCTTGAACGAAAATCAAAATAAAACTTTTTCCGTTTCCGTACATTTAAGTTGAGAGGGGGGAACTTTTTTTTTTTTTTGTTTTTGATCGTTAAACTATTAAAAAACTATGTCCTTCCAGTTCAAATGGCATTGACTTGGTGTAGGTACTACCTACATAATCTAACACGGTGTTTTTTTTTTTTTTTAATTTTTAAGAAAAACAACAACAAAAAATAAGAGGAAACAAATTAGTTTTGGCAAGCTTTTCTAGTTGTAGAACGGGAGTACTTTTACTTACATATATCATTCCGTCGACAACTTTCTGCAGCTATAAACAACAAATACGTTGCACCCTGTTGAGTTGGGATAATCCAGCTGTAGTAGTTTTGGTGGTGTTGGTGGCGGTGATGATGATGATGAGGGTTTGAAAATTTTCATTATTTTGCTCACGTTTTGAAGTTGAGGCTTCTTGCCACATCAGGGATATATACCGGGGCACAACAAAAGGGTATTATATGAAAGTTCGATGAGTTTTATTGCTGGGTAAGTGCCCATCAGCTACAGGACGCATAGTTTGTTGCCCCCCTTTCAAATGTGTGTTTTAACTTTGATTATAATTGAAGGAAGTTTGTGTTTTATTTTTAATTTTTTTTGTTTTGTAATTTTTGTAACTTGGGGTATACACTTTTTTTTACACTTTTGATTTTATTTTTTACCAGCCTTAGATAAGAGAAACACTTCAAGGCAGCTGTGGTATTTTATGGATTTTTTTTTTCTTTAACTTTTAATGGAATACACTTAAATTAAGTTATTAAGTGACCATAATTTTGTTATTGTGTTTTTACATGGAAATTCTAAATGGAGTTATAGAAAGGGGCGTTAATAACTAAACTTAAACTCTAATTTTTGCACTAGTGTGTCAAAAAGGGATCTTTTTATAAAGCAATATTTTTACTTAATTACAAGATTTTATCGATATCTTTTTTCTTTAAAATTGAGCAACGCACAGTGGACCAGATTTTCATTTTCGTTGCAAAATTTATATGTAGCTTTGGAACGGGTTGAGATATTTTAATAATTTTAATAATGGGCTTCAATAAAATTTGTTGACACGGTGTTCCAGAATCTTTTATTGAAATAAATATTTTTTTTGTTTAAATTAAGCTTGTTCTGTTCAATGAAAGCAATTAAGGTATTTTTATTTGTTATAAAAATATCAGTAAAGGTTTTATTTAAGAAAAATGAAGAGGTTGATGCGAGCAAAAGTGTTACTTAACCCCTTTTAGCCCCATGTGACATTTCTGTAACAAACCGAAAAAGATCGCACAAAAGATGTACAAACTATATTTTTTTTCTTGTGAAGCTTTTTTTAATCTTTAAGTATTGCTTTATCGAATTAGTACGCCATATTTCTAGTAAATGGCACAAATAGTTTTTAATTGGCAATTGAAAGTTGGGTTTTTTTTTTTTAAAGCAAATTTGTGTGAAAACTACGAAATTAAGAGAAAATAGCTTTTCTGAATAAACCAACGGGGTTTTATTTTTTGATTTTAGTGCCTAAAAATAAATATTAGATTGTTTTTTGTTTGAATTTTTGCATTTGTATATAAAAGTAAATCATTTAAACTTATTTTTAAAATTACGTGTTTTATTATAGGTGTTTTATATAAGGCCAATCGATTGACATTACCTATTATTTTTTTTTTTTAATTTACGATCTTAGGTTACAAGAGAGAAAAGACTATTTTATAGATTTTTTTCAATATTTCCTAAGCCTTTTAAGGCAGTTGCGTGATTCTGTTAGGTACTTTAAAGTGTTTTATACATATATTTCATACATCAAAGAGTAAGGACCACGTCCCCATGAGTATAAAATCTCGATTTTAAAAGTTTGTTCTTTGCATAAGATACCAGCTCAAGCATTCAACCAAGCTTCAAGATTCTTCTATACTCAGAATTCTTCTATAATATTTGATAAAAATACAGCAGAAAATGGGCGTATTCGCCGCCACCTTTTAAATTTCCAAATTTATTAATTTTCAAGAAGTGTTTTCTTCAACTTCGACCAAATCTTACACTTCTGGCATATTTCCGAGAATGGAGAAAACTGCTGTTTAATAAAAACCTTTCCAAAAAAAGTGAAACGTCGTTCTCCTTAAGGGGCCTCCGGACAAAATTTTGAGAAAAACGAGAAATTTGGAAAATTTCTGCACAGTTTGTGAGGTCCACACAACACTTATTGCAAAAAACTAATTTGCTAATGAAAGATTGACATTTAATCTAAATTATGGTCTAGCCACATTTTTATTTTTTTAATTTTGTTCACACCTTATTTTAAAATTTCAGTAACAGTTTTTGCAAAATAGTCCGAAACAACTTTTTTCTTGCATAGTTTATGAGAAACTGAAGTGGAAAACACATATGATATGTATATCAATTTAAAGGTAATGAATAAAACTAGAATATTGTCTGAGCGGATTTTTAATTTTTGGCCCTATTTTTGAATAATCATTTCATGAAAAACATCAAAATTGCTCATTTTCTAATGCATTTTTAAATGTGTTTTTATATGAAAAAAGCAATATAATTTATATCTAAACGATAAAAAAACTGGTTGCGCCATCTCTGCGCGTATGCGTATTTATTTTTTTTCTCTTTTCTATTTTTTTTTTTTTTCTTGTATCCCTATAACAATCGAACGATGTTCGTTCGAAGTTCAAACATGTTCTTAGGTCTGAGTTTTTTCTATTTCATTTTTATTCGAAGATAAGAATCTTCGAATCTGAGTTCGAACTTTTGTCCGGAGGCCTCTTAAATTATCGACCAACCATCATCTCCAAGGTAATGGAAACTTTGGTAAAATCAAACTTTAAAATATCTTGAAGGCAGTACCGTCAGTAGCGTTTTCGTAGTAGGAGGTAACCTGGAATCTGATGCCTTATTTCTTCGAAAAGTGGAACTAATCTTTTCGCTGTTTTGGCGAAAGTAAAATTATTACTCTCGATATTTGTAAGGCATTTGATAGAGTTGGGCATCAAACTTTCATATTAAAAATGTATACCTACTTATGGTTTCTTTCAAACCGCTCAATACAAGTTCTATTAGATGGGTTCAAATCTGATATACACCAAATTAATGCTGGCGTTACACAAGGTTCTGTTCTATTACCCACTCTTTTTTTTTTGCTCTCATCAATGAACTTCTTCTAGGAATAACTTCTAATCCACTTTATTATTTTTCTGACGACAGCACTCTACGATAAATCATTTTTTTTTGGAATGATGGAAATGATGCACATCAGGCAATAATAAGTAAAATAATGGGGTAGGTTTGAAAAAAGGCGTTGTTTCTGGGTTTCAGACCTGGTAGCACCTTCAAGTTATTGTTGTTCAAAGATTACAAATCTGGGTATCAGATTTCGAAAAATTGAAAAGTCTTTAACAATAAATTAAAAGAACTATTTTTTTAAATGACTTCAAGTTTTATTCAGGAAATTTTCCTTTCCACAATGAAAATTCAATGTTCTAATAACCTGTCATTTCAAGTTCTCTAGAATCCCATAACTTTCAAACAATAATCACATCAAAGAAGCTGCCATATTGTCACAGACAGCCTCCTCATTAAATTGATTTTAATTTCGTTTCTATCAATTTTCCATTTATAGCAAAACAAACAAAACTCCCATTAAACCCCAAGAAAATCTTTAAAGACTCTCCTTAACATCCCTTTGGGCTCAATTTAAAATTAAAACAAATGAAAAATATCCATCGCATGGGGACGAACGCCAAACACACACACAAAAACCAAATCGAGTGTCTCCTAATTGAGTCTTAAGACAAAACTGGGCTGGATTATGTGTAATTTGATCACATGGCAGGAGATTTACGAATAAGTTAAGAAAATGACAACGAACGGAACGTTGTCTATGGTCTATCTCGTAAGCCTCCTGGCATCATCGCACATAAAAGCGCCACCAACCGATAAGTTGCATGGTCAACTTGTTTAATGTTGACACACAGTGTCAATGCGATGAATACAAGCCAAACTCTCTCTCCGCTACTGCTGTTGTCATCCTTGAGATTTTCAAAGGCTCATGGTTATAAGCAAACACATAAACTCACACAACAAAAAGCAAACACTCGGGAATCTCATTTAAGATTAATGTGTCCGACTTTAAGCCCCAAAAGCCTGCCTTGAACACTTTACTTCATTTTTTTTGATATATTTTTTTTTTGTACAAACAAAGCTCTGGGGGATAATATTCACAAAATAAATTTCACTTTTCACCTTTCAACTCTTCTTTTACATAAAAAGATACACCGCAAATGGGAATTTTAAAAAATTCGGTACATTGTCGTCGTTTGTGATGGTGCTGGAGATGGTAAAAGTTGTCATTGTCGATCCGATTTTCGGATTTGCAGTATTTACTTTTTTTCGTTTTAGCATGTTTTTTGGGACGACAGGCGTTGTTATCCTTATCCCTTTTATCGGCCGCGCATGCAGCAGCTGACGGCGGGTATCCTTTTGGCATGATATTCAAATAATGTGCACTTCATTGCGAAAGGACAATATTCCAAACAATAAGTCGCAATCTGTACCGACATCATCGGATCCGAGAGAGCAAAGCCCCTAATCGAATCAAAAAAACCCGAAAACTACTTTGAAATTCAAATTTTTACAAAAGAAGGACAACACAACTTTGGTGAACTAGATTGAAACGTAAGGTTCGTGGAAGTCAAACGAAATAGATTTACATTTCCCGCCAGAATTTAGGGGGACAACTTGCGAATTGTTGAGTAATCCGACAGTGAAGCCTATAACACCACGTGCGTGTTACGCGATTCGACACGAACTGATGGCGCCAGTTACATGGATGTCCTGCTAAAGGAAAACAAGCATTTTTGACAGTTTGTCGGGTGATTTTTGACTTCTGCGCAAAAAGATTGCGATTTTTTTTGTTGAAAATTATGGTTTGAGTCTTTGCTTGAACCGTAAAATAACCGATTCGACGAATTGTGAATTTAATACAGAAATTCACAATTGACAATTTTTGTAAAAATGTGATTTCCAAAGAAATCAAAGCCACAAAAACTACAATCATTTTAATGCAGCAAAAGACTGTCCACAGCGTTTACTTTTAAATTTTAAGGGTTTGAAGTTCAATTTTGCGAAATCGCTGTAAGCTTTCGTGGCGAATTCAATTAAGCTTTTTAAAGTTTTCATGTTAATGTTTTGCAATATTTTCAAACTTAAGAATAACAGCTTTATAATTTCTTAAGCTACATTTTTTGTATCCTGGAAGTTTTAAAAAGCTTGCTAAAAAAATGAGAAGCTTTTTGAAAGGTTTTAAGATGCTGCAAGATATTTTGCAATTCATTCCACAAAAGTTTAAATAATTTCCTTGTTGTATCTTTTTATAGACTTTTTGTCAAAAGCTTTTCAGTAAAGGAAAGCTTTTGTTAGCTGTAAGTTAATTAATAAATCGATTAGAACATAAAAATCCTTTTGAAACTTTTTTATAGGAAAATAAAATATTAGGAACTTGCTAGTTTTCCCCAAAATCAAGTGGTTGAAAAAGCTTTTCACAGTGAGAAAAGCTCTTTAAAATTGTATCTACCCCCGCCTTTTTAGGGAGGAGTTTTGTTTGGATTTTGGATAAACTTACTTGCATATTATGATACGATGAATAAGACTCGTCACATACCTGAAATGAAAAGAAATATTTAATGAGTAAAGAGCTTTTAATAGAAATATTACAAGTCAAAAAAGCTTTGATAAAAGGAATGTTAACTTAAAATTTAGAAATATTGCAACAGTTGGCGTTCTAAAGAACAGTTTTGAATATAATTTAATCAAGATAAATCTTGGAATTTGAATATCTGACTTTAGAACTTGAACTTTTCGCAGAAATGTTAAAATTGTCACAACCAATTCTCGGTTATTTTGAATGAATGCACATTGATTTATTTTTCGTTGAAGTCTTATTGTTTTTCAGTATTTTTGTTTTAGGCGATTGAGTGTTACAGAAAGGAAATATGACGTTCACGGGTTTTTATTGCAGCAATCGTTCAATGGGTTATAGGGGAAGATGAAACCACGGAGTGATATTAAATGAGAGGGTGGAAATTGAAGATAGGGGTACAAAAGCCCCTTTTTTGTTTTTTGTTCAATGTATCTCGTAAGAAAGCAATGTTTTCAAATATTAAATTTAGTTAACCCCTAAAGCCCACTGATTTCAATAGTTTTCTTATGACTGAATTCTTGGGATTTGGATACGGATATCTTCTAAACGGTTAAAGTAATCAATTTAATGCCAAGCACTTTTTTTTTAACTGACTTTTCAGTGAATTAGAAAATTTTGAAAAGTAAAAGAATGTTTTTATAATTTTTTTTAATTTTGACTTCGAATATTTTTCAAATGGTTACACTAATGAAAAAAGTTTATAGCACCTTTTAAACGAATTTTTAAAGATTTTCTCAATATTTGGACCTCAATTATTATCTTTTAAACGGCTAGATAAACGAAAAAATTGTACAAAGCCTTTTTTGTAGAGCGTAAAGAAATTTGCTAAAAAGTCGATTTATAAAAAACTGATTTTTTTTTTGTAGAATACCTATTGATGTAAAAATGGAAAACTGCGAAGCAGATGACCTTCCAATTAATATAAAGAGCTCATATTTGGTGAGCATATTCTAAAGATGTCTAGCAAACGATTTTTCGGAGTATAAAATCAAAAAAAAAATTCGATTTTGTTGGCCCACCCTAATGGTCAGTTTCATTTTTTTCGAAGAATCTTTTATTTAATTTAACCTTCCGGAGTACGAAAAGAAAACGATTTTCAGGTAAAATGTATCTAAGAACGTGTAATATTTAAGTTTTGGATATTTTATTTTTATGGGAACCCACCTCAATGCAAAAACGATTTAAATAAATTCAATCACGAAACGTATTGTGTTGAAGTGCTTTACACTTTTTTTTCAAATGAAACTCTACTTTAAATAAAATGTCTTCTTAAAAATTAACCTGTTTTGAAATCTTAAAATAAAATGATTTTTTTTATTAAATTAAATGGAATTTTTTTTTAAACCTAACACTCAAGAAATTGAGAATATTCCTTCACTTAATTTAAGGCGGAAAAATTCTTGAAAAAAAATCAAACAGAATTTTTTTTAAATTATTACATGTTCTATGTTATTCATTAAAACGCAGATTTTAAGATATTTGAATTTGAAATACACTGTTGGTACTATTTTGAACAGAATTGGAAAAAAATTGTTGATGTTGAATGTCAGATTGATTATGAAAGGTTGGACAAAAATATAATTGTTTCCTAAATGAAAGCTGAGTAATGGAAAATATGGTAAAAAACATCCTTTTTTTTAAATTCTGAAAACGTTTAACATTTGCAATGTTTTTTAACTAATGTGTTGGTGTTCATATGAAAAATACACCACAAATCCATTAATCTAATTGTCATTGGTTTAAAGGTGCAGTTTTTCTGGGAAGAGAATTTTGAAATAAAAGAAGAACTTTTTTGGACGTCTTCATTACATTAAACAATTGGTTTTGAATAAATTCTTTTAGAATGAAGCAAAGTAACTTTTTAGAAGAATTATACCTAAAGTCTCTTCTGTTACCTGGTTACTTTAATGTTTTCTTCTATTTTTTCGCATGAATTCATATTAACATTAAGTAAAATTGTAGAGAACCCTATGACCAAACAAAATTTAGCATTTATTTTTTTTTCCATACCTAAAAAAAACCAATAATCCAACACCTTTATGTTCTTCCATTCGAAGAATTAATAAAATTCTTCCCTTTTCAAATTCCAATATAAAATTTCTTCTTTTAACGAAGATATTGTTCTATTAAAATAAAAGGTCAAACCATAAAAATCAATTTGGCAGTAATAATCATAATGACTATTTCTCTTACCAAAATCCTTTTCCTATTCAATACACCCCCAATCCACAAAACTTATTGCATCAACCTAAGCACTCGGTCGCATTCCGCAATTCTATAAGTGAAATCGAAGCTAACATTAAATTGCGGCAACTTACCCATACTCCCTCAAAATACATACATACTTACGAGAGACTATTATATTACTATTTATGGGTAATCCCTTAACGAGTACTTTCGTACTGTCCCCGAAATAACTTCGCATCCAATCCTGCAGGCGGCCGGCCGCGCGCCCGGCCGAACCGAATTTTAGGACTTGCAATTTATTTCCGTGGTCTTATTACAAATAGCTTTAATATCGAAATACGAAATACCGAGAAAATCCTTTAGAGTACATTCCATTCAATTCTCCAGTCTCGATTTATCTAGGATCGATTGGAGGTGGAGAGTGGAGATGGCGGTTTGAAGATGTTATCTATATTATTTTCTCTCTCTTTGCACTCTACTTCGTTTATCCGATTGCTTATTGCAAATCAAAGAGAGATATTCATCGGAATTATGACATAAATGATTGCCAAGTTATTGGGTATAGCTATATAGTTGTTGTTTTTTTTTTTTTGTTTCTTTATTTTTTGGCCTGGAAAAGTTAGGTTTATCTTTGTTTTCGTTAAGAAAATAAGTACCAAGGGATATTGACGGTATATCTTATGTTTACCCTTGAGGGCGATGAGAATGAAACTTTTTTTGGATTTGAAATCCGTGAGTATATTTTTTTATGCACAACGAATTAGACTCAGAAAGATACTTTTTTATTATTTTTATTTTTTTTTTTGAGGGTCTAAGATCGATAATTTAAAAAGTTACAACTTAGCCTGAGGATTTACAAAAATATCAATGTTTAAGAACTGCTAATGCCCTAAAACGAAAACAAAGTACACAAAAAAAAAAAAAAAAAAAAAAAAATATATAAAAATAAATTGAAAACAATTTTTTTTATACAACTTGAAGTAGTGTGTGTGTCTTTATGTTAAAAGAGATTTTATTGAGTGAATTGAAGTATGACAAAAGTTGAATTGTCCTTTTTTAACTGTTGGCACTTAAAAAAGGACTTATTATTCGAAATGCCGTTAGGACATTAAAAAGACTTGACTTGAAATTCGCACGTGCCAAAGGGTCCGCATTCCAAAAAGACCGAACAAAAAAAAAAAAAAAGTTTGGAATGCAAATTGTATCATTAAGCACGTTTACATGTTTTCGTTTTTAAAAATAGTATATTTATGTGTTGTAGTGTGGGTAGGAAATTTTGATAATTTATTTGATTTTAAGGGAAAAAATGTCCTTAAAAAATGGTAAATTTAGAAATAAATTCCAAAAAAAAGATTCAAATTGAAAGAACACATGTTTTTGAGACCATTATTCATTAACAATCTAAGCTAATGTTTATTAAAGGTGCTTGCAGATAAATTAACTAAAAGTCCTGAGAGGGTAATTACCAATGCGACATGAAATTATGTGTTTTTAACTCTCTTTTTAAGCATAAAATACCTTTGGAAAGTTTACAAATTTGTCAAACTTAATGCAATAAAAGTGAAAACATATATGAAATCTTGTTATATTTCGTTGTTGTTGTAAGTTATGCCAAATATAATTATGAAATATTACAGACATTAGAATAGAATAAATGATATTTTTAAAAGGGGAATAGAAAATGTTTGTTTTAATAAATGATAAATCTTTAAATTGATTTACCTTCGATTAAAATTTAAAAAAACTAGAGTTACTTAAATAAGCCTTTAAAATATCGTCTTTTTAAAAACTGTATTGCAAAAGTTTTGTTTTTGTTAAAAATGTGTAGGTTTTTGTGGTAGAATTACAGGATATTTAAGGTAATTTCTTGGGTTTTTGCAAATCAAATTCACCTTCTGAAGACAAATGCTTGAATTAACGCACATTAACCTTATGGCATTTAAGAGAATTTTCTTTTTTTAAGCAATACCCAAAAAATATTATAAACTCTACGAAAGATAGAGCAACTGGGATAATTTACTGTAGGAAGTTATTAGGATGTAGAAACACTTGCTCTGCGACTACTGTCCAAATCCAAATCACCCCGTTACTTTTTAAACAAATTTGATCGAGAACTGAAAGATCTAGCAAAGATTCATAAAATACATAAGAGTCTTATAAAAACATTTTAATAAATTCTAATTCCGCTTTAAGATTTAAAAAAAATCGAAATTTTGCAAATCATTAACATGAAATATTACTTTATTTCTTTTAAAAATCATACAAAAATTCGAGTAAAAATGGAATTCCGCCGTACCACCGCTGCGCCACGTCCGCACCATTTTCAAAATTTCTAAACCACCAAACCAGCGCTGCATTTCATTTGTATGAAAAAATTCGCTGCACCACCGCCACAAGACTTCCTTTTGAATGAAAAATTCAGTGTACCTACGCCGCACCACGTCTGCACCACGTCCGTACCATTTAATTTTTAATGAAAAATTCGGTCACCACCGCTGCACCACGATTTTATTTTTCAATAATCCAAAGTTATGTATCATGGTGCAGCGAATTTTTTATACAAAATGAAATGGTGCAGAAGTGGTACGGCGGTGGTGCGCCGAAATTTGCCGCCAAACGTAGGTGGTGCAGCTGTGGTGCAGGCAGTCAAGATTTGTTTAATTTTTTTTTATTTAAAAGTTCAATTTCTATTTTTTACTCGGGAACACACATAAATTTTGAATGTATGAATGTTAAGGTATTTCATTTAAAGTAAAGCATTTTAAACTTTTTATTTCTTTGTGACAAAAGCTGCGGCTTTAAAGAACCTCCATCATAATAGATATAAAAAAACTTGTGTTTACTTTTTCCTATTTCGCGGCGTATATATAAATTTACGATTTTGCTATGAGTTTTCTGTGTGTTTTTTGTTTACAATGGGAGGAAAAATTGAATAAGAAACAATGCTTTTGATATAACCACTATGGAGGAGCCATAATATATTGATTTTTATCAATGAATCTCCAACCCATGTCAAATGATTTTTTTTTTTTTTTTGTATCTCCCTTGTTTTTACTTGCGATATTTTTTTGTTATTTTAAACTGAAAAGATATAACTCGATGGCAGCTCTGACACTTTAATCAAGAAAATCAATAATTTATTTGTTTAGAATTGAATTTCACCCTCTTCTCTGTGTATTATCTGTCATTTTGGTGTAGAAAATAAAATAAAGAGGGGAAAGGGGGAGTTGAAACAAAATTACAATAGGACACTCAAAGTGTATACGAACAAACAAAAAAATACATAAATTTATTGTTGATATTTCTCTTTAAACTTAAAAAAAGTCATAAATTTTGGATTTATGTGATAAGGGTAGTCGAAAGACATACCTAAGTAAAAAGAAGAATATGCAGAAATATTTTAAGAAGGATCAGGTGCGAACATTTCTATAGAAGGATTTGCTTCAGGAAGACAAGTCGTGAAAAGTCAGAGAGAACCAATGTAAATTCCTAGACTGCAAGTTACTAAATAGCGATGAAGTTCAAGTTTACAATATCTAGGAGTTTGTGAACCTTGCACAAAACCTGCCGAACAGTACTTACTAAATACTCGTAGAAGCAGAAGAAGAAGAAGTAGAAGCAGAAGTAGAAGTAGAAGTAGAAGTAAAAGTAAAAGTAAAAGTAAAAGTAAAAGTAGAAGTAGAAGTAGAAGTAGAAGTAGAAGTAGAAGTAGAAGTAGAAGTAGAAGTAGAAGTAGAAGTAGAAGTAGAAGTAGAAGTAGAAGTAGAAGTAGAAGTAGAAGTAGAAGTAGAAGTAGAAGTAGAAGTAGAAGTAGAAGTAGAAGTAGAAGTAGAAGTAGAAGTAGAAGTAGAAGTAGAAGTAGAAGTAGAAGTAGAAGTAGAAGTAGAAGTAGAAGTAGAAGTAGAAGTAGAAGTAGAAGTAGAAGTAGAAGTAGAAGTAGAAGTAGAAGTAGAAGTAGAAGTAGAAGTAGAAGTAGAAGTAGAAGTAGAAGTAGAAGTAGAAGTAGAAGTAGAAGTAGAAGTAGAAGTAGAAGTAGAAGTAGAAGTAGAAGTACTTGAACAAACACCTTCTTCAAGTAAATTTTTAAAAAAAAAGTATTGATAAAAATTTTTAACTAAAAAGTTCTTGTAATATAATTTGTATCATGATCCCCAAAATCTCTTAAACTTAACACAAATTAGTTTGAAACAAAAGTTAAACAAATGAAGATCTCCCAAAGGTCATTATGAACAAAAAAAAAAACCTCATTATAAAAGCAGAAAGTAAATGTTGGCAACAGCAGAGTTGATACCAACAAGAAAATAAATTAACATTTCACCAAAGTACACTCATCTCATTTCATTGTGTAGACAACGCTGCTACCGCACAGAACATAGGACTCTGAAAGATCCTAATTAAATCAGCATTACACAGCCTTTTCCTTAAAAGTAAAGGGATATCACCGATTAGTCTCATTTCTATCTATCTCTATGTATCTTTGTGAAACCATCAGCATCATCATCATCATGCTCATCATAAGAAACAAGGCCAAAGTTTTCTAGTTTAATATCATTAGCCGAGGCTTTTTGGCATTGCAAGTGACAGTTATTTGAGTTGTGCATAGTTAATATAAAATTTTATTAGATTAGCCTCTTTTATATACACAAGAGAGATAGAGAGAAAGAGAGAGATAGAGTATGTCCTTCAAAAGTTTGTTTTTACTTTCCGCGGCTCCTTGATTGTTTGTTTAAATCATCCTTTAACAACCGATGATGATGATGGCAATGGTGGATGGCGATGAGGTTGTTGGTTAGTGGTTGATGAAAGTGGTTTTGGGTTGAGAAGGTTGTTGTTGACAGTGTTTGTCAAAAAAAAACCCTACAAAATACATAAATTTTCAATGACGTTTTACAAATATAATTATGTTTAGTTCTTTGTTTTGACTTTAGACCTTAAGATAATACGGATAATGTACCTATTAGAAAACAAAGTATTGGAAATGTATGTTATTTTTTAATTCATTTAGACAATTTTTAAAAATTTCAATATTTTTAGAGAGTATTAGAAAGAAAACATTTAAATAATCGAAACCAAACAATGGTCAACGCTAGTCTATAACCAGCGGACAAGCAAGACGCTTCCAACAATACCTCATTTGTCAAATTTCGATAAGTACTTTAGATGTTATGATGAAATAGATGAACATCATAGATATTGTATTGAATATTATGTTCCATTATAATATCTTAAGTACTTATCGTAGTTTGACAAATGAGATATCGTTGGAAGCCTCTTGCTTCTCCACTGGTTATAGGCTCTGTGTGTAATTTTTTTGATATACAGTGGCTCTGAAAACACAGAATTGTAGCCAAAAAAATAAAATTTAAGTACGATAATGATATTTGTAAGCTTGATCGCAAATAACAGACATGCCCAGCGGCATGCGCAACAACAAACCAGCTGGCAATTTAAAAATAAAAAACATGCTGAAACAGTAGAAGCAATTATAAAACCACATATTGAAGAAACAAAACTTAACTTATTTCTTTATAGTAAACATTCAAGTTTAAAAAATAACAAATTAACACTAACTTAATTCAAAAATTGATGCCTCTCCACTCATTTTACAATTTTCTTACAAATCTTCAAACTTTTATTGTGCTGACCTTCAAACTAATCAAAAAGTTCTAAAGTCAATTCTTGTCATTTCAACATTTCCGTCTAGAATTTTCTTTTTGTCTACATTTATTGACAGGACAATAAATACAAAAAATATCTTCAATATAAGTTTGTTGATTTAATCAAAGCTTGAGCTTACAGAAAAAAAAATTGATTAATAAATAAAAACGGAAGCTAAAAATGAAATATACAACAAAAAAAAAAGAAGAAAGGACACTCTCTTGACCAAGAAATCATCGTTCTTGAACCAGAGAATCAAAATCACAACAAATAAAATTAATTTTCCATATCTTAGGGGTTGGTTCCGTGGCTATGACTAGCTAGCTAAATAGATGGCTGTGTTTGTCTGTGTGTGTGTATATATTTTGCCCTCATTCATTTCTAATTGGAATGTGAATAAAGGAGGCAGGTGACATTGTTAGCGAAGCTTTGTAATAAATTAACAGTTTACGTGGGCAAAAAAAATATATATACTCCAAGGATATAAAAGAGGAGAGAAAACGTTGTGTCGTCCTTCGTCCTTCTATTTTTATATTTATTTATTTTTTTTTTATTTCTTTTATTTTCACTTTAAATTTAATGGATGTATTTAATTTTCTTGTGCGTTGAGCGTATCCTTGTTTGGTTTATGAGGATATTTTCTCTTCCTTCGTAAATCTTTTTTTTTTTTTGTTTCTGTTGAACTTCCGAGTTCCGAGTTCTGAGTTTCTTTTATTATTTATTTGAAAACGTTTTTTTTTAATTTTTTGGTTTTTATTTTCTGCCTCCTGGGTTATCCTGTGTTTTAACAACGTTATCAGATTTCGTTTATTCTCTGACCCCCATTGCGTCAGAGATGATTTTTTATTTTTAATGAAAATATTCTGTTTTTTTTTTCTTTAAAATTCCTCTCTTTGATTTTTTGAAATTCGTTCTTTTTTTTTTTAATTTCGTCTTAAATGTAACTTAAAAATCATTTTTCTGTGCATCATAAGGACGAGAGAAGAAGAATAAAAAAAAAATAACAAACTAAGCGTGATTGTTAACGCATTTCTGTTGATTCAATTTAAAAAGCTTGTGTAGATTGTTGTGCTTAGTGATTTCTTGTTTTTTTTTTGTATTTCTTGTTGTTTTGTTTTTTACGAAGTAAATGTTAAGGACGAAGGATGGTTCGGTCGTTGTTATTATCTAAGGA
This sequence comes from Episyrphus balteatus, assembly GCF_945859705.1. Taxonomy (NCBI): domain Eukaryota; kingdom Metazoa; phylum Arthropoda; class Insecta; order Diptera; family Syrphidae; genus Episyrphus; species Episyrphus balteatus. The sequence goes on along the minus strand of NC_079136.1, from coordinate 968,776 downwards.
TTTATTTTTAATGAGACTTTAATCTATCTTTTGTGAGTGTGTATTCTGGCTGCTATTTGATTTTATCATTATTTTTATTATTATGAAAATCTACGTTCTCGTGGATATTGCCTTGGAAGTTTCTTTTTTTTTTTGTTTTTTTGTTTTGTCCTACTTTTTGGATTATAAACATTATAAAGATGGTTGTTAAGGCTTCACAATGTAACTTATATTTTAATACAATTCACCAGAAAAGACCCTAATTTGTTTGTGTATACTTCAATTTAAGGAGATGTGAAGTAATTTTTGAAAATAATGCTTATTTTTCCTTTTTTTTTTCTCTACTTGTGGTCTAATGGAAAGGTAAAAAAGGATGTTAGGTATGAGTTATCATAAAAATAAAGTGGTTGACTTTTGAAGTTAAAACTTTAATCTATGAAAAGAAATGGTGAAGTCTAGATTGTCCTTTTAGATACATATGAAAATGATGATGATGAAATGAATTTCACGAAATATTGATAAAGTAGGAAAAAACACACAACAAAGACAAGGACGACCACAATCATTGCGAAAAGGAAAGGTTTTTGTTTTGATATCTGTAATTTAACTTAATTGCTTACGAAACAATTCCAAAAAAAAAAGTCCTTAAATTAGTCAGAAAATGTATCCTGATAATTTACTTTGATAACCATAACAAAAAATATCAAAAGACTCTTGGCTAAAAGGGGAATATTATCCTTTGACTTCAGAAACTGAGAAACTACTCAACCAAATGCTTTTAAAGAAAAACTTAAAAACATTCTAGTTGTTAACAGACAAAATGTGTTATTATTTGCGTTTTGTCTAATAAAGCAACCTCTGAGTCATGCAAATTAAAGCCAATGAAGAAATCGTTCTTGATAAAATTACAATGGGATGAGTTCTACAGACAATTGCTTTCCTAAGCAACGATCAGTTCCAGTAATTGACATGGAATGAACAGATACGAGAATTAAATATAAAGGTAAAATGCCCATTAGGTGTTAGCGATAAGTTCTTAACTAATTTTGGTGTCCACCAGGGAAGCGTCTTGAGGCCTTTACTTTTTTTCTTGAAGATAATGTTATTCTTTGCTGTCTATGAATACATCCAAGTTAAGATCCTGCATCCTTGAAACGAAAACATTAAATAAATTGATTTTTCGGTCCGTGCGGGCTTGATGATATTTATTTGAAAGGAGCAGAAGCAGTGCTTCCCATGTGCAAACAAATGTCTTGAAACTATGAAGAATAGTTAAGCTTTGTGATAACCATTTCCATTAAAATTTTTTGGACACCAAGTGCCGTTATACTTTTCTTATAGATTTAAGCCCAGAAAATTCGAAAATCTTATCTAAACAAATGTTTATGGATAGGTTTTCGAGATATGATTTTTCAAAGTTTTTTGTCCTTGTTTTTCCCAGCATACTTAGTATTGGGGGTATATATTGAGTAATAAACGATCAATCTGAACATAAGAACCGGCACCTGAGAGCTGAATAAGAAAACAAGAAACACTAGAGTTACTTTTCTGGGTAACTCCAGATGTTTAAGTGCAATGTATCAAAACATTTTAAAAAAAAATCGATTTTTTAAAGCAATTTTTTTACAAAAAAATTTCTTACTGCAAGAAAAAATCAAAATCTTTCGAATCCTCATAGTTTTAAATGTGTAGTACACTTTCTGGCAAAGATACTTTGTTTCAAAATCTTTAGATAAGTTATAAGGATAAAACCTTTACTTTTTGAGTTTTTGTCTATAACTTGAAAAGCAAGCCAAATTTGAAAATTTTGGATCAAGTAATTTTTTGTAGATAATTAAATTTCCTATCGAAATGTATTATTCTGAATTTTTATAAAACTAAAGCATTAAAAAAAAAACTTAAGAAAAACTATTCAAAAAAGAGAAAAAAAAAAAAACATTTTTGATGCTTTTACTAAATAGTCTATTTTTTGATCCTATCAGCATTTAATGATATTGAACATGTAAAGGAAAATAGAAAATACTTTATCTTTCAACTTTATGGTCACAAAAATCTAATACGGCTACAATTGTATAAAATATGGAATTTCAAAATCTACTGTTTTTGGACTTGTTGAACCAATTTTTTCTTTAAGATTGAGAGTCAATGTTGGCTGAAAACCAGTGCTATTAAAAATATTATTTTGATAATTATGTTTCTGTAATTTAAACTATATCTACGGGAGACCTATACGTTGTTACAATATTTTAAAACTATTTCGCAAAACGAACCAAATAGTAGAAGAACTTAAGGGCCCGCAAGTACCAGTTGAGTTGAATGCGTGTTCAGTTTATTTTCGTGTACACTGAGGGAAAAGCCACCATAAAACAACGTAAAATCAATGAAAACCACATTGATTTAACTATTATTAGGAATGATTTTGCGTTCAAGATGAACATTTTAAAATCAACGTTGAAAAAATGTTAATTTTTGATGGTTTCGTATCTTAGTCACATAAATCAAAGTAGTTCATCTTTAAACAACGACGTTGCAACTTCATTTTATTTTTTCCCTCAGTGTATATATTTAAGTTTTGAAACATTTCACTCAGATAGAAAACAATATACCTGTACCTGATGCTATTTTAACCTTTTTTCAAAATAAATCATCTATGCGTGGTCAGGGACAATCATTCTCTAAGGATCCCCTATTTTGAATTCATAACACGAATTTTCAAACTGATGGTTTTTTTTTTATTTTTTTTGTTGCTTTTCACTATCGACTTAATATAAATAATAACAAAAAAAATCTGGAATTTAAACAACAACAAAAAAAATAGTAGAAGGACGCTTTAGATGAATTATTTTTTTTCCCTCTGATTTCTGCATGAACAACGACCAATGAAAAAGATATTTCCATTTCGTAATTTACGTAATTTCGGGTTTGATAAGGGAAAACTTTGTCCATTTTTTTTTTGTCGTCGTTTTTGTGTTGGTTTGTGGTAATTTCTGTTCAGAGTGGGTTCGAAAATAACATTGTCTGTTACCCTTGATAGAGGCGGATGTACCTACCTAAACTTTAAGCTTGCGTAATACCACACCGCACTTTTTGCTTAAATTAATTTTAATACTTTTTTTTGTTGTATTTGTTGGTTTGGTTTTGTATATTTGTGATACCCTCAAGGATTTTTTTTTGTATTTTAATACTCGGGAGATTAAAAAGTCTGCATATTGAGAAGATTATTCATCATTTGCATATTCTGGCTATGATGCCGCCGCCGCCGCAGCCGATGGGTGAATTTTCAACTAGCAATTAAAACCCAGTCAGGCTAGGCCGTCAGCCTGTGCATAGTTAAGAAGAATTTTAATTTCTCATTGAGAATTAAAAAAAAAAATGAAAATATACAATATTTAATTGTTTTTTCAATGAAAAAAAAATTCATTTTTGACTAACAGTTTTGCTTCTAAAAAGCTTTAAAGAATTAAAATTGTTAGTAGGGATAGTCGACATTTTTTATCCGATAGCACCACGACTTACATCTAAAATTTCTTTCTTTTTAGAACCTTTCACAACTGAAAGTCTTAAATAGTGTAAAAATGTAAAAAGCAGTAAAACATTCCATTAAATTGAAATGTCCAAACTGGGATTTCAATAGATTTCCCTTTTTGTCTTAAAAAACACTCTCCAACGCCATCAATCATAAAATCAAAAACATTAAATCTCAAATTGATTAAACACAAAGACAATAATTATTTTATAAGCTGCTTCTTTTTTCGCTTTTGTGTAAATTAAAACACAGCTTTCTTATAATAAAATACTAAAAACTACATATTTACTGATCATAAAAATAAACTAATAAAATTGTTAACTGCCAGCTGCATGATGATATAAACACTTCTATTTGTTGGCAGGGATGTAATTCAAGTACGAGAGAGCACTCTTTAACCCCCCCAAAACTTCTTCTTTTTCATGACATTTTATAGACCCTTTAGGGTGTAGGACGATAATAAATCTAAATGTTTTCTCATATTTTACGTGTAATTAACTTGAATATCCACTACACTGGCAAAAAGAAATAAAATCAAAATTACCTGAAAACCCATTTACATGGTAAATCTTAAGTAAGTTTAAGAAACGATACACGACATTGTTTTTTTTTTATTTGACACCCTGTTACAGCAGCAGCAGCGACCCCCATGACGAGGGATTTACATTCTAATAAGAAGGTATTTGTACAGTCCGGTGCAGTAAGTTAGATATCGATACGAAAATTATATGAAAATTAAAACAAACTGTGATTTAAAAGTCCAGTCAAGTTAGTCAAAACTTGCATAGGGTTGAAAACTGTTACAAACCTTTGTTTCATTATCAAGAAACAATTTACAAGAGTCCCGATTGTGCAAAAAAAAGTTCTTTCATATCAGGTTCACCTCAAAAACATTCAGGGCATGCAAGTTCCGCAGAAGCTGGTAATCTGAACCATGCTCAGTAGCATTCGAAGGTTCTTACATGTCTGATCCCAAACCTTTTAACATTTTTTGGAACTCTCAAGTGAACACTTTTTTTGCCCTTGTCTGAGAGGGAGTTCCAAATTGTTTACCCAAGAGTTTCAATACTTTATTAGTGGTGGCTTTCCGGATGGCCTTGACAAGTACAAATTTAGTCAAGTGGTCGAGAGTTTGGACCTAGGAAGTATTTGTACATCTAAAAAGGTCTCTCGACTACAAACGAGTTGGTCTCAGGGTCATATTTTGAGCTTTCAAGACCGTATAAATGTCACACCTTCCTACGAATGATTGGACCTATTTGACAGCTTACTAAATCAATTACATCAGCTACATCAACAATTATAAACATTAATTGATGCGGCCTGTTGGACTTTTTCAATGGACTCAAATATTAATTTTTGAGGTTGCTGATATTAGGCCAGAAAAATTGTTGATGTAGGCTTTATTTATGTGGTCTTCGCGACATCACTATGTGCAGCCCGCAACGGCTTACTTTCCAGAGCAATCAAGTTCTCAGTCAAGCACTCAGGAAACCAAAGCTTCCCATGCAAAGATCATTTTCAAACGGATGACCGATACAATGTTTGACCATCCAAGAGGAAATTTTCCGACACTTGAAGATCAGTTGCTTATCTTTTAGATTTTTGATAGTATTAATGTGCTCAAGGTATTCCGTAAATTTAAAACTAGGGCCCTTAAGATCTATATGTAATACATCCATAGCGATGCTCGATTGTAAAATTAAAGCCCTGGAGCTTTAAGATCGATCTCACTTACTGCCGAATTAAGTCATTCTTGCAGAGCCTGCAAACTAGCATCCAAAGTAACAATTTGGCTTACATAAGGTTGGCTTGCTAAAGTTTGTATAGGTTTAGCTGAAGGCTTGATTACGCAAGTCAACCATCAAGAAAGGAGGTATCCTTAAGACTTCCTATAAGAGATTAGAGGAAGCCACGTATTTTCAAGGGACATTAGGCCTCTATTGGACCTGCTCCAAGAGGTTCTTTTAAGTATGCAATGTTTTTATCTTTTAAACATGCAATATTTTAGTCTTGTAAGTATGCAATGTTTTTTCTTAAAAGTATGCAATTTGTCTAGTGTATTCGAAAAAAACAACATTACATTTCAATGTTAGGTATCAATTAGAACCCTATTTTCCACTCATCTTTAATCGAGCATGGTCTATTGCTAGAGTGCTGTGCTGGTATGCGGAGGTACGTGGGATCGATTCCTGGCCGGGCCATATGTATGTGTATTAAAAAATGTGTTCTTTTTCAATTAAAATATAATTCTTTCCATTTCAGAACAACAGAAAAAAAAGAAAATTCAATATTTTTTTTTTAATTCATAAATTCAACATCTTATAACAACAACTTCTATAAGGCCTTATTATAACATCCTTTGCAAGTGATAGTTTCTTTAGCGAAACTATAGCCTCGCTAAAGTGTGTTCATTTGAAAATCAAAAATTGTGTTCTAGTTCCTAATTACGAAAATCGGACTGTAATTCCTCCTAGATTCAACAGTATCAGTTCAGTACCTATAGGTATGAAGTCTATCCTGTGTACATAATATTAAAGAGACTTCATTTTTGTTTACTCATTTAATTATTTACGCTGTAGCAGGCTAGAATGATGGTGATGTGATACTTTATAAAGCAATTAAACGCAAGGAAACGTTATATCCTTGAGATTCACATTGTTCCTATATTTCCGTGTGTTTTGGTTAATGATCCCATAGAATTCCTGGATGGGTAAAATACTTATATAGGATGCGCAATGCCGCGAATCGACATTGATTTTTTTATTTCGTCTTTCTTTTTAACTAGTAAGGAACTTGAAGACTTCTTTAGTCATTCACCATGGAAGCAGCAGAAGTGACATAACAAACAAACAGACAGGATAAAATGTGTGACAGCAAGAAGGCATATCAGTGAGTGAATTTTATTAAAAAATTCAACAACAAAAAATCCTTGTACGCTGCCATTTAATGGATTTTCTTTTGTATGCTATGCTCCAGCAGTTCCCATTTGAATACTACACTACATTTGGTGATGGAGCGTTTATATTCCTCTAGGAGATGTTTGACAGCAGTTTGTTTGTGTGCATTATTTTCGTAATTGTATAAGGACTTTGTAAGCTGCTCTCTGTCTTTCCTCCCATCATTATTATGGAGTGGAATCGCGCGAAGGTCCTATTACAGAACACGAATAAAAGGATGTCAAAGGATCTGGAAGCTGTCATGTGTCTGTAATGTTTAGGATTTAGAGAAACGATGGTGGCAAAATTACAAAGCTATATACATACATACACACAACGACGTAGAAGTATTTATTGATGCATTGACACCAGCAGCAGCGCGACTATAATAAAGACCTTATTGAGAAAATTGGGAAGCAAAATCGAAGAATTAGTCTCTTTAGGATATTGAATATCTCTAGGGTCCATATTGTTAGTATTGATATATCTACGTTAACATAGAAGGATCATTTAATTTGGAAGAATAAATTGAGTTAACGAAAACTAATTGAACATTGTTGTTATTGTGTTTTTGGAAAATTTAAAAATGTAGTTTTTGCTAGATTAAAAAGTTTATGGAGTTACATTAATGCGGTTTTTTTGGGCTCTTGATTTATCTATTAAGTGTAAAAAAAAATTTCTGCAGATTGTTAGTGTTCTACATTTATTACTTTTTCACATCCGAACACTTTGTAATGTTATGCATGAAAAGGAAAAAAATACTCGTTATTTACAAACCGTGAAATTGAAAATGCTTCATCGTTTAAAATTTAAGTTGAATAAGCTTTTGAGGGGGATTTGCTAGAAAATGTCTTTATTCACGTTCTATCAGATAAAAAAAGATGTGTAACTATCTGCATTAACGTGCGTTTCAGAACAAGGTATTTTGAAACTTTTCTTTATTAACAGAGGGGAGTGATGTTTTATATGGAATGTACACTTTAATATGAAATAATGGATAAAAGTCGAGATATTCGAGGTTGAAATTGCTGAACAATTCAACGTAGAATGCGAACATAATAACCTACAAAAACAAATGTTGGTATCAAATAACAAGAGTGTTTCTATTAATGTTCAATGAACATAGAACATTGAATAGTTTGTTGTTGTTTCTATTGTTCATATGTGCCATCCTTGCTTCTAAACTAAAAATCGTAATTTGACAAATGAGGTAGGTATTATTAGAAGAGTCTTGCTTATTTGCTGGTTGCTGACCTTGTGACGTCTCGTTGCAAAAAAGTATGGTTCCTTCTAGAGGTACCCTAAAGTCAAGAAGTGAAAAAATACTCCCAACTATGTATTCAACACAATAAACAATCAGATAACAACATTGAATTTTTCAATCAAGAAAAATCTATTCTACAGAATAACAAAAAAAAGTCAAATTCAAAAATATTCAAAATTAAAAGTCATTTTTATTCATAAATATTTTTGTTGTCTTATGTTCCGCTGTATTTTTTATCGATATTTTCTTAAAAAAAGCTTTGACAATTGACACAATATTTTTGTTAGGATTATTCCTAAGAATATTTTTTATTCGTCGCTGAAAGAAGCAGATAGTTGTATTCCTCTATTAAATGTTTTATTATTTTTATTTTTTCTATCTGGGGAATAAGTACTAACTGACTGTTTAACTGACTATTGAAAAATTGAAGCTTAAAAATATTTTCTTGTTTCATCCTTTTTAGGGCATAAAATTAAAGCAGATGGGTTTTAGTTCTTGAACTAATTTTGTATGCTGTGTTTTTAGTCCCTGACCGAAAATGAGCATTCTAAATGGTGACTAAAATAAGCAATAACATTATTTTGTTGATCAATTTTAAAGGCTTTCATGTCATTGCTAAATATGCTTTTTCGATGTATTCTTAGCTCATTTGTAATTGTTTAAGGCGCAAGAAATTATGAAGGCATTTCCATTTTTCGTTGATCTCGTTTTATAAAAACTTCTCGATGTGTCCTTAGGGATTATAGTCTCAAATAATAATCTACCGTTTGCGTGGAAATTTACGCTTACATTCACTGTTCTTGCGTTATTTAGCAAATTACAAAATTTTAAATACTAAAGTAGCCTTTTCCAACTCCATTCTGAGATATTTGTTACAAATAGCTCAATGCTTAATGTGGACCGTAAACCTTTTCTATTTCACAAAGCAGGCTTCAAATGCAATATTTTCAATACTTCAACCATTTCTCTATTTCACTGACCCACGCAAAATTAATAGTTGACATGTTTAACAAATACATTTTCTCTCTTATTATTCTGTAATGCATATTTGAAGAACCCTTTTAGAGTCAAGTATAAAGAAAACCAACTATGAAGTGGCTCCCAATAAATACGAAAGCGGTTTTGAGTAATTTTGAGAAGCAAATTATCGGAAATGACGTATTTCGAAAATAAGAAAAATTCTTCGAACACTTTGAGACGAAAAGCCATTCTAAATCTAAAAGTTTAAGTTAATGTGGTCATACGACTTCAGGACTTCATAGGCAACAAATTTCTCGTTTTTCCAAAAAATTATTTATGGAATCCTCTAAAATGAGCACATACATAGTTCATTCATTTGAAAAGTCCAGATTATACTCAATGGACAAAAGGTCTTGAGGTTCATGCAAAAAAAAAACCGCACTACATTCATTCAATTCATTCAACAATTCAAATACTTTTATTTGTATTTTCATTTAACTTTACTTACTTTTTACACTTCTTCTGATGAATTTAACTTAAAACCAAGACACAGTCTTACAGTTAACATTGATTCAAAACACAACATTTTCTGTACGACTATGTCCCGGTAATGAGTTTTCCAATGAAAAATATTATTTATTTAGTTTTTCGTTCTTGTTTCTATTGTTTTTGGGGAATAAATATTTTTGGCTTTTAAACATTTGAATAAATAATAAAACTTATTTGCATTCAAATTAAATTCAAATCCCGTATATAGGTTTACCCATAAATTCGTTTGACCTAATGAAGCTTAGCAAACGTTTCTCATTATTGGAAGATATATTGCCAATTAGATATACAATACCTGTGCACAATTTATTGATTATAAAGCATCCTTCAATAATATTATTTACATACAAATACACACATGCACACACACACACACATGTAAAGAAGAAGAATAAAATAAACAAAAACACGCAGAAATAAGTCAATAAGTGGAAATAATTTGTATCCAAAGTGTATAACGCACTTCAATCTCAAAAGGACCATAAGGACGATAAGAAAACCAGCTTCGTAAACGAGTTCAAGAGATAGAAAACAGCTCCTCAATCATTACGTGTTCAGGAATCTACAAGATACCGACGGAGAATAAATATTTCAGGCAGGACCCAGAGAGATGAGGGATCCCAAGTAAACAATGATAATACATTATTAAGGTCCTTATGCGAGCGAGTCCTGTGCCACAGTCAGCCCAAATGGGCCCGATGTCGGTTCGACACACAACAAATAGGGTGCTCCTCATTTGTATGCGATCAGTAGTGGATGAGCAGCAAACAAACCCCAACTCAAACCCAAACCCTTTAGAAAATATCAACTTCCTGGTGAAGGAGAGATATGGAAGGACCTTCAGGTTCAAGAGAGTGTTGATGCAAATACGTTTTGGTCTTTGGGGAGTTTTCGGAACCAAGCGTTTTCTTTGCTTTAGCGTGAGTACGGTGTGAGAGAGTGAGAAAGAGATAGTGGAGCACCCTCTCACATGTTTGTCTTCCGGTGGTATTCCTGTCCGTTCATATCCCTGCTTGTCGGGACTTCACATCTCAAATGCATATCCTTTCTCTCTACAAAAGGTAAACGATTGTGTCTTTCTAGTGTATGTTCTGAATGAATTTGAAGAAGGTATACCAGCGGGAGCGGGTACGATATGGTGGACGACCAACGACGACGACAACGGACAAAGATGATTAAGGATTCAGGCGAATCAAAGAAGCAATTATCCTAATTAGAAATCACATATACATACAGACAAACACATTCGAGCGTAATTTGTTTTCGTTATAACCTCAGATTAAGGGAACAGATTTTTTTTTGCTTGGGATATTTAAGTTTTGTGGGAGAGTACACAATTGCAGGAGCAGGGAGCAAGGAGCAAAATAATACTAAAACCACATTTGTCTACTAAATTGTCTTCATAATAACGATAATAGACGCTTTCGGGGAGGGGATAAGTACCACAATTTCCCATCCCGCATCCAAACAGAACAGAAAACACACACAGCCTTAGGAAGTTCCAGTTTATTCACAGAGTTTTAGTCAGGATGTGATTGTTGCAATTAGCTTAATGGAAGATGTTTTGCTGTTTAACTTAAGATAACGAATGTAACGAGTATTTTAAGTTGGATTTCTGGATATCTTATTGTTATCGCAAATATGTTAATTTTTGGGATGATTTTCTTTTTGTATATTCGTTTGTCCTTGAGGAGAGAATATTTACAATCGAAGAATGTGATATCATTTTGATACTGGAAAAGAGAATATTCAATTAACCAATATTATATTGGAAATATGTCGGTTTTGCATGAATCATGAATATAAATAAATTAATTAATTTCAAATTTAAATATTGGGATCGATATTTTTTCCAACGAAAAAGAAGGATACGAAATTTGGTGAAATATTGGTAGAACTTTCATGAAAGAAGTCAAGATAGTAAAATTAAGTGACTTGAAGTCACTAAAAAGTTTAATAGCGTTACAAGAAGTTTATTTTGTGGATTTCATTCACTATACGACTTCAAGGGTTTGACAAGTACCTAGTTTCTAATCCAGTGAAGAAGATAATCATCAAAACCAAAAGCACGCTGTTTCGAAAAGAACTGAAAACTTTCTTAAATATGTATTTATTTATAATATTGTTAAATATACCAGAAATATTGTTAAATATACCTGAAATATAGTTAATTATACCAGAAATATTGTTAAATATACCAGAAATATTGCTGAAGTTTTGCTGAAAGAAAATTCTTTTTTATTACTCTCTATTATTATTCTATTATTGTTTGGATAAGTTGCTTTGAATTACTTTGCTTAACAAATCGATAAAACTCTACAAAATTTATAGAAAAATTACAAAACTGGTAAATATAGGTACTTTAGGACTATTAAATATTATTTTAAATTTTTTAAAGAGTGTTAAGTCAAAGTAACTATCAATATCATCAAACAAGGAAAATGGACAAATTTGACGGTTATTGTTTAGAAATATAAAACAACATTTTTTCTGTAATTATTTTTTTTTTTTTTAATTTTAAAAGTTTTATCGAGTTTTTAAGCAAAGGTCGTCAAATAACCTGTAATTTGTACTTATTTTGTATGAAAACATTGGTAAAATGATAGAAGTTCAAAACCGTAAAAATATTTTTTGCTAATTTGTCCTACACTTTTGAGTCCCAATGAAATACAAGACTGTTGAAAATCAAATAGAGTTGTGGGACATTTTACTCTAGAACTTTTACAGATTTTTTACTTTTCCTTAAATATATGAAGTTTTTAAAAATAACAAAGAAAAACAATTTAAGTGTCAGCTATAAAAACTTATTTGGGGTCCTTGAACAGATGTTTTGATACGTAAGTCACCCTCTTTTGGATGTGGTAATTCGTACAATGTACTTACTCTGTACAAAGTATAACCCAATATAATCCCAGAGTTGATTAAATATTAACCCACCGCGTAGTTTGACACTATTCACTACACTACACAATCTGCGCTGTTAAGTGGATAGTACCTATCAATGTTCCCTAAGTTCCCTTGCACAAGGTCGAAAAAAAAATCTAATCCTTTCAAAAGGAGAAGCTATTATACCAGATTCCGCGCGTGGGTGTGTCGACCCTTTTTGGCAAAAGACCCTTCAACAACCCAAAAAACTATACTATCGCTATCGCAGTACCTTGAAACTCCTTCACCTTTTGTGTGTTTGTTTAAGCCAAGATCTGCATACAAAAGTTATCGTATAATTTAATTAAAACCCCACCATAAAATCTCATTGTAAAGTGGAGTAATTTCCCAAATAGAATTTGTATATGAACACAAGAAAAAAACCAAACGTTAATCTTCAACCAAACACAACAACAACATGAAATATAAGAAAAAAAAGTTAAATAAATAAGATAGAGTTACCTAAAATATTGTGAATTTCTTCATAAAAAAAAAAATAAAGCAACAACTAGTTCTCTACCAAAAAAATATAAACTCGTGTTCCAGCTGGAGATTTACACGCCACATTTTTTCTCATTCAATTCGTCGACTTAAAGCCGTGTGATGCCACAGGACAACAACTATTACACACAAACACATACAAACTGAACAACCAGCCAACCTGTAAGTCTGTGTAAATAGGAGAGAAACTTTAATTAAGAATCCTTCGGGTAATGAGATAAAAACGAGTTAAACTCGAGCAATCAGTGCGACCCTACTTTGTACGTTTATCTCTGTATCTCAATTTTCCAGCCAGCGCAAGGACGACACGGGAGGACTATTCCTATTCCGACGTGTATTCGACAAATCCTATTCTTTTGTAACTACACGTTAGGTAGTAATAATAAATTTTCTTAACACCCCTCTTTTACATATACAACACAACACAGGTGGAGTTGTTTAGGAATATTGTTAAGCTCGGAAAAGGGGGATTGACGTTACATTTTATTCCTTTGATTGTGTTAAAATGAAATCTAATGGATAAAAGTGAAGGGGAACTATGAAACAGAAAAAAATAAAGTACATACATTTTTGTCTGCTTTTTAAAGAAGTTAAACTAACGGAAAAATAGAGATTTTGTAGAAATTGAAAAGCTTGAACTAGCAGGGAATAGTTGACATTTGTGGAAATTTAATTTGGTGAGCAAGTTGCGATTTATAAAGTTTTTCTTTCGAAGTAATTCAGTATTAGCACTCTTTTTCTATCACCTTTAGTTCTGTGCTATAAAGAAGGCCATTCATAAAAAAGTATTTGTTCAACGTTGGGCGCCATTTTTAGGAAATTACAATTGACTTCATTTTCCATTTTTTTTCGCTCGATTTTCGGTTGGCAGTCTTAAAACTCAGGTAGGTAATTGGTATATCCCTCTTTGACAGCAAAAATGTAATAGATGAACAAAATAAGTCCCACTGACAGTAAGAAAAATATCAAAAATCCAACAATGTCGTTTTACATTTTAAAGATGTTCAAGTAGCTAGAAACACGGCTGCCTGTATTTTCTCACGTTGGGCGCCACCTATAACTTAGGCTGGTTTCTTGTTAATTTTCTGATTTGCCAGTCAAAGTTCAGATTCCATTACAAATTTTTGGTTCAAAGAAAATATTTTTCATAAACTCATTACGGTTGGATCAATGAAAGCCTTATAAAAAAAAGTATTTATCTCACATTGGGCGCCATTTATAGTTGCTTATATTGCAAAATTTATTAACTACGTTTTTTCCGTTTTCTTTCCTGTTTTGAAATTGGCTATCTTAAAACTCAGTGAGCGCCATGGTACATCCCTCTTTTTGAGAAAAACTGTGATAGATGAATTAAGTTTTAGAATCCGAAATCAGTTTACCGGACAGTAAGAAAAATTAACAATAATGTCATGTCACCTTTCTTAAATGGTTGCTGTTGAAATCAATACATTGTGCATTTTTTGAATCCTTTAATCTACGTTGGGCGCCACTTTTTGTACGTATTTTCATTCTCCCCGAATTCGTGAATTATGTGTTAAAAATGTTCAAAGAAATTTAAAATAAAAAGAAAACAACATATTTGTCCCACATTGGGCGCCATTTTTATCTCAATTTTATAGTAATTATCGAAGAACTCCTCTTTGCAATTCAAATAAAAATAAAAAACACCTTTAAATCATAAAATAAAACGCAACCGATTTAAGTCAATTGCTTAAATTATTTTTAATGTTCCACTCGTGAATATAAAAAAATAAAACACTCATAAAAATGACAAAGTAAATCAAATTTATGTTTACTCCGGCTTCCGGTGTCCCTGTCTCTGGGCCTATTAAAAATACACCAAGTCGCATTGCTGTTATCCCAATTGACACCGTCATTCTGTAGAGACCTCACACTCGTTTATTTCTTTTTTTTTTATCTCTTAGCCAATCGCCCCAATTTATTTTAACACAATGTCCTCAAGCACTCTCAGGTACTTGTGGCCGGTTTTGGATGTGTATACGAATTACACCTAAGACAATAAGCCAGTCTGGAGAGACATTTTAATTTAAATTTAAATTTTTTTTTATCAGCAAAGTCGAAATCAAGTCTCTCTCTTATTATCTTACATCATCGTGACATGGAAAAAGTCTTAGAAAACCTATACCTGCAATTGACTGAGAAGTCATTTTCTTCAATCCCACTTTAGAGAAAGGTTTTTGTGTGGCTGGCAAAAGGCATACGGCACAAGGCAGAGCATACGCACATCAGGAGAAAAGTTATTCTAAGTAATTTACTGCTTCACTTTGATTTAGCCGCAAATCCCTCTTAAGAATGCCAGGTAAAATTTTAAGTATTCCAGAGAAGTTCAGTTTAAGGCTTTAGGGGGCCAAAAACTGGGTATAAATTGGGTACACTATTCACGTCGTTCGTTCGCCTTCTTTTGGTAGGCAAAATGCAAAAGGAGATTACAATTCCGAAAACGGATGAAGGATGCTAGAAACGAAAGTCGAAATGAATCGAGTTGAGTCAGATTTCGTCGTTCGTTGGTTGTTTTTGCTTGTACTCTGAGGCTGTTTTTTAGTGGAAGGAGATGGGGATGGGGTAGGTTATATATTGTTTGTGGCAGCAGCGTTAGAGCCTAATGGAATGTCGAATATTCGATTTCCCAAGGACTGTTGTTCTTAATAAACTGACGAGCTATGATGGAAGCTACCTCCTTGCCTACCTACGACTTGACTATGAGGTGTTTATTCAAGTTAAGATACACACGTTTGGCAGAAGCAGAATTAATGACTTTACACATTTCGTGCCAAGAAAACTAGATACGATAAGGTGATGTGTTTTATTTTTGAAGAAGAGGGTTGTGAAGACGGTGTGGAGGGTTGTAGGTTGTTGTGTTCATGTTTCTGGTGATGTTTTTCATGTTATTTCTGTTGATAGATTTGCTTTTGCAAATACATTTATCATTTCAAAGTTATGATTTCGAAAAGCAAAACTATAATGGAAATGTTTTCTTTATCAACATGAAAAAGCTTATTCACTTCTTTAACAGAATATTAAGTTCAAAGTGAGTAGTGGATGTGATTTTCAATTCTGAAGGATTAAATGTGTTGTTTGTATACCGAATAAATGACTACTTTTACATTTCAAATTGTCAGAAACAGATTTTTTTTGTTGTTAAATCACATTTTGTATGCACATTTAGTTGACCTTTTGAGCCATTTGAAATTAGAAATGATTTGAAAAAGCAACTAATTCAGTGTTTTTGTCTGAAACAAATGCATTTAAAAATACATGGGGGTACTGAGAAGCTTTTACATTTGTAATTGAATAAAGTTTCATTGAGTAAATTTTATGAAACTCGACTGAAGGGGATTTTCAAAAATCGACTTCTTCAGTGGCAATTGCTTTGTTACTGAAGGCTTTTTGGTGAGTCTTTGAAGTAAGTTAGTTATGGCTGCTAATAGATAAAATTAATTATTCGGTCCCAATGTTAAGCGCAGAGGTAGAAAAATTGAAATAAAAGCAATGGATTTTTGCAAATTGAAAAATGGCGCCCAACGTGAATCAAATATTTCTTTAAAAAATGTTTTTGTCACTTCTAAAGTGATTAAGTCTTTGATGATTTTCCCTTTAAACCTGTTGTGAGATTTTACATATGGGAACCAAGAACCCTTATTCCTTAAAATGGCGCCCAACAAAAGGCAAATATTATTTATAGGACCCTTACACTTAGTGTGAGGTTCATATTTGAAGTCAGTCCCAGGGTTAGGCACAATTGTTTTGTAACTGGTTTTGAGATCAAAAACGAGGTTATGTGAGTTGATTTTCAAGGGAACTTGGAGGAATATATAGCACAATCACAAATCTTTCGCCTATTTATTCATTTATTGAAAATGGCGCACAAAAAGCCTTATGTTGTTGGTACAAAAATCCAAAATGAAAACTGGCGCCCAACGTGAAGAATTTTGTATATGGCTTGATTTTTTTAAAGAAGGCGTTTAACAATAAAGTAAACATTTTCAAAGTTTAATTTAGGAAGTTCTGAGTTAAAGATTTGATGACATTAAGAGCATGCATGGAAAGATAGGTACATATAAAGAAATCATTGGAATTTATTATATGTGTTGATTTTCACAATACCTACTGTATTAAAATAAAAAACAAGGTCCAACCACAACCTTTTTTCTAAAATGATTAAATCTTTGAAGAATTTCTCATTAAACCTGTTAAAAGTTTTTAAATATGGGAACCAAGAACCCTTATTCCTTAAAATGGCGCCCAACAAAAGGCAAATATTATTTATAGGAGCCTTAAACCTATTGTGAGGTTTATATTTGAAGTCAGTCCAAGGGTTAGGCACAGAGCTGGGAATCCCAGGCAACTAAAACAAATTGTTTTGTAACTTTTTTCGAAATTGAAAATGTACTAATGTGAGTTGAATTTCAAGAGCACTTGAGGAATATGGAAAATTAAATAAAAAAAACTAAGCCGTCCAGTCACTATTCTTGCACTAATTCTTCATTTATTGAAAATGGGACACAACGTTAGGCTTATATTATTGGCACAAAAAAATGAGACTGGCGCCCAACGTGAAGAATTTTCTATACGGCTTGATTTTTTAAAAGAAGGTGTTGGACAATAAAATAAAATAAAACGTTTAGAGTATCCGTGGAAAGATATGTATATAGAAATCTTTGGAATTTGGATATCTGTGTTGCTTTTCACAATACTGTACTTATTCAAATAAGACACTAGGTCAAATCACAGGCGTGCCCATTAAAAAAATCTCATAAAAGGTCATCTTAAAAAAATGGCACCCAACGTAAACATCTGTGTTAGGCTACTTGAAATTATTTTATTGAGGAAAAATGTCCTAACTTGATTTAAACAAATGTAAAAAAGTTGTGAAGAGATGTTTTTTGCAGCATGTGGATTCTTAAATCTCAAAATCTGTGAAAAAAAAAAATGAACCAGCACATCCTTGATAAATTACTGCATTTTATACAAAATAAAATCCATCTAAAGCAAACAGTTTAGGAACCTGTTGTTCGTATATCGTTTATTGCATTATCCACACACAACACCATTAACCTCAAATCATTCTTAAGGCTTTGCTTTTATCCATCCTGTCTCCATCTCTACTGATTGCTCACCATCAGTCTTTTTCTACACTCTTACCGTAAATCAAGACTTGCCACACAAAAATAGCACAATCAGCTTGAAAACATCATCCAGTTTATTCAGAATTGCAACTAAATGTATGTCACACACAACCACACACTCACATTTAAATCAAATCAAACGCCCACAACTTAATCCCATCCCATCTCTCATCTTACCTACTCTCTGATGATGCGACTTCTGGTGATGCTGCTATACCACCAAACAACGGACGACGAGCTATTATTTCGAATTATATATTTTCCTACAACGTTGGCATCGCATAAAATCACAATTCAACATGTTTGTAGATACACTGCCTCAGCTTTTCTTAATCATTTTAAGCCCTGACATCAACATAGATGAAGCACAACTCATAACTTTTAATTTGTGGCTGGGAATTCACCGCAATTCGTCGTCCAAAAGTCGTCCAAAATGAGCGTGCCTCCTCTAATAGTATACAAAATAGCAAAATGAAGGCACACACAGAAGTTGAAACGGAAGCGGAAGAAACCAGGCCTGCACGAAACTGATAGCGATCACTCATACAATCAACCAACCAACCAACAACGTTAGCGTTTTGAAGATGAAAATTATAAGGCGAGGGGTTTTGAGAAGATTTACTGTATATAACTACGACACTTCCCATATACATACATTACTCCTGTTTACACTGTTTTGACTTGGCAGTCAACAACACAAGGACGACCTAGGTCGACGAAAATGCAAATCACTGTTTGTCTTTAATTTATATTTTGATGACGGAAGTGCATTTTGAGGTTAGGTCTCAAAAATAACACCACGACCGCACACTTGTATGGTAGCATAGTGGCATAGTAGGTTTATAAATTGGTCCCTGACAATGAGGCTTTATTTAGAATGGCTCCGAGTTCTAACAGGATAATTAATAAAATCAATCTTCAATCACGTTAACACTCTCATAGTTGTAAGTCTTGAGAGAAAAAAGATGAAGGGAAAGAGGGGGTGTTCTAGAGGAGAGAACACTTCTCCACATCCGTTTCAATGCAGAAAAGTTATCAGATGTTACACTGTTGCCAACTATACTGAAAATATTGTGGTTGGAATAGCAAAATTCCCCTTTTCTATGTCGAATTAGTGTTTTTAAATGGCGCCCAACGTGAACGTTATTTGTCTTTAATTAGGATTCCAACCACTGCAAAGAAATGCTCCAAAGTTGTACAGTCACAAGTGAGAAGCCAGAACTTCTTTGCACCTAAAAATCTCTTTTAGATACCCTGTTATTAAAAATGGCGCCCGATGTGAAACAAATAATTTATAAAAAAGGATTCCAATCTCTTCAGAGAAATTGTCTTAAGGTTTGTGTGCAGTCATAAGAATGCAGATAGAAATCTTTCTAACCGAAAACTTTTTGAATTAGATTAAATTTCTTAAAATGGCGCCCAACGTGAAACAAACAGTTTTCAGAACGGATTCCAAATACACCAAAGAAAAGGTTTTAAGAAGACCAAATGGTGATAGAAACCAAGAGGCAAGCTGAAACTTTTTTTCAATAAAATATCTACTCTGGAGTTTTTTTTTTATTAAATGGCGCCCAACGTAAAACGACTAAGTTGAAAAATCGGAAGACTGCTTCTAGAACTCTTTCGCAATTAAAAATTCATCTCGATTCTTTATTTTTTAAAATGGCACCCAACAAATACGAACTTTAATCACTCTTAAGAAATGGTCTAAAGTTGTACAGTGATTAAATGCAGAAAAGAATTCTATGTACCAAAAACTTTAATATGAGGCTTTAGTTTTTAAAAATGCCACTTAACGTGAACATAACAATTTCTCAGTATGGATTCCAACCACTCCAAAGAACAGTAGTTATAAAAAGAACAAGTTTTGGCCAAGAGTCAAGGTAGGAATAGTTTTTATGAAATGGCGCCCAACGTGAAGCAATCGAACTCTAACCAATTAAAGGATATATTTTCAAGTTATGCAGCTAGAAATTCTCTCAAGTACTTAATTTGGAGCTCTAGTTTTTTTTTTTTTGTTATGTATCTAAAGTAAAAAAATAATTCTTCAGTAAGGCAATTTATTATTTCAAAGAAATTGCCTTCAGTTGTACAGCTATATTAATGCAGCTAGAAATAATATATTCCGAAGTAGTTCATTTGAATTTCTGAAAATGGCGCCCAACGGAAGACAAGTTTTTTAAGTCACTTTAAAGAAATGGTTATGAATACAACAGTCACAAGGATCCAGATTGAAATATTTTGTGATAACAAATTTCTTCTGGGTTTTTTGATTCTTAAAATGGCGCCCAACGTGACTCAAATAATTCTTCAACAAGGATTCCAATCACTATTTAGAACTACTTAGAATTGGTCTTAAGTAAATATTGTCAGAAGATTTCAGATAGCAATATTTTGTCCGAAAATTATCTTCTGCAGTTCAAGTTTCAAGTAGAGTGGCGCCCAACGCGAAACTAATAGTTCTTTAATATTTCGTAAAACAAATAAAAATTTGTAAACTATGAATATTCTGCAATTTGTTTTACCCAACATGTTCCAGTACCAAAAATCTCGTTGGAATATTAGGTCCTTAAATAGTGCCCAACGTGGGGTTAGATATTTTTCTGAAATGAAATAACAGCAGTTTTTAAAAGTTTTGAGAAATTCAAAGCCTTTTGGTGCTTTATGGTGCTTAAAACAACAAGTCCCGGAAGCGTTCACTAACGAAATTGCTAAAGAATTTTTCTCTAACGATTCTCATCAATCTGTTTTTTTTTTTTTTTTTATTGTACCTACTGTAATTTTAGTTCTCCAGAAATGACCATCTTTTCTTAAAAGCAAATATGATTCCACTGGGAGGAATCTAACTGCCAGAAGCAACAAATTCTAACAATCTTTGAATCGGGTGGCAACCGTGGCACATCGATGCTGTTGGTTCCCTTTCTGATCACATAAAATCTCATGAATTGGCAACACTGTTATTCTTCCGCACCACTCATATGCAAATATTTTTCATTTAGTTCCGGTAGTCTTTAAAATTGCTGTTTGCTAAGCACTCCCAAGGACTTTGATCTATTTTATTGTGTTGGTATGCGTTTGTTCTCCGAGCCTACACTCTCTACGTGTTGTTTTATATTTTTTTCTCTCTCTCCATTTTCCATTTCCTTAATGCAATATGTGTGATTTTTTTTTTTGTATCCTTGTTGGGTTGGGTCTCCATCAGAGTAGATAGTGTTTGGTAGATTTTGGCTTTTTAAAAATTCAAGAACACATTCATATATGTATCACCTTTATAAAGGTAAAGCTAGGTACAAAGCGTCCGCACCACCGCACATAGGGGTATTTAGTCAATTTAGGCGGACAAAACACGAAATTTTAAACTGATCCAAATGTAAAAAATCAACATCCTACTAAAAGTAGATAACTTGCTTAGCATTTTCTTATAGTTTTAAAATTGATTATCCCTTCAGGTGACTAACAGCAGCGCTCTAGAGTTCAAAGTTTTCAGCCCAAAGAAAAAAATAATTTTTTTTTGTAATTTAGCGACTGTGCTTAAGTAAGTACTTTTTTTTTAAGTGGATGTAGAAAAAAGTTTTTATGGAATATTGATAAGGAGATACGAAACTGTCTACTAGATGTTGTATCAAAATGTTGTATTACTTTATAAACAAAAAAGTGATATGTTGAATCTTAATATAAAATAATCATAAAAAAAACAAAATTTCTGTGTTGGTTAGGAGATAAGTTATACAATTTCACATTATTGTGCGATAAAATTTTATGTTTTCTAAAGGTTAAACTCTTATCTAATTGAATCTGTAAAAAAAATGTGCAACTAAGTGCAACTTCGACACATTTGCCCTTCTTAAAGATTTTAGGTTTTGAAAAATGGTTACCTTGTATTCAGCATCCATATTTTAAATTTTTTTTTAAGATTCAACTTCTTGAATTACAGAACCTGAATCCTTATGATTTTTCCTAAATTTTAAGACCTTTATCTTGGCGATACCATTAATAGAACTCCATTTATAAGCGCTTTAACAAACCTTTGGGATCCATTCTTGACACTTTTTTGTTTGATCAAAAAGTGGTTTAGGAAGAAAAATGTTTTCATTGAAATCAACACTAAAAACACTTTATTTCGGTACTAAATACAAGCTTTTACCTTGTTGATGAAGATAGACCGGAAAAATAATTATGTCCGCGTAAAATTGGCAAATACCCCTATGTGCACCGGTCGGAATAATTTTTCCTCCACTTTAGATCTTTTTTTTTTTTGTCCTTCCTTTTTTTGTAATTTTTTTTCCGCTCGTGTGCCTCTGAACTTGCAATAAGGAGAAACACAAAAAAGCTCAAACAATATGCTTGGCTAAAAACAAAAAAAATAAAACGAATATACACACAACACTCTTGCCACGAAAATCATTGGCATGTGGAAAATCAATAATGAATTGGTCTACTCTACCTTTTCCTACTCCTGATTTTTTTTTTCTGTTTCCTTTTTTTTTGTTTTTTGGTACAAAAAAAAAGTTTTGTTTTTCACTGATGGGAGAGAGTATGGAAAGATCCAAACGGATGTAACCATCCTTATTGTTGTTTTTCAGTCAAAGCCTTCAAAAAATACATTTTTGTAGCCTCCAATGGTTCAGATATTGGTAACAAGCATCACATTCTTTCTCTCTGTCTCTTCTACCTCCGCATTTTTTTAAAGGAAAATCTAAAGTATGTGGGATTGGATATGATGTGTATGAAATTGTTTCGACATCCATCTGTGAAAAACTTGATTTCCAAAAGGAAATCTCCATTTGATAGAAAAGGTTTTGCATTTCGTTTTTTTTTTTTTTGAGAATCAGTGAAAGGTTGTTTCTAGTCATTTTTTTTGTATTTTTATGTCGTTTGTGTTTTGGTTTGTTTGTTGTTCTCCATTAGTATTCTAGGAAATATATGTACTCAACGTTCGTAGGCGCTATATATCAAAAGGCTAACAAACAAAAGGTTGAATAAATATCAACAAACTTGAGTGAGTTAAGCCTAAATAAGTTAAGCTCTGAATATTGCCATTTCAAGGCACTTAAATGTATTTTCTCTAAGGGCTTCTTTTTATATATTTATGTTTTTTTGTCTGAATTTTAAAATTTAAATAAAAAAGTTATTAAAAGTAGGACATGTTGATAGAAAAAGAAAGAGTTGTGTGGGCCACTTTCATCAAGTTACTTTTTATATTGTCTAAACGACTTTTAATGCTTTTAATTTGATTTTCAAAGAAGTCTTTCAGAAATAAATTCGAGAGGAATGTTTAACCATTTCAAGGCCGAATAGAAAATATCTTCAGAGACGAGCTGTAAGGACCAATGTCTCAAAAAATGTAAGCCTCTTTTTAAAAGTCGTCAAAAATCTTATTGCTACCTTATTTTAAGAAAGGTCTTGGACGACTTCTTTAGCAACTTTCTTGAGGAACCAAAAGTCCAACCAAATTTTGTGAGAATCGAAGCGAAAGCGATTGAATTGGGTTAAAGTGGGACAAGTTGCTGTCACAAAAACTGTCACAAGAACTTGCACACCAGTTTATCAACTAAAAAAAAATTGATATTAAGATAACATTTTGGTAGTTTTTGAAAGTATTTTTAACCATTTGATAGTTATTTTTTGGTTGCATGTAATCAATTTGAAACCTAAGTTGGTTATCGGTTTTTAAATAACTTTTTTTTAATGAATTGTTGTGTTTTGGTTGCATATTAACCAATTTTGGTTAAACAGTTTAAGTTAGTTTTTTAACAAAATTTTTTTGACAGAGACAATTATTTATAGGTTACAAAATAACCAAATCGAATTTAAGGTCTAAAAAGAGTTATTAAACTACTGATTTTTGGTTACAAATTAACCAAATCTAATCTAAATCTTGAAGTGAATTTTTAAATAAATTAAAATATTTTACGGTAAAAGCAATTTTTTTTTTTGGTAAGAAATAAACCAAATTTGATTCAAAATTCAAAATACATATTTTGATAACTGCTTTTTTTGACACAGACAATTATAGTTAGGTAAATATTTTACGAAATCTGTTCTTTAGTTTAAAGTGAGTTTTTAAATTGTAGAATTTTTGCGTCCGTTGGTTACAAATTAACCCAATTTTAACTAAAGTTTAAGTGAGTTATTAAATTACAGATTTTTCACGACAAAAGATAATTATAGGTTACAAACTAAGCAATTTTATTTGTATTTGTTGCGTGTTTTCGAAGTTAGGATCAAAATTAAAGATGGTACTTCCATTAGGAAAGGAGTTTTAATATTGCCAAACGAATAACCTGAGTAAACATATTTCGTCAATGTGATTTACAAATTTCAAGTTGTCAATCTAAAAGAATCTTCCCACACCATTTTATCTCACTTAAGAATCTTCGCAACTTACTTAAATTGGCATCGATGTTTGAAATTATCTTTCAAGGAGAAGAAAGTCCTCTTTTAACGAAAAGACTAAAGAATATCTTTAATGACATATATGCGTCATCTGTTATTGCATTAACGTGCGTTGTCGTCGTCATCATTATTTCAGAATTATATAAACCTTCAGAAAGAATTGAGCTGATTTCAGGGACATAACTTATTCAACATAACTCGTTTTGGCAGCCTCTCATTGCGTAAACGTGCCATGGCTGATTATTATCCGATTTCAGAATGAGAACGATGAGAATCTCTTTAAAAAAAAAGGAGAAAAAAGAAAAATACCTTTATTGCAGCTAGCAAACAGGAATCATCATTAAAAACACACAAACAGACATATATTCAACATTCCACTCGTTTATATCGAAATTGGTTGTGAAATGGAATTCCGGAAAAAGAATTCCATATTCAGCATACAAATACAACACATATCTCTCGCTATACAACATGGAGGAGGATCCGGATATCCTGGGTGAAAATATAATTTAACCATTTCTTGTCAGCAACTTTGTTTTTGTGTTTTTGTGTGTGTAGGTATAATATTTTATTTCTGAGTGAATATTCAATGAAATTTTACGGCAAGTGGAATTTTTTTTTTTCATTCTTTTCGTCCTTTCATTTCCACTCATCATAAGTTTGTGTTGTTCTTCCTTTTTCTGTCTTTTCCTTCGTTATATTCCTTTTTTTTTGTTTTTGTACCCTTGGGAGAAGTTTTGAAATATTAAAGCGATCTGGCTGTGAGGCGAGAGGCACGTTGCCATACATCCAAATCCTGTATCTACTTTTTCGCGTAATTAAATCGTTTTTCTTGCTGGTAAATTCGAATACAATGATACAAAACAAAAAAAAAGTTTAACAATTCACGAGTATATGAGCATTAAATATGAATGAATTCTTTTGTTTCGCGATATAAAAACCCTGGAACAACCTTCACACAAACACAAACACACATCCCAAACACCCACACACACAAAGCTTGGATATAAAATGAATGCTATTAGAAGTGACACACATTACGATCCTGTTAGCCAAAACAGATAAATATAAGCCAACTTAAATGACAGCATGAATTGCAATAAAAACTGTTATCTTCCTAACCGTGGCGGTGGTTTCAAGGCTTCATCTCATGGAACTGGCTGGCATATGCCCAAAAAACTAATCCATTCATAGTCGTATATAGTTAAAATGGGGTTGTAGAAGGGGGTGAAAATGGGGGTGGGTTATGTGTGTGTGTGGTTGTTGTGGTGGCCTTGTTATTAGATTGAGGGCTGTGTGTGTGTGGTGTAGCAGCACACAGTTTGCGTTTAGACAGATTTGCAAAATGTAATGTGATGGAGGAGGGGGCTCCTAAATATTCTACCCTCTCTCTTCAGCCACCCCCCCGTCAAATAGGGCATAAAGAAATAACTTGACTAATGGCCTAGATGTTGATACTAATTGGCAAAACAATTTTACTGCGTTCAAGAGATTGGTTTGTTCAAAAAAAAAAAAAAAATAAGAGAGAAAAAAAATATTTGGAAATTCTTTTGGTGGGTATATATAAAACTTTTCCTTACGCAATAAGAAAATGGTGGCGTTCTGAAACGGTATCTAACGGGATGAGTGCGTGTATCTATATATCACGTTGTAAAGCATGTACGGTAATTAGGCAAAAGCCTATAAAATATTCAGGCGAATTAATTTGGCATTTTGTTGGAAAATGAAGACGCAATTAATTAGTTGAATTTACTTTTTTGGGGCGGCTGCGAATACGACCGAAACGACGACCTTCGAGTTTAATAGATTCAGATATGAATAGACTTTTGAAATTTTTTGTTATTTTTTCAATTTAATTCAATTTGTTTGTGGGTAATTTCAAAGAAAAGGCGGAGTGGTGATTTCTTTTGATTTGTAAAAAATGTTCAAAGTTCTTATATGTTCTTTGAGTCGATCAAAAATTTGAAATAATGAGATACAATTCAAAAGTTTTATAATTCTGGAGATGACAAGTCACGAAAATTTTGTTTCCAAAAAAAAAAAAAAGTAATTAATTAGGAGTTATTCTTATGTGTTGTCCAGTAAGTAGAAAAATTTTAAAGTTCTAAGAGTTCACCCTACATTATTTAGTATATTATTAGAGTATTTGATTGTCTGAAATTGTTATTAAATCGATTTGAAATATTTTACTTTGGCCGAAAAGGTCAAAGTTGATATACGTTAAAATAAAGGTAAAAAAAAAAGATTCAATTGAATTGAAAAGGTTAAAGACAAACATTTGCGGGGGTTGTCTGAAAAGACTTGAGTTATCAATATGAAGATGAGGTTTTTCATCAAAAGAAAATTATTCAAAGAATACTGAAGTGGAATTAATTATTTTAAAAGATGTCTAAGATGTTGTTTGATGTATACATCGGTGACCTTTGTAAAAAAAAAGATAAATAAGCAAACCCCATCATTTGGATCATTGTAAAAATATGGGCCCTTGAATTTAAATGTGGTATAAGTACATATAACTTGTCTAGAGAACGATGAGTTCTTGAAAAGTTAAAAACGTCTACCTATGTACATGAAATGAAGCCATAACCACCCTGGCTACCTTTTGTATATTTGGTTTGGCTTAAGATAGAATTTTAAAACAGGGCACAGTCGATACCCGCCCATACAAAGTGGGGTCAAAAATATGATGCCCTTTTTTTTAATGTATTACGATTTTATTTTATTTATTGTTGCAAAATAAAACATCAATTCAGTTTTTTTAGAAATGGAATGTTTCTTTATTTTAATTTTATGAAAATTGATTGCATTCAAAAAATTGCAGCTTTGAAACTAAATGTCTTACAAACATGATTGAGGTGAATATTGGAAGCTTAAGTAATAAGCTTTCAGATAATATAAAATTTGTTATAGGTTGTCATGTAAAAATATCTTGAAATCTTGAAAACAATATAAAATTATTTTTCCAAATAAAATTAATTTTTAAATCTATTAGCTTATAGTTTTAGCATAAAAAAAACTAGAAATAAGAATAAAGTCAACTGACACCATAGCCTTAGCAAATTTACCCCGGTTCTTAGTAAAAAAAAAAAATTATATATACAATTTGAGTCTGATAATACCCTGATCTCCCCTATATTGAGGTGGCTGCCATTTTTTTGTCAGAGTGTTAAAAATTTGTAACGGCTGGGAGTAAGGTGATACTGCAACAGTAGTTTGTTTATAGTTGGATATAAAGTGTGTTGACTGAAGTATAGTCAGAAATTAAGGGTTTTCTATTGGTAATAATAATCAATATAAAATCAGGACCAGGAGGATTTTGATTTTTCGCTACATCTTTTATAGCTCAGCAATTTTAATAAACAGATTTTTACATCAAAGATTTAACGAATCCTAAATTGAATGTAGCAACAATGAAACTCTAAGACTTGGCCTCAAAACTGAAAATTCAGATTTTGTATAAAGCAGTTTATTTTATTGATACATCAAATGTCAAAATACTAAGCATTTAATTTATTTAAAAATTATTCAACTAGAATTGAAATCATGTTAACAAAAATGTTTGTTTGTTGTATGTATTATAGGTATTTCAGATATTTTTCTTTTTAATTGTTTGAATATTGTTAACTTGTGTTATTTTGTTTGTAAACAAAAGTAATTTATCTAACTTATATTTCTATTCGATGAAGTTATTTTTTTTTTCAACTTACGCACTCTGAAAGGGAGGAGAAAATTTTTTTTTTCTGCCATCATTCACTGTCATGAACATACATTTCACATACGAACTTTAAGCCTCCTGGGACATAAAACAAAAGAACCGGAAAACTTTCTCCCAAAACAACAACAAAATGAAACAAAAAACAAAAAACCAAAAGAAATATTTCACTCAACAATTTAACAAGGTAGAACGTAAAAGTCGTGCTTGTGCATTTCAATTGTTCCTCTAGGAACATTGGAACTTGTATCCTTACTAAATGTGGAGTGAATGGTCAATGAAATCTATAAAAAAAAGGAGTAGGTATAGAAGATGATGCTTTTCTACTCTATCTTGTTTGGTTTTGGGTTATAGTATATACCTACTGTGATAGATAGTTGAGGATTCATGCATCAATCATTAAACTTTGTTCAAAGTTTTTTTTTTTCTTGTTTTGATGAGGGTAGGGTATTGAATTGACTTTCAAAACAAATGGATTTTAAATATAAAAAAAAAGTTTTTTCTTTTTTGTTAAATAAACCAGAAAAAAAATATTTCTATAAAATGTTGACAAAAAAGATGTTCCTAAAGAGGAAGGTAATTAATTTTAAAACTTTTTTCTTTTTTTTTTGTTCGATCTTTTGACTATGAAAAGTTCAAATCAATGGGGAATGGGTTTGAATGTAAAAGATATATGGACAATTGGAGTAAAGAGGAGTCACTTTTATTGTCAATTTGTTTAAAAGTTTTTTTTTTTTTTTTGAAAAAAAAACATAATGCCTGAATGATTTAACGAACTTTGTTTTCTGCTTAAAAGCTACAATGAAAAGAAAATTTAAAAAAACCAGTTTGTTACATATATCGATTTTTTTTATGCAACAGCATTTGTTTAGCCTTAACATAAATCAAAATAAAAATTTTAAAAAAATCAATTTTTGGGTTTTTAAAAATACTTTGATTTTTTTTTTTAAACATTAAATTTTCGAGAACGTGACATTGAATTTTTTGGACTTTTGGTACTAAGTGTTGCTTAAAAGTTGCTACAAAATGGCATCTTCAAAAAATTATTCATAAAAAATTGTTTCTTTTAAAAACGGCTCTAACGAATTTTGATTTTTTTTGTATCTAAAAATGCATGTTATTAAAAAAAATCAAATTGGCTATGGAAAAGCTTCGGGATTCTCTTGATTTGGAAACCTCAGACTTTAATCTGTTCTCGAAACAAAAAATAATAATGCTATATCGGAAGAGAGATGAAGAAGTAGAATGGACCAAAAACTGACTTCCGAAAAGGAAACATTTTACCCTTTTATCATAGAACTTTATAGTCTTCTCTCTAGAAAACTTCAACGGATTAACAAATTTTTAAAGTTTTGACGTAACATGAGTTATGTTTTTGGTCAAGAATAGCATTTTAGTGTTTTACAGAAGCAAAACTTTAGTTTCGTTAAAGCTTCGGAAAGAATTCTTTGCTTTAAAAAGGGTAACATTATATAAATTATGTCCAAATAAGCTTATTTACGAAGGTAAAACGAATTTTTAACTTTTAACAAATGAAATTATAAGGAAACAAGTTAGACTTTCTCATTTAGTAACTGTGAAATGGTTTGATTTCGGTCAATCACCTTTTTTTTTGCTGTTTGCATTTCAATTTTGTCAGTTTTATTAACATAATCTAGCTAAGACTTCTTTAAACACTTCTTACAACTTGACAGAAGCTGTTAAGACATTTATAATTTGAACCAGAAAATTTCTCCTGACAAAAATCTTACACAAGCTTTACAGAAGTTATGGCATGAGAGATACGAACTTTTTAAGATTGGGCATTATTTAAACACAATGTTTTTCAAAACTTTTTTGTTTTTAACTGATATTTAACACTTAAGACCTTCCTTTTAAATATTTTACAACAGCGACTGATTATAAAGGTTGGCTGGAATAGCTGATTAGGTATTGGAGACTGACTCAAGGGATTTGACCCAACAACAACAAAGTACTAAACTAAAAATTCTTTAATAAGAGATATTCTATATCGATATTTATGATCAAAAATCACCATCTCTAATTAGAACTGACTTATTGATGTGTAAGTGCGAAAAAAAAATAAAAATTAATAAAATAATAATAATAACAAGTAAAAATAAATCAAATTATATACAAAAAAAAAAAAAAACTCATTCAATGTCATCGAGTCCTCCCGCGAGACGAACAAAGGTCTAATTTTATTTTTTTAAATTTTAATATTCAATTTAAATTCATGAACGAAACGACTTTAGATAAAAAAAAATACCAACAACAAAAAAAAAGGTGAAAACAATTCCCATTGCGAAAGAGAGCTGTGTGCCACCATATTCTTCGACGAGGGCCGTCATAGCACATAAAAATATATTTCAAGTCCCATTTCGTTAGAGTGAGAGCAATGGTTGGTTGGTAGTAGTAGGGTATATCTGATGTTTAACGATGGCATTATAACGCACCCGGCCGTAAATTTCCTTTTGTGTTCCGCATGGAAAAAAAAGTACTTCTCCAACCAGAATGGGAAATAAATATTAAAAAAAAAAGAAAAAAAAAAATCCTTATTTCAGGAGTCACCTGCAACCATAAGGCTCTTTCTCAGAGGGAATTTTGTATATGTTTGCTTACCAACATATACATAAACCCTCATCATGGAAAATACCGCCATAAGCGAAGCGTCCTCCACCCGTTGCCATCATACACACACACACAACCGGAAAGGACATGTTGAGGAGCAATTTATTTGGTACTTACAACCCTCCATTAAGTGGAGCACGGAAGCCAGAAGGTTTGGCAGAAATAACCGATTTTTAAGCGAATTCCATCGTTTAGAACGAACGACCGAAGAACGATAGAAAACGTCAAGTCAAAACCAAAACAAACCCTCGGTTCCCAATTTTAGAATTGTCGTTGTCGGTGGTCTATTTGAGATATTGTCCGGTTATGCGTTTGGAAAGAGAGAGAAAGAGTCAGGGTTGTTATATATACTACCTCCAAGGATTATCAATTTTAATTTAAGCAATTCGATGCTTATTTTTGCTTTTATGACAGGGACGAAGACCCTTTCATTTTTAAGGACTCTACGTCTCATTGAAAATACAAAAGAAACAGAAATCAATTTAGAGTTTGTCTGCTTAAAAAGTTTGAATGTAAAATTTTTTTTTATTGAAAATTAACAAAACGATGTTTCCGATAAATCAAAAGGAATACGATATTGGAATAATAAATGAAAATTGAACATATACCCAAGATGTCAGCTTGATTTTTTTTTTTTCTCCATGATTCGAGATATAGAAGACCTACTGCTGAGTTCAAATGAAAGACAGAGAGATATTTGATGCGAACAAAGGATTCAGATAACTTTATACATCATTGTGGGAGGTATTTTTGCGTGAATTCAACTTCAACGTCCTTTTTGTCAAAAGTTGGTATAACATGCTTTTGTATGACTGCAATATTGACAGAATGAAAGAACATGGTGTGCAACGTCAGAAATGCTTTTCGGGGAAATATAAAGATGAAATGAATAGGTTTTAAATAGAGCCAGGCTACAAGTTCCATGAACAATTCAAATTCAGACGAAATAAAAGGAGCCCAGTGGGAGTCAATAAAGAATTAGTCCTGTCACCCAGTCCAGGAAATATTGAAGGAGAGATAGAAAAGTACAGCAAAACCGGAGACTTCGAGTACAAAAGGCTGTTTATTGGTAGAGTGCTTGCCACAGGTAATTTAGTGCGATTACTAAATGAATTTCGAATATGGCCTTGCCTTGCAAGAACTATTGGAGTATATTCCTAAACCTATTATTTCTCATCTAGATTCATCAATTGATGCGTTCTATTAATTATCATGAAGAACTTGTAAGAATGTTGGCATTA
Source organism: Episyrphus balteatus (assembly GCF_945859705.1). Classification (NCBI taxonomy): domain Eukaryota; kingdom Metazoa; phylum Arthropoda; class Insecta; order Diptera; family Syrphidae; genus Episyrphus; species Episyrphus balteatus. The sequence goes on along the minus strand of NC_079136.1, from coordinate 937,006 downwards.
TTTCGACCATAAGTACTTTACCAAATTGTATGGGGTTTTGAAAATAGTTGATATAGTGTCCTTGTCTAAATCTCTTTTGTTACAATTTCTACTGATTCAACAATGCTTCTCAAAATAAAAAAAAAAAAATTACTGATAAGTTTTTGTACAGGAGTGTTAACTGTGCTCGCATTTTTGCTACACCCAACAGAGTCTAATTCTGCAAATATTACAACTGATTAGTTTGGAAAACTGTATTGTTAAAAATTATATGTTAAGTTTGGGTTCCGAATAACCACTTCATTCGCTCTGAGAATTACAGGCTTTTCATTTTGCTTCGGTTTACTATTTATTAGGTAAGCAGAAGACATATTGATACCAATTCCATGACAAATTTTCCCAAAAAACATGGCAACATTATTTTGTCTGTATTTTTAATTTACTATTGAATGAAAACATTAAAAAAAAGTTAGTTTTTAAGGAAACAATGATTTTCGACTAAATATGGAACAAATTGTTGCTAAAACATGCAAAAAGGATAAAAACGATAGTTTTGAAATTTGATGATAAGGTTTTCTTGCATTGCATATCTTTAAGACAATTTTGATGACCTAAATTTGAAAGCGATTCGAACATGAGATAAACCAAACACTTTGACTTCAACTTAAGATTTATTGAAAAAGAAAAGAGATATTAAAAAGATTTAAACGCATTTAGAGCGAAAAAATTTAAAAACCCTTACACATTTAATAATAACAAATAACCACGCGCCAAGAAATACGCTCAAAAATAGTTAAAAAGTGGCATTTTCGATTTTCTTACGGAAATATTTCAAAAATTTAATATGATAGAATTTTTTTGACATCAGATTTAAGATCAAGACACCAAAATCCTTCAGAAAAGTATAATTTGGTTTCTGTAACAAAAAAAAAACAAGGTTTAATTTTGTTAATCAGTGTAATTTTAACAGTTTGCATTGAAATCTCAACATTTTCTAGTACTCCTTCTAGTTTTCTTTCTTCTCTAAGTTGCATCTATGCAGCATGGCTTAAATTTTTGGTATTATAATTGAATCATTTATTTGCAAAACATGATAAGTCCACTTTTTTTCAAAATTCGTTTTTTTGACTAAATTTGTACTCCAGGGATAACCACGTCTGTCTTTAAAATATCAACTATCTACTCCATCTATATCCGATTTTACAGCTACGCGAAATATTTTTTTAGTATCAAAAACAGAATAAGTCCCGGACTTATCATCTTTTGAAAATAAACAACAGCTTCTTTTTGTGTAAATGGTATATTAGATTAATGGCTGAAAATCTTAAGTTTAAAGCTACTTTAAAGTTAAATTAGCAGTCCGGACATTGTATTTTATTCTCAAATACAATTGTTTGATAGACTGGGGCTAAAAGCAAAATTGCATATCGTCGGTGAAACCAGAAAAGTGTGTAACTCCATTTTAGCAAATTTTATAGGAGAGCAAAAAAACAAAATCGTTTTGAAGGCATTTGTATGAGTTTTCATTTTCTAATTTGCTAATAAAATAAAAACTATGAACTTTAAGGGGATTCTTAGTTTAATTAACGGTAGATATTAGGTTTGTCTAACAGATGGCATTCAAATCTAATTTTCAGAAAATTTGGAGTTACACACTTTTCTGGTTTCACCGACGATATCCATTTAAAAACTAATTTCACATCCGTTTATTTTCAAAGTATGATAAGTCCAAAAGCGTTTTTATTTTTTATCTTTTGAGCTATCGCTCCAAAAATTAAAAACGAAACGGTATTTTGTAGCTAGGCAAGAGTTCTACAGAATATATTTTTTATAAATTTTTCTACGCATATCAAAAGAAAATAGAACGTTTTTTTCTTCTCCTGAAAAATTTAAAATCATGGACTTATCATGTTTTGCAAATAAATGATTCAATTATAACGCAAATCATTTGTTTTATGTTCAGGTCCGAAAAATCCTTCAACATCTTCATTAACAAATGAAACATTGAAATCTTGAAGGTGGTACATTCCTTGTATAAGACTGTTATAAGGCTTTCCTCAGAAGTAATTTTTTATAGTATTTCAAGAAGTTACTTTCGTAAGGTTTTGATAAGTTAGCTGGAATTAGTAGGTGTTAAGAAGGGACTTAACAATTTGAATAACAGTGTTACCAGTGATTTCATTAATACCAACTACTCGCGGCGCTTCAATTTATTAAAATTAAGGCAAAATGTTCGTTCATAAGAGTAATTTTGCAAAACCACACTTAATTCGTAATAATCAAATTAAATCCATTATATTCCTTAAAAATATTCAAAGAACTTCTTTGATGTTGGTTCCTTAACAACCCTAATCATATCAGCTTTAATACTTCGTATACAATTCGGGTAGAAACAAATTTAATGAGTCAGACAAATTTTTCGCATCAGTTCGTGGAATCCTCGCAAACCATGAAAGTAAAATATTGCCGTAATTACCTACCAATCAGAGCTGATTTATAGTTCAATTGTTTTTTTTTTTTTTGTTTCCTCTCAGTTTATTTGAAACTTACCCGTTTCGGTGGTGTCCAACGCAATAGAACTCACATAATTGATAGTGACAGGTTTTTCGTGCCCTAATTGACTCCCGAGTGAAACATATTCACATTCACCTATGGCGCGTATATACTCACACCAGTCAGCTTGATGGGAGGAGGAATGTCCTCCCACAAACAAAAACACACGAAAAAAACAAACTAAAACTGCGCGCTATTGCCTGAAGCTCATGTCATAAAACTTTATTCGATTTGTTGCTCCTAAAACTGAGCAAAACTTTTTCCCACCAAACTAACTAACAACCAACTCTCAACGATAGAATAAAACTGAGTTTTTTTTTTGTTTTTTTCTATTTGCTTTGTCTGTTTTTAACCCATCAGAGCCAATATAATTTATATTTGGAACGGATGCACCTGACCTATGTCCAAAGTAACATTAAAAATGAAACTTTTTATACGAACAACTGTGATCCAGGCTCTATAGAGTAGTTTTTGGGGAAGAGTCCCTCAACAGGGGAGAACTTGGGGAGGCAATATCTTTGTTTGGTTTTCATTGCAAATGTCAAAAGAATAACAAATATTTAGTCATGACTTTGGCATGATGTCATTTAAAAGTTCAAATAAATATCATGACACACCAACCCGACACAAAACACACGACGATACTGATACAGGATTCAGGAGGAGAGAGGATATGTAGATTATAGCCCCGTCAGTCCATCATCATAATACACAAGTTTTCCCAAAGTCCACTTAATAGGTTTTGTTTTATTTTGTCAGTGAGTCACACAGAGTGTACCATCAGGAGAGATAGAAAAGGACATTTTTTGGCAACTTTTTAATGCATAATTTATATAATTTTTTTGGGAATTAAGTTTTTTTTTTTGGAGGATATTTTTGAATGTATTCTCGTGATTTTAATCTCATGTGACAGATCCTTTTAGTGAAAGAACAATTAAAATGAAAACATAAAATTTTTGTCGACAAAACTAGGAATTGTTAAGAGTTTTTAATCTACTTTGGGTTTTTACTTTATTTTTATATGAAAAAAGGAAACATCAAACTATAGTGGACATTTTTGTTTGAAGGATAAAAAAAAACTGTCCTAGGAACTCTTGTTCGTTTTAATTGGAATACACAACAAGGAGCACATTACAAAAAAAAAAAGGAACTCAAATTCTATCTATGCTGAAGATGGGTTTTGGTTCAAATTAATTTTTAAACGATTTTATTTTATATAATTTACAAAAGTTTTGGTTTAAATTTATTACATGATGTGACCTTAATCGCACAGTGGTGCCGTTTGTGCTATATTGCAGCAAAAATTGCATATCGTCAGTGAAACCATCAGAAAAGTGTGTAACTCCAAATTTTATGAAAACTAGATTTGAACGCCATCTGTTAGACAAACTTGATATCTACCGTTCCTTAAACTGGGAATCCCCTTAAAGTTAATAGTTTTTATTTAGAAAATAGAAACTCATACAAATGCCTTCAAAATGATGAGGTTTTATTGCCCTCCTATAAAATTTGCTAAAATTGAGTTACACACTTTTCTGGTTTCTTCGACGATATGCAAAAAAATCGAAATTTTTTTTTTTTATTTTATACTCAGAATATCTTCGAAACGGTTAGAGCAATCAATTTGATGCTAAGAATTTTTTTGTAGAACGTTTAAGCTGCTACAAGAATTCTACTTTCTAATTCGATAAGACTTTTCAGTGAATTAGAAAATTTTTAAAAGTAAAAAATGTTTTTATAATTTGTTTTTAACTTTGACCTCGAATATATTTCAAATGGTTAGGTAAATAAAAAAAGCTATTAAGACCTTTTTCATGGAGCAATCTGTTTACTACAAGAATATGTCTTTTCCGTTTGATTTATTATAATTTTTCAAAAAATTAAGAACAAAAACGAATTTTTAAATATTTTCTCGATTTTTTGACCTCAATATCTTCTAAATGGATTAAATAACCGAAAAAACTGCACAAGACCTCTTTTGTAAAAAGTTGATTTATAAAAAAAATATTTTTTTTAGTAGAAGATTGATGTAAAAATGGAAAATTGCGAAGAGGAGGAGCTTGTTAGGAGCTTGTTATTAATATAAAGGGCTTAAATTTGGTGAGTTTATTCTAGATTGCTAGACAATCGATTTTTCGGAATAGGGATAAAATTAAAAAAAAAAATTCTATTTTTTATCCACCCTAATAGACATGACCTTTTAATGACAAAAAATGACGAAATTAAGTAGGTATACTTAATTATAAAATTATAAAGAATCAGAATTCAGAAGTTTCAACGCATTTTTAAAGTTATTATATCTCAAAACGTTCCATTATAGATTTTTTCCATGTTGGGATTCGATACCACGAAAATTAAATGTTCAGTTTTGTTGAACATTTTAATTTTTTCATTATTTAATTTTTTTAACCCTTTTCTTAAAATATAGTTTATGAAGATTGATAGGAAAGTAGAAAATCAAGAAATAGAATGATAAAAGCTGTTAAAGTAGGTATGTTTTATCTATTTGGCACATTTAAAGCCAGAACTTTGTTTGGGTTCCTAAGTTTTTAACTTACACAAATATGAAAAGTTCAGTTAAAATGCTTCTTCTGGCCGCCATTTTGGTCAGTTTAATCTTTTTAACATCATGAATTTCTACTAGGCAATTACTTCTTTTAAATTTTGTTCTAAACATTTTTTAGTTAAGTTAGTCTATTTATTTAATTAATAAAAAGACACAACTTTAAATTCAATTTTCCCACCCGTGACGTTAAAATATCTCATTAACACTTGATTTACTGACGTTAAAGTTTTTATGGACTTTCTGGAAACTTCGATCATAGAAATGCAATAGCAATACAATGAGTTTTCAAGAAAAGCTCAAACAGAAAATACCTGCTCATAAATCCCAGGTTATTTTAACTTTTTAGCCCAGTAATTTTAGACATTTTTTAACCCAATCTGCGGAAAAATTCCTACTGGGCTCGATTTTGGTATAGACCTTCGTTACGGCGTTGTTATGAAGATGTGAAAAATCGACATTGATATCGTGTCCGCGTTAAGAGTTATAGGGGTCAAAAGGTCACAAAAACTGGTTTTTCACGATTTTCAGCAAAACGGTAAGTCTTATCAAAAAATTTTCAATGCAAGAATTGTAGACCAGATTATTATATATAAAAAGTGTCATGACACTTTTTTTCCTAAGACCCACCGTTTCTTAGGTATAACGATTCAAAAAGTTGAAGTTTAGTTGTAATCGTCATAATCCTATTCCTGAAAAAAAAACTCCTAACTGAAAAGTTCCTGAAATTTCATTATTTTTTTAGCTTGAATTTCGTTCCTCAACTGTTAAGAATATGGGGAAACCAAAAAAAAAATGGAAATTTTCGCCATTTTTCCGATTGGGGCCCTTCTCCCGAAACCATTTCCCTGGGAATTTTTGTTTAGAATATGTCTAAAAATATACAGGCTGTGCAATAGAGAATGGACAACCCTAAAACGGCTTATAGCTACACTTATGATTGTTCTAAAAACAGATAGAAAAAAGTTCTATCGCAACCAGTTCATAAAATATGGACTTTTTTTCGTTCAGTGTATTTTAAATTTTATCATCTTATGTTTTCGTTCACTACAACCACGAATGAATGAATTTTATTTATTTCTTTTTTTTATAATTTTCTACAATAATTGGATGAGTACATAAACACTTTAAAAATTTCATAGCTATTGCACATTTTCGTAAAAAAAATTTTGAAATCTGTTTTTTGATGCAAAATGTAAAAAAAGTATTTTATGAAAAATTTTAAACACCTGTGGTATTAAATAAATCTATAGAAACCTAGGTGGCCAACTTTCTTAAAAATATTCTCCTTATACCAGAATATTTTTAAGAAAGGTTTCTATAGATTTATTTAATACCACAGGTGTTTAAAATTTTTCATAAAATACTTTTTTTACATTTTGCATCAAAAAACAGATTTCAAAATTTTTTTTACGAAAATGTGCAATAGCTATGAAATTTTTAAAGTGTTTATGTACTCATCCAATTATTGTAGAAAATTATAAAAAAAAGAAATAAATAAAATTCATTCATTCGTGGTTGTAGTGAACGAAAACATAAGATGATAAAATTTAAAATACACTGAACGAAAAAAAGTCCATATTTTATGAACTGGTTGCGATAGAACTTTTTTCTATCTGTTTTTAGAACAATCATAAGTGTAGCTATAAGCCGTTTTAGGGTTGTCCATTCTCTATTGCACACCCTGTATATTTTTAGACATATTCTAAACAAAAATTCCCAGGGAAATGGTTTCGGGAGAAGGGCCCCAATCGGAAAAATGGCGAAAATTTCCATTTTTTTTTTTTGGTTTCCCCATATTCTTAACAGTTGAGGAACGAAATTCAAGCTAAAAAAATAATGAAATTTCAGGAACTTTTCAGTTAGGAGTTTTTTTTTCAGGAATAGGATTATGACGATTACAACTAAACTTCAACTTTTTGAATCGTTATACCTAAGAAACGGTGGGTCTTAGGAAAAAAAGTGTCATGACACTTTTTATATATAATAATCTGGTCTACAATTCTTGCATTGAAAATTTTTTGATAAGACTTACCGTTTTGCTGAAAATCGTGAAAAACCAGTTTTTGTGACCTTTTGACCCCTATAACTCTTAACGCGGACACGATATCAATGTCGATTTTTCACATCTTCATAACAACGCCGTAACGAAGGTCTATACCAAAATCGAGCCCAGTAGGAATTTTTCCGCAGATAAAACCTAAAATTACTGGACTATTTGTGTGTAAAACTTTTTGCGATAAATTAAATTTTAAATTAATAGTAAATTGATTCCTTTCTGGTGATAAATAACACAGAAAAGAAAAAAAAGTTGTTGGTATACTTGCTATTAATTTGCCTTAAAAGAATAAATAAATAAGAAACCTCTTTTGAAGCACTTGAAAAATGAAATCAGTTTTATAAAATTAATTTATTATTAAATGGTTCATTTGTATGAAACAATCTTTTTTTCTGCTAAAAAGATAAATTAAAAATATAATGAATTTTAACAAGAACTGCCCATTCGCATTCATCATCACTAAAAAAATTAATAACCAATGAGTTATAACTTCGCTAACCATTTCAAGGATATTTTTTTGTTGTTGTTTGCATTTCAAACGCAATAATCATATTTTTATTTAAACAACACATAATTTTTAAGTTTTTTTTTTTTTTTTTAATTAATTCGACGATGTAAACATAAACACAGTTAAATTAAAATGTAAGCGATTGCAATGGCGGCGCAGAGTTGGTTGTTATTAATCAAACAAAAATCTGGAAACAGGACAATTAGTTTCATTATTATTTTTTCATTTTCTGTTGCCCACATTAATTTGCATCTTCCCTAGAACCAGCCAGCACCCTCTTAGACCAAAGCAACTACTCGGTCGTAGACAATATTTCACATTGAAAATCTTAACAAGCAGTTTGAGCCCTAACGTAAGCTCACAAATAAATGGAAAAATATGTACTCGGGTGATTTATGACAATTTTAATGTAACGAAATTAATGTTACTGTTTTGGGCAAGAAGTACCGAGAGGAGGCGAAAAAGCATCTTCTCTATAGAAAATGATCTATCATCGTATTTTTATTCGGGAAACAACGCGAATCCCCAAAAGCTATTATATTCGTTCACCTTTCTTGGCCAAAAGGGAATTAGTTCAAGGCAAAGGAATCTTCTTTTAAAAATGTATACAATGCCCAGGACCTCACTCGTAAGTAACTTCTTCCTGGTTTTGGTATGGGGTGCATTATCATTGTGTTGGTGGTGGTAATTAATCTCGCTTTTGAACTCATTGTAATCAGAACACACAGACACAAAGATAAAAACAGACATTGGCATCTCCAAGATGACTGAATGCGGTTGTTTTCATTAATTTGTTCGCCTCATTGGCAGAAAAAAAGTTCGGTAAGGACTTATTTTATTTGATTTATATTTCGTTTTTCGTTTGTATATAGAAAAGCTAAGAAAAAGCCATGACAAAACCACCAAAAAGGACGAAGGAGGAACCAAAAGCAATACAAAAGAAAGATGATTATTAAAATTGCGCATAGAAGGAATGAAATGGAATCTATTTTATTTTCATATTTTGTCTTGTTTTTTTTTTGTCCTGGTCCTGGGATATATTGTCGTTATGTTGTTGCTTAAGGAAAATCTTAGAATTAATTTACGTTGATAATAATATTTCTCGTCTAGATAAATTCCTTAACTGGAACTTTTTTTTTTTTATTTTGCAAGTTTTGAAACTTTTTTTCTTCTCATATTTTCATTTTTCCTTATAACAAAATTCTTGGAAATTTCATAACAGAACATAGGGAAATTATTGTATACTTTATTCGTTGCTTTTGCATTGTAATGAAAATAATACGTAATTTGGGCATAACTTCATAAATTGAGGACAAAATTTTATTAAAAAGAGGAAAAATTATTTTTTTTTTCTTATGATATTTTATGTAAAAAAGTAGATAATAAATAATTATTAAGATGAGCTTACGTGCTGTTGAAAGTTATGGTGATCTGTTTGTTGGTTTACCTGGAAAGAGAGAGAAGAGGAATTTTTATATATTTTTGATTATAGTTTGCAAAGAGAAATAAATAAATATTTTTTTTTTATCACAATACAAATATATGTAATAACTATTATTCCTTTCTTCGTGACCTTTGTTAAATAACTTAACTTGTTTTTCTGTGTAGGCTAAAGGTCGTTTTTGATAACTAATTACTTTTTTTTTTTTTTTTTAGTTATCAAAATAGATCTATAGCCTAAACAGAAAAACAAGTTAAGTTATCAAGGGGCACGGTAGTGCCCAGCCAAGTTCTCTAGCAACTTTGGCACTACACCCTTATTTACAGGAAACAACTCAGGCCATTTTCGACCCCCCTCTAACATCCACACCAAAGATGCCAGAAATTTCAAACTCGCTACATTTGTTAAGCTCGCCGAACCCAAATTCCTCACAAAATTTCAGCTTCTTACGATGAATAGTTTCTGAGATAAAGGACTTCAAAAATCGCGAAAACCGTAACTGACTCACTGACTCACTGACTCACTGACAGATCATCAAAATTATGGAGACCTTCCCGCTATCGTAGAAACTTGAAATTTTACATGGTGATAGGACTTGTGGTGTATACAAAGGAAAAAATCGAAAATTTGAGATTTTCAATTCAGGGGGCGTGGTAACCGCCCATTTTCGCCGAATTTTAATCAATTATTATAGAGCACTTCTGATTATCGTAGAATCTTGAAATTTGGTAGAATGGTAGAGCTGATAGTTTATACAAAGGAAAAAATTTAAAATTTGAGAATTTTAGCCAGGGGGCGTGGCAACCGCCCATTTTCACTGAATTTTCATCAAATATTATAGAGCACTTCTGATTATCGTAGAATCATGAAATTTGGTAGAATGGTAGAGCTAGTAATTTATACAAAGGAAAAAATTTAAAATTTGAGAATTTTAGCCAGGGGGCGTGGCAACCGCCCATTTCCGCTGAATTTTCATTAAATATTTTAGAGCCCTTCTGATTATCGGAGTATCTTGAAATTTGGTAGAATGGTAGATCTGGTAGTTTATACAAAGGAAAAAAATTTAAATCTGAGAATTTCAACCAGGGGGCGTGGCGACCGTGCATTTCCGCTGAATTTTCATCAAATATTATAGAGCACTTCTGATTATCGTAGAATCTTGAAATTTGGTAGAATGGTAGAGATGGTAGTTTATACAAAGGAAAAAAATTAAAGTTTGAGAATTTCAGCCAGGGGGCGTGGCAACCGCCCATTTCCGCTGAATTTTCATTAAATATAATAGAGCACTTCTGATTATCGTAGAATTTTGAAATTTGGTAGAATGGTAGAGATGGTAGTTTATACAAAGGAAAAAAATTAAAGTTTGAGAATTTCAGCCAGGGGGCGTGGCAACCGCCCATTTTCACTGAATTTTCATCAAATATAGAGATTTTCAATTTTACAGCCATACCTTGCAAAAAGTAGTGAAATCACAACAAAAACATTACTGTTAAAAAAAGAGCCAAGTTATCCTATGTTGAAATTATGCTGGCACAAAAAGTATTGAGATATAAAAGTGTACCAAGTTCTAAAGCTTGGGTTCAAATTCGTATCAATAAAATTTTGATTGTTTACTTGGCAAATTTTTGAAATAACTTTAAAAATCGGTATTTAAAACAAAAATTGGCAAGTAAGCAATCAAAATTTTATTGATACGAATTTGAACCCAAGCTTTAGAACTTGGTACACTTTTATATCTCAATACTTTTTGTGCCAGCATAATTTCAACATAGGATAACTTGGCTCTTTTTTTAACAGTAATGTTTTTGTTGTGATATGTAATAACTATATTGAGGTTTTAAGTTAAATTTTTATTAGCCATACATTTCTGTCCTCTCAAGATTCAAGAAGGCTTTCTAGTAAAACGATATCACAACAAAAAACATTACTGTAAATAAAGGAGCCAAGTTCTCCTATGTTGAAATTATGCTGGCACAAAAAGTACTGAGATGTAAAAGTGCACCAAGTTCTAAAGTTCGGGTTCAAATTCGTATCAATAAAATTTTGATTTAGAAGTGCTCTATAATATTTGATGAAAATTCAGCGGAAATGGGCGGATGCCACGCCCCCTGAATTGAAAATCTATCACCGTGTAAAATTTCAAGTTTCTACGTTAACGGGAAGTTCCCCATAATTTTGATGATCTGTCAGTGAGTGAGTGAGTGAGTCAGTCAGTCAGTTACGGTTTTTGCGATTTTTGAAGCCCTATATCTCAGAAACTACTCATCGTAAAAGGCTGAAATTTTGTGAGGAGTTTGGTTTTGACAAGCTCAATAAATGTAGCGAGTTTGAAATTTCTAGCATCTTTGGTGTGGAAGTTAGAGGGGGGGTCGAAAATGGCCTGAGTTGTTTCCTGTAAATAAGGGTGTAGTGCCAAAGTTGCTAGAGAACTTGGCTGGGCACTACCGTGCCCCTTGATTAGACACTACTAAAAACTGAAAATATAAAAACCTGCAATAGTTTTGGGATTAAAATTTTTGATGAATATATTAAAAAAAATTAATCCCAAAACTATTTTGAGGTTCTCATGAAGTGTCATTGAACCAAAACAAAACCAATTTTAAGAGTTTTGCTTCTAGAGGGCGCCATATTTGGTTTAATGCGACCTCATTAATCCAATAACCAGGGTACAAAAAAAAAATCAGAAACAGAATTAAGCTTCATTCTTAAAATATCGTCGGTCTCATGAGAAAACCTCGTAACTCCACTTTTTTTCAAAAATGACTTTTGAATGCCATTCTTTAGAAAATATGTCAGCGGAGCAACCCAGAATTTGGGGTCATTCCGAAAACTCTAAATAGACTTAAATTCAAATTTTGCACAGCGCGTTTCTTCCCAACTACTCTATTGTTTGTTTACTCTTTCGTCTCTCCTGTAAAATTTTGATTTTGGGAGTTACGAGGTTTTCTCATGAGACCGACGATATGTATTTTGTTTTAATTTGCGCGCCATTTATCGGTTTCCATTTATTAAGTTTCCTTAGTTAAAACCCCTCTTAACATGGCGAATTAAAAAAAAATCAATCGTTATTTATTTAATTGAAACCATTTAAATTAATTAAGTCTTGTTGTGCGCCATTTAAGAAAGGGAATTCTTTAACAAATTATTTCATAATTCCAATTCTATTTCTCATTTTTGGAAAAAAGATTGAAAAAGTGAATTAACTCCTCAAAAACAAAAAAAGTATTGACCTAATTATTCAATCTTGCGGCACTCCAACCATATCATATCTTCGTCTGCCGATATGTTGGCACTTTTTTTATGGTACTAATTCTGAATTCATCTTTTCTTTAAAAAAAAACAACCTTTGTCCCAATATCTTTTTATAGACTCTTTAAATTCTTAGTTCTTATAACAAGCAAAATTTTTTCATTAAGTTTGAAAAATAAACAAAATTTATTTCAGCTGCTGTGAAACCTTTCTCTCGCATAATCAATAAGTTCAATCATTTTATATTAACCACTTCTCTCTTCGTAATGTCAATATTATCAAATCTTAAAATTTCCAAAATTAATTTTTGATGTTTGGCGCACCTATTATTTAATAGCTCGTCGCGTTGGTTTAAACCTTTTTCGAAACCAAAGTTTTTATGGACCGAAAAACACTTGGATATACCACTCTTCAAATAAAAAAAATATAGGTAGTCCTCTAATTTTCAACGGAGGGAGCATACGCCCTTTTCCTTTGGTTAAGTTATCTTTGACCTTGTTCCGTGTTGAAACCTACACCATTTTCGGTCTAAAGCAATATCAAATCAACGAACAAATTAAAGGTCAAGAATTACACTCCTTTTTTTTTACCCAACAAAAAAGTAAGTAAATTTGAATTCTTAACCCCCACAAAATCTTAGCAATTCTATTTTTAGTTACCCACCCTAATGGGCTCTTCTCTTTAATCAGTGAATTTTAGTATTTTTTTCAGCTAAAAACCCTTTTTTTGAAAATAATAATCGATTCAAGAGTCCCATGAACTTATAAGCACGATGTGTATGAGCGAGTGTGGATGGATAAAATAAATAAATTATAATAAAGATGTGTGGGTGTGATGGGTGTCTGGTTATGGTGCGATGTCTATTCATTGTTCATTATGTTAACAAAATATTTATTCTATCTTATATAAGCCAACAAAAAATTTATATGGAAAAGCTGGCAGCGCAAAAGTCAACTTGCGGAATCTCTGACATTTTAAAGAGGCATTAATACCTTTGTAGAAGGACACCAACAACAACAACGATGACAACAAGGATAAGGCAGTTGTGTTAATGGAGACGACGGCGTTGGCGGCGTATATCTTAAAACTCAAAGGATGAACATTTAAAGCACATGCTCATAAGTCACGCCCTTTGCCTTTGTACAAAAAAATGACGACTGCAGAAATTCTTTGACTTTGATGATGAAGAAGAAATAAAAAGAGAAATTAATAAATACAAAAATAAAAAAAAATAATATGAAAAATGAGACACTACGAACTTATGACGTTTTCATCAAGTATACCTAACATTTTTGAACTTTGTTTTTTTTTTTTCTTTGGTGAATCAAGAGTATATCCTTGATCTTCTTAGAAATGTTTTGATTAATTTTTATACCACTTTGTCGTGCTGTCATTAATTACTTTTTTTTTACACTATTTTTATTAAATTTTTGTATCTGTAATTTAAAGAGACATTAATATACAAGGTTTTTGAAGGATACATAACGTAGGACTTGGACCTCATTTAATCACAAATTTTATTAAATGTTTATTGCTTTAACTGTAGTCCCAAGGTTCAGTTTTGCCTTTTTTAATCCATTTTTGTTTAACTCAAAAGTGCCTTATTCAGGTTGAAACAGAATCCCGAAAACCCAAAATCCCGAAAACTTTAAATCGAGAAAACCCAGAATATCGAAAACCCAAATTCTCGAAAACTTCAAAATCTTGAAAACACAAATTCATGAAATCGATATTCCAAAAAAAAATTATATAAAATGAAAAATTTGCGAAAATATTTTAATTTAAGTCTTATTCTGTATTTTGGGTCTTCAGAATTATGTGTTTTCGGGATTTTCGATTTTTTGGCAACTCGCATTCGTAACCAACAGAACTGAAAATTGCAAAACTCTTAAGACTATATTTTGCGAAATTCTATATTTTGCAGAAACAAAAACCTACCTCGCAAAATATTGCGAAGTAGGTAAATATAGGAAGTTCGTTCAAAATTTTGCAAAAAAAATATGTTTGTTTGAATCATAACGACAATTACATAATTTGTTTTGCAAATCATTAATTCAGCACTATCCATACATAAATGTGTCCCTACTTTTTTTCTAATTGTCATTTCTCATGACATAACCTTGTTTCGCATGTAATTGGCATAAAATAAAATGTCATAAGATACTCATTTGTTTCAAAACTAAACGTCGCAGGTTAATACTGCATTGTTACGCAAATAGAAATTAAATTTCGTGCGAAATCTACTAGCTTCTTATAGATTCCAATGCGAAACAATATTTAAACACATGCTATTTAATACAAATTAAATTAATAAATTTTGTAACATCAATTGCGAAATAATTGTGCGAAATCAAAAAGCGAAACAGTTATTATATTGAAATATGGATTGCGATGATTGCGAAATCTACTAGCTTCTTATAGATTCCAATGCGAAACAATATTTAAACATATGCTATTTAATACAAATCAAATTAATTAATTTTGTTACATCAATTGCGAAATAATTGTGCGCAGTCAAAATGCGAAACAGTTATTATATTGAATTATGGATTGCGATGTTAAATGTTAAGAAAAAATCGCTTGGTATAGCATCAGAATATCAGAATAGATATGAATATTGCGAAATTCAATACTATAAAATACATATTTTTATTTTTGTTTGCAAAAACAGTGATACTAATAAATAAAAATACTGACAAAACATCAAACAATTAATTTTCGCCGATTTTTTTATTTTATTATGAGGCAAATAAATCAGCGAAAAACAAGGCAAAATAGCAATTAACCCAACCCAGTGATTGGAAAATTGTTATAATATCCGTTATAGCCCAATTCATGTTTTAATTCTATCCAAAACAGAAAAATATATGTATAATAATAATGAAAATTAAATCCCAAGGATCAAAGAACACATCACCACCCCACTTTCACCCCCATTCTCACTCAAAAGCGTATCAAACATCGCACCCCAGCCGAATACAAATGAGGCAATGTTTCATTTTTATATCTCCACTATACCCGGCTGGCTCCAATAAAACTGAATGTGGCTGTGGATGGAATTGAATGAATCCAAATTGGCAGTCATAAACTTGTATATAGTAATTGTTTGAGGGCGGCAAGTTCTTCAAAAAAAAAAAAAAAAATCGCAAAAACTTTATTGATTCAATTATTGCTTTTCCCGGACATAAACAAAACCAATTCCACACATCATATTCCCTCGCGTCGGTCGTCATCGTCCATCGTCGGTCGCTTGTCCGCTAGAATCCAATAAAAGGAAATAACAAAGAAATACACTCTTTTCGGTCCGGTCCTTTTTTTTTTTAGAGAAAAAATGTTGCGGAAACAATATTAGATCAATTATTGTTTCTTTCTTGCTTTTGAAGGGAATTTCTTAAAAGTTTACCGTCAGGCTTCCGATTCCGACCGGATTAATGGGCCACACAACAGAATGTAGCGCGTGTTCATGCCGTAATTCGATGCGTACACCGAACACCAAACACGGTACTAAAAGAAGTGTAAAGGCGGGCGGCAAAATGGTTTCTAATTAAATCGAGAGTCGTCTGGGTTGATTCTTAAACAAAACCTCCATCTCCTACCTCCCATTCTATTTCTAAACTTTTCTATCAAGTTTTGTCGGGTCTCCTTTCGACATCAGAGATGGAGAGACCCCCACAGAAAGAAAAAGACGAACTCTTATTCAATGTGTGTTCTGGTTAGCTACCCCTCTTAACCCTCTCCTACCCTACTCCGTCATCATCACAACCGCTACCAACGCTACCAGATGTGTGAAATTGTTTAGGGTTGAGCATTTTGCGGTTGTTAGCTGCTGTTGCTATTTCTGATCCTGTTTTTGCTTCTCCTGCGGGTTATAAGAAAAAGGAAACGAATAAAATGGAACTGACATGTTTTCGAAAATTGTGTGTTCCGGAAGTAATAAAAATGCAAAACATGCATTGGAAAAACCTTTGTCAATTTAAAATTACAATGTTAATTTTTGGTTGTGAAGTTTTTCGCTCTTGCTTCTCCTGGGACAGGACGACACGATGAAATCATGACAAAAGCTTCAAGTTGGCTGTCGGTGACATGGCATCATTATTTTTTTTTATAGCTTGGTTTAAAAAATTTTGATGTGTCAGCAGGTATTTAGAAGAGATTTTTTTTGTTTTTTTTCAATAAAGGTTTTCTTTTTGTAGGAGAATGTTATTTTTTAAGGATTTAATTGGATTATGGGTGCGCCTTTAAAAGGACATACATTACTTAGAATTTAAGTTTGAGGAATAATATATTGTTGCTTTAAGTTATAGAATGTTAAGGATTGAAATGTACAAGAATATTTTTGTAAGACACTCGAATTCAGATTCGATTAAATTCAGGTAAATATCAAGGACACTAAGGAAATCAAATAAACTATAATTCGTATCTCTGAAACTTGTCATATATCAGCTTTGTTTTAATAAAACAGAAAACTCGAGAACATTTGAATTTGAATCATAAGAGTTCAAGAGAAGAACTCTTCAGTACTCGAATTCAATTTTCAAACACTGTAGGCTCCTTAACTTCAATTGTATTTTTATTGAGAATCAAAATTTAAAGGATATCAGTTTTCTTTTTTTTTTTTATTAAGCAAGATAAGCATTGTACTCCCTAGCTTTTGACATTCGAAAACCCTATTTATCCTGAAATTGTTGTTTAAAATTCAAAACCCTTCAGCGAAAACATAAGAGCCTTTTTAGTTTCACATTTTTGACAAAAAAAAAGGCAATTTCGGCAAAAACAAAACCCAATATTTATACGTTTTTCCATTTTGATGCTCAGCATTTGATCTTTTCTAAAAGCCATTTGAATAATCCTAAAAACTATATACATTAAACCTCTTTCAATACAATAAGAAAGAAAAAAGAAACTTTTAGGTCAAGACTTTATCTTCTAACTCTTTTATAGAAATAAAATACCAAAAGAAATTTAGATCAAAAGATACTTTTCACATTCATTCAACAAATTACCAATGCTATTTTACCTTGACCAATGTACTTGATTTGATCAGATACCTACTTCCCAATATAAACTTAACTTTCATCAATTAAAAGCAATATCTACAAATCTTCGTGTATACTACAAAAAAAAAAAACACTCATTGATAGAGAATATCCTTAGAAAAGGTAAATTAAGAAAAAAAAAAGGACAAACACAGTAAAAGTAAAATTCAATTTGATCCCTTTCCTTAAACCAAACAATCAAATAAGAAAAACAAATAAATAAAAACATCTTCTGTATTCCCATTTCCATTGATAACAAATTCTTTAACAAAATTCGATTTAACATTGATTCAGTTAAATTAGAAATCTTCGTGACAAAAGTTCCGATAAATTTATTCGAATTTCAAAAGATTTCGGATTTCAATTATATTTCTTATTTCGCCTAAGAAATCTTCATTGCATAGATAAAACACAAAATGATTATCATTTTTCAAAATAAGGCAAAAACATGGACTCCAAAAGGATTTATTCCTGTTTTTTTTTTTAAATTTTCAGTTCAAAAGAGAAAATTAAAAAAATCCATGGATTTTTGACATCCAGTTTTTATAAATCTCTTGTTTTAATTCTGATTTGAATATGCACATATTAACCAGGTAACTTGACATTTAATTTTTATTTTTCTAAAAAAAAGGCAAACTAGAAAATCAAATATTCAACAACATTGTTTTATCAAACAAACTGTTGGTTAACATAATTCAATCCAATCCAATCAAAATTGTTGCTTTTAAATTGAATTAAAACTCATTCACCATAATAAAAGTATATAACTTTCAAAAATACATTTGAATAAAAAAATATCAAATGATGTTTAAAAAACTTGTTTGTGTTATTTTTTTTTTATGTACACTTGTACAACTGCACTCAAATTTATGAAGTTTTGTTTCAATATTCAGTTATTTAAAATAAAATATAAAAAAATATGTTTAAATTGTTTTTGTTTCAAATTACATACATATCTCTATTGTTATGTTGTTAGTTTATTAAATAAAAAAGGGAGGTAGGTGAAGGTACTCGTACTGTTTGTTTGCATTAAATTAATAAATGAATGTACCTTTTCTTTTTACTTGGAATGATATTGATATTTATAAAATAGGTAATTTAAAGTCAACAACAACAACAAAAAAAGGTTATCTTCAATGCATTTTTAATTTTAAAATTGTATCCTGAAAAAAAAAAACACAAATGAACCAAATGCACTCTGCATCCTGCCATTTTTTGTTTTATTTTAAGTAAGCACAATTTTTTAATCTTTTAATTTTTTATCTTTCTCAATATCTCAATATCTACTTTCAAACATAGTTATATAAAGCCAAAATAGTCAATTTTGTATGGAAATAAATATGGAAAATGTCAAAATTTGAGCTTTATAAATAAAAAATCCAAAAAATAGCACAAAAAAGGCCAAAAGTGCGGTTTATTACTATGGCACTTTTTGAACTTTGTTTCAACAATGTTTGAATTTTTTATCATTGAATATGAGCAGTTATATCTTATTCAAAAGTCGAACATCTGTTTTTCATCAATTAAGCTAAATTTTTAGCTTATAAACAGTTTCGCAAAAGAAGATTCTATAAACGCTTATTCTGACCGCCATTTTGTGACCACCATTTTGAGTAAAAAAAAGTTGGTAGCTTTTTCGTATTTCTTATACTTAGATACTTCAGTGTACTAAATTTCATTACTTTTAGTCAAGAAATGGCCGTGAAAATGATTTTTGAAGCCAAAAAGCACCGAAGGCACCACTGTGCGCCAAAGAGAATAATAAAAAGCCTAAGCAATTTTAAAGTTCAAGTGACGTCAACTCCAAATTTATAAAGCGTTTGCCCACTTAAAATAGAAATAATTTAAATATTTTTTTTTTATTATTTTTGTTATTTTTTTCTTCGTTAAAAAGCCAAAGAGTTCTTGACCGAAAGATTTGTATGACTTCAGCCACTTCATGGCTTTTACTGATTGTGTCAACTTCATTTTTAATTCTTATTTGGTAAAAATAATAATTTTACAAATCTTATATATAAAAATGAGTTCGTTTAGTGTGTGTGGCCGATAAACTCGCGTTTGGCTGGTCCGATTTTGGTAATTTTTTTTTTGTTTGAAAGGTATTAATATGTAGATGGTTTGTATCAAAAAAAATATTACCTTTTCTCGCATCTTTACATAGCTGTCAATATGTACGAGTAAAAAACCACTCTCGCTTTTTAAAAATTTAAACTAAGCTTAATTTGTAAAGCTTTCAAAATAATTAAAAAAGTCTGATTTTGAGTGAAACAAATAATTATTCGTCTTGTGATATTAAATCCACATATGGACTGCACAGATAAAATGTATATCTCTGATTTTCATTGAGGACAAATAAGTAAAGCATTGGCACATCAATCAGAGTTATGGTTTGTATCTACATATTATATATATTTCTCCTGTGCGTTTGTTTGTGGCCCTACTCCTAAACGACTAGACAGATTTTTCTGAAATTTTGTGTGAAATATATGTGAAAAGGTCCATCCGAAACAGGTTTTGTTTTATAATTGGACCCGGTAGGTGGCGCTGCTGTCAAGTTGTAGGCAAATTCCATGTTTGGGGTCGAATAACAACAGATTTTTGTGAAATTTTGTTTATTTGATAAGGTCTATCCGTTACAGGTTTTGTTTCATAATTTGATCCGATAGGTGGCGCTGTTTTCAAGTTATAGGCAAATTCCATAGTTTGGGTCGAATGACTGCACAGATTTTTGTGAAATTTTGTGTTATGACAAGGTTCATTCGAGACAAGTTTTGTTTCATGATTGGACCCAGTAGTTGGCACTGTTGTCAAGTTTTAGGAAAATTGCATATTTTGAACGAGCGACTGGACAGTCGTTAGTGGCGCTGTTGTCAAGTTCTAGGAAAATTACATATTTTGATTTTTGTGATACTTTTTGTGTCTGATACAATTTATTCGAAACATGTTTTGTTTCATAAATTAGACCCGGTAGGTGGCGCTGTTGCCGAAGTAGTTATAGACAAATTTCATATTTGAAGTCCGAAAGACTTGACAGATTTTTGTGAAAGTTCGTTTGTGTGATAAGTTCCGTCCATGTTTTGTAAATTATAACTGTATGCTGTTGTCAAATTATATATAGAAAGACTTGACGCTGTTGTCAAGTTATAGTTAAATTCCATATTTGGAGTCCGAACGGCTGTATAGACTTTTATGAAATTTTTTGCGTTTGATAAGGTTCATTCGAGACAGGCTTTGTTTCAAAGTTGGACCCAGGGGCGTACGTTGAGTTGTCGGGGCCCCGGGGCAAGACTACATTTTTGGGGCCACTTTGATATAGAAAATAAGAACAAATAAAAAAGGACGTATACGCCCACTTATTTTTTTGGGGCTCCTGATGTACCTATCATTTGTTGGGCGCTAAAATTATGTAAGTAATATTTTTTGGGGCCCCAAGATAATATGTAATTTTTCTTTTTTGGGACCCCTAAGGTAATACTTTTTTTTTAGATGAAATATTATGTGACTGGCTACCAATTCACTGAAAAATATAATGTGTCTCTCTTGTGCCCGAAGTGATTCATGTCAAGTATCTTATCTTTTTGCATTGTCTCCTTACGAGGCCCTGGCGTGTTGGGGGCCCCGGGGCACCGCCGCCCCACTTGCCCCAATGGTGTGTAAGCCCCTGTTGGACCTGGTACGTGGCGCTGCTGTCAAGTTATGAGCAAATTCAATATTTGGGGTTCAAAGAGTTCATATTCAAGGCTAATAAAAACAAACACGATTTAACTCTTTAAAATGTTATTTCCTCAATTAAAATTGTTTACCACTAAGCTATATCTCACAGTTGAAAATTGGTATGATAAACTGAAACTTAAAATTTGTTTAAGTTGTTTCAACTACCAATTTATTAATACAATTTCCGCATTAATTTAAAATGATTTAATCTTCTTAAGAAAATATTTTAATATTTAGACGTATGTATAGAATTAAGACGGAATCTTTTCATTTTAAGCCGGTTTCTTTACAATTTAAAAAAAAAGATTGCTACTTTTTGAATTTCCTAAACAGCCAAAAAATATCATGATACAGTCAAATAAGGTGAAAAAAAGGAGTAAACCTCGGAATGAATGCTAATAGAAATTTTTTTTGTTCAATACCTTCGGTTTGGCATTCTATAACATACCTCAAAAGTATAGAAAAATCTCATGGGTGCAAGTCGCGAATTTCAAGGTCAAAGCGCGAAATGAAGATTTTCAAAATAAGCAATAAAAGACAATGGTATTATATTCACATATGATACAATACTTCGAGGTATTTTTTAATGCTGATGCCAAAAAATCTAGACAAGATAAAGACAATCTGACGTCTCTGAAAAAAGTTATACCTGTTTTTCAATTGTCAACAAAATTACTACCGAAAAATCCTTAAAAGTTATGGTAGAGGGACAAAATTTTTCATGAAGGTTTTCATATCTATTATCATTAAGAATCAAAACAATGCAATGAAAAAAACATTCATACCTATGAAAAATTGGTATTTTTTGAGAAAAGGGACAATTTTGGGATATGCACTAAAAAACATCCTGGTACAATCTTATAATTAGTGCTGATAGGCTAATTTTTTTGTTTGTATCTTTGTTTGGATATTCTATAACTTATGTCAAAAATCAAAAAAAAATTTTTTGTAATCAGCATTAAAAAATGCCTCGAAGTTATGTAATTCTTGAAATTCTAATTTTGAAAATCTCCATTTCGCGATTTGAGCTTGAAAATCGCGACTTGCAGACATGAGATTTTTCTAGACTTTTGAGGTATGTTATGGAATGCCAAAACGAAGGTATTGAGCAAAAAAAATTCTATTAGCATTCATTCCGAGGTGAAACCCTTATTTGACTGAAAATTTTAGTAGCGATTGCATGTGATTGAAAGGAGTTCGAGACACATAAGATTTTGTTTTTAAAAACATTTTTTTTTACTATTTGACGAAAAAAACCCGTGCCAATAACAGAAAAAAACAGTGGCATGCATACAACATACATATCGCCTGGGAAAGCAAAATTATTGTAACTCCATATAGGATCTGTTAAGGACATAATACCATTTTGATTTCCGCTGAAGATTTATGTTGTTATACCTTAATAATAATATTTATGAAACTTCGTACACATTCCAATTAAAATTATAATAGATAGCTGTCAGACAAATGGTTTGATTTTTTTAATACTTCATATGAACAATTTTATGTTTGTGTTCCATATATCAAGTTGTGGCCCGATTTTTTTGTATTGGAAAAGGTTAACACATTACAAAGCCAAACATTAAAAATAAATACAAGAAAAAAGCGGAACGAAGTCCGCCGGGGCAGCTAGTAGTTTATAAAAAAGAAAAAAATATCGTAAAAATATGATTTTTGTCATTTTTTGACAAATTTTGAAACACATGCGCCACCGAAGTCCTTAACCAATTTGAGCCAATTTTTTTCTACTTAATATTTAGCTCATATGAAAGTTTTCTAGAGCTATTATTAGGGTGGTAAATTTTTTTTTGGAAAAATACCATTTAAAAATACCATTTCCGATGCGCGATCGGAAGATATGAACTGATTTTGATTATTTTTTAAACCCTTATTAGTCTTCACCATTCGCAACTTTTCCGCGCTATTGCGATTTGAAATTCGAAAAAAAGTGTTTTTCGGCCAACTCTAATCGGTATGCATATTCGTTTTTCGCAAGAAAAGTGTGTAGTAGCACACACACACACAAGCTGTTGCTGTTCATACAAGAACTTTAAATGCAAATAAATTACAAATACAATATCACTGCAAATACAAAAACCCTTTTGAATCATCATTTTTATTTTATTAATATCCAAATGCGCGTTCCCGGAATACTTCCATAACTCAAAAACTGACATTCAAATGGCTTAGAGAAACATCAAACCAATTATTTTGAGGAACATAATTCATTTCTCTTATAAGGGTCTTATGCACGACAGAATATTACTGTCCAATATTTTGTATTGCACAGTAATATTGAACATGTAAGTTAAAGGGCTTTAGAGCCGCAAAAGTTTCTGTTTTTACAATAAACAAACAAAAACTTTTTATTTTCGTTAAATCTTTTAATTTTAAGCATGCACTAAAATAAATGATAAATCTTTTCATTTTTAGCAGACATACTTAAATTTGTTTAAAAAGAAAATTTTTATTTAAATGAAAAAGAGTTCACTTTGATTTTAACAGATATTACCTAAACGGATTTAATTTAATTTTATAAAAAATCTTATAACATAATAGGAAAGTTACAAATTTCTAGTAGAGTGGTTCAATATTTTATGTATGTCAAAATATAAATTTGATATCTTGACAAAAAATTAATTAATTTCTCCAAAAAAAAAAACTCGAATTCCCTTAGCCTTATGTGAATCAGAGGTATTTTATTAATAAACCTGCGTCAACATCAAATCAACATATCCTATACTTCCAAAAAGGACCAACTCTACAAGACATCTCGCACCCATGTTAACATAAAATGCCAAGAACACATATATAATGAAATACCCCATAAGGATATTTTAATCCTTTCGAGAAATTAACCGACCGACCATTTTATTGGCATCTGTTTTCTAAAACTTCCAACAAAAAAATATTCCTCAAGGACCCTTTTATTGGTTCGTCTAGCTTAAACTAATTTCTAAGAAAATCCTATCTCTGTGCATATCAACTGAAAAGTTAACACTTTCCAGGGATGACTGATGAGGATCGGAAGTGTCTTTATTTTTTTTTTTTTTATTTTAACCAATCTTGTATCCCATATGAATTTATGGACCTTACTTGGAATATTTATGGCAAAGAAAAAGCCAATCCTTCATTCTGATTCATTCAGATTCAATACGAAGAGAAGAAGGAGAAGAAACCAGACATTAAATATTTTATTATGGCAAATTAAATCAGATTTGTGTTTGTGGAAGAACATTAATATAAAACTCATTAATCAATCCATCAATTCTTGAGAATATTATGTAGAAACTAGATACAATATCAACTTGTTATAAAAAATTGTATGTTGTCATGTTTGTGTCTTATCCTTTTTTTCATCATCTTCTTCGTCGTCTTTTGTTGATGAGAGGTTTGTTTATGTTAGCAAATTTCGAAAACAAATTAATCTTATTTTTTTGTTTATTTTGTGTCTTTATCAGAAATTTTATCGAGAAGCGACAAATCAAGTTGGGATTTACCTAATAAATACATTTGGGACTATCGATTTGTGCTAACGTATTCATAGAAATCCCTTTAACCACATTGAAACTTGATCTTCTGTGTTTTGGCTGTTAGATTAATTTCTCTACTTCATTCAACAAACTCAAACTTACTGAAACCTAACCACGAAAAAATAAATAGGTAAGTAATCCGAATTACAAATTTTTTCTATAAAAAGTATTTTTTTTTAAATAATTTAAAATGAAGTAAAATTGTCATCGCAACCATTTTCTGTCTTAGGACTTGATTTACAACACTTTTTGTAGTTTTATTTCGTTTCACTTAATTTTATGATCTCTTTAATTGTTTGTATTTCTATTTTCAACAGCTGATGCCTTTTGGTATTGATTTTTGTGTCTCCGAATGAAATTTATAGGAAAAAAGTCAAGTGTTTTATGTTCATTTAAAAAATAAAAAAAATCAAACAACAATTTTGTATTTTATTAACTTTGAGATTCTTTGGGTTTTGTTTTCTGTTTGTTTTATTGTTTCTCAACTTGAAAATCAATAACATACTGTTTTTCTTCTTATAGTCTTTAAAGTTCGAGATTTAGAAATGTATTAGCAGAAGTACTAATTAATAACACTGGTCTGCAAAATTTATTATTTTTTTCTCCTTCAAATATTTTTTTTGAAATTATGAAAAATTCGAGCTCGTACAATTTTTTTTTTTTAATGATTTTTGAAAAATATGAGTAGTTTGTAGAAAATAACCCTTTAAGATTCTGTTGACAATTTTTAGTAAAGCCCACATGAACAAAAACATCTTGATTAAGGGAAATGTAAAATTTCAATACTCGTTATACATACATATTTAAAAAGTCATATAGTCGGTGAAACCAGAAAAGTGTGTAACTCCAAATTTTCTGAAAACTAGATTTGAATGCCATCTGTTAGCCAAACCTGATATCTACCGTTCCTCAAACTAGGAATCCCCTTAAAGTCAATAGTTTTACATTACATTACATTACATATTAAACTAGTCTGAAGATAAATCTCTGGACTAGAAACACTGCAGCTTCGGAATCTAGGTCCATTTTGCTGATACAACACAAGACATTAATACAACACAGAAAGACAAAGAGAGAAAGAACGAGAGAAGAACATACAACACTGAACTACGTGGCACAGAGGAGGAGACATAGTTGAAAATTGTCTCATGTTATCGCACAGGTGGCTTCAGTTAAGCTGGCGATTTAGAAAAAACTTCTGAGCCGACCGCTGGGTTTGAACCCACGATGTCTGGCTCTGAAGTCATCCATCTATTCCTCTGTGCCATGGCCACCTGCATAATAGTTTTAATTTTATTAGAAAATGAGAAAATGGAAACTCATACAAATGCCTTCAAAACGATGAGGTTTTTTTGCTCCCCTATAAAATTTTCTAAAATGGAGTTACACACTTTTCTGGTTTCAACGATGATATATGTAAAGAAAACTATAGTAAATACATTAAAACAAATTTATACGTGTTTTGTAATTTTATATACTATTTTTCCATTTAGAAATATCTTATTTGTGATAAACCTTCTAAAGCTTGAGATTTGTTTCTCCTAAGAAGAAAAGTATACTTTTCTTACGGTTTTTGATGTGCTGAGTTCGAATCCGAAGTAAAAAAAATTCTAGCACGTCAACATTTTGCGATATATGTACGCGTTAGAGAATCACACAATAAAGTTTTTTTTTTAGAAAATCTCAAAAAAAATTTTGAATTCGGATTCAAAATCAACACACTAAAATCTATTAGAAAAGTATACTTTTGTTTTTGGGAGAATCAAATATGAATTTTTAATGATCAGTTTCTTTATGGTAAGATATGTCAAACCTACTTAACTTATTTAAATTTAGATATCTCGGATAATAAAAAAGATATTGAGAAGGTTGAAACTGAATTTGGAAAAAAAAGTAATTTCTTTCATAAACCGTGACACATTTAGTTGAAAAAGTTTACATTGCGCCAATATTGCTTCGAAAACACAAAAAAATGGGTTTTCGAGATATTCTAACGGGAATATTTTAAAGACGTGACGTGCTAGGCCAATTTTGACATCGGATTTGGAATCAGCACATAGAAAATCCTCTAGAAAAGTATAGTTTTATTAAATGGAGTATTTCCTTCCAGACCAGTGTAATCTTGAATAGAACTACTTCCCTTCCTTTCAATTTGGAGCGGAGGTAATTCGTCGAATTCTTTTTAAATTATCTGTCTTGAAAAACACTCTACTCATCAGTACATTGTGAAAGTTAAAGAAAGAAAACTGTGGAAGGATGAAACTAAACCAGATGGATAGATTGAAAGAAATCGTTTCTAATCATAAAACCTTGAACTCTGAATGTGGAATGAAAGTATTATTCTTATTAATCTGCACAAGACTAGACTAGTTTTAAGGCTTTAAATAGATTAATCTAGCTTGATTTTTGCACTTAACACAGCTTGAGTGCTAACTGTTGAATATACATTATTAACTTGAATTAATTAATCACTCTCTGAATACATTCATTAGTACACTGACTTACAAATTGTTATACTTACTTTCATTACTTTACATTACATTACATTATGTAGTTCTAACCTCAAGTCTTTTGTATTAAACGCTTTAACTTCCTCTTTTTATCCTGGAAGTCAAACTGATCGGTTGTTTTATTTTTATCAGGTTATGGGCCCAGTCCCTTGTAATAATTAAATTAAATTTTTTTTTACATCTACCATAATCTAAGTCTTTTCTTTTAACTGCGGAGAATTCGTTATTTTGCGAGAAATAAAAGTAATATTTCAGATTCGTAAAAGAAGGCCGGATTGCAGAGATTAAAGAAGATCAGTTTTGAGAAATCAGCATTTAATTTCCTAGAAGTTTTTTTTTTGTGTCTGACATGGACAACGAAACAATTAAAATAGACAAACTTCAGTGTGCAGAACAGTGGTGCACATGGAAATTTCAAGTACGTATTCTTCTAAACGCAAGTGATCTCTTCGAGGTTGTGACTGGAGAAGAGAAGATGCCAGTTGTCGATGAAACAAAACCTGCTACCAAGTTGGAGTTGAAAACATGGCATCAAAGGGATAGAAAAGCGCAAAAAATAATTGCTACGTCAATTGGACAAAGTGTGTTAGTGCATATTATGCATTGTTTGTCTTCAAATCAAATGTGGTCTAAGCTTTGTTCAATTTATGATCAAAAGTCAAATACTAGCATAAGCATGCTACAGCAACAATTTCATGGTTTTAAAAAAGACAAAAATGATGACATTGCGACTCACATAAGCAAGTTAGAGAGTTTAACTCAGCAGCTTAGAGAATCTGGTGAATCGGTTTCTGAGTCTATGTTAGTTACCAAGGTATTGATGACGTTACCAGAAAAATTTGCACATTTCTTTAGTGCGTGGGAATCGACTGAAACAAAAAAACCAGACCATTGGTAATTTAAGATCTAGACTAATTATGGAAGAAACTCGTTTGGGCACATGTGATGCTCAAAGGTCAACAGAAGCAGCTTTGTACATAAAAGACGAGAAAAAATACGGTCAATCTAATAAGAAGAAGAATCAAAACTCTCAGAGACGCAAAGGTAAATGCTTTATATGCAAACAGTCTGGTCATTGGAAAAATAATTGTCCAAAGAGAAACAACTCAAAGCAACTTAATTTTGCAAATCGTGAGAGTGCTTCTATTGATGGAAGCAGCTGTGATGCATTTGTTTGCGAGACGATTACCATCGGAGATGCTGTGACAGTAGATGATTGGGTTTTAGATTCGGGAGCCAGTGAGCACATGTGCTTTAGGCGAGAATGGTTCAGTTCTTACGAGAAGTTGGAGACACCAGTCATGATTACAGTGGGCAATGGAACCCAGATCAGAGCGCATGGTAGAGGCGATATCCATATCGAAGCATACAATCATCAACAGTGGGTTAAAAAGCGACTCACAAATGTGTATTTTGTTCCTGACATCAGAGTTAATTTGTTTTCTTCTGGAAGTGCGTTGGATAAAAAAAATTATTCCCTAGTGTCTGACAGTGAAAAATGTGAGATTTTGAAAGATGGCCAACCAGTTGCTATTGGCATCAGATGTAGTCGCCTATATAAAATGCTTTTTAGAGTAAAAAATGAAAGTGTTCATGCTAATCTAGTGTCTAAAATTGAATCTCTGGAAGTGTGGCATAACAGGTTAGGTCACATGTGCATTGGACAAGTTAAAAAAATACTTAATCAACGTGAAATTAAATTTGTTGATAACCCCAATTTTTTTTGTGATGCATGTGCTATGGGAAAAATGCATCGTTCTCCATTTGGTGAAAGTCAGTCTAGAGCAACAGAAAGAGGTGTTCTCGTGCACACAGACCTATGCGGCCCTATGCAGACGAAGTCGTTAGGAGGTTCAAGGTATTTTTTATTGTTCAAAGACGATTATTCAAGCTTTAGAAAAGTATATTTCATTAAAGAAAAAAGTGAGGTTCCGTCTTTAATTGAAAAATTTCTTAATGAAGTTCAGTCTCTTTTAAGCAATAACATTAAAACTCTCAGGTCCGACAATGGTTTGGAGTTTGTCAATAAACATGTTCAAGATCTTTTGTCAGCACGTGGGATTATTCATCAATTGTCTGTTCCTTATAGTCCTCAACAAAACGGACGTGCGGAAAGGGACATGCGTTTTATTGTGGAAATTGCTAGAACTATGCTGCATGGCAACGACTTGCCTCTTAGACTGTGGAGTGAAGCTGTCAATACGGCGGTTTATTTATTAAATCGTTTTGGACCGTCTCCTGTTAAGAACAAAAGCCCTTATGAGTTGTGGTTGCAGCAAACTCCCAGTATTAGCAATTTGAAGTCTTTTGGCAGTGAAGTTTTCATACATATTCCTAAGGAAAAAAGGCAAAAGTGGGATAAAAAGGCTTCGTCGGGAATCTTTGTTGGGTATCCAGATAATACAAAGGGGTTTCGTGTTTGGGTACCAGAATCAAACAAAATACAGCTTTCTCGTGATATTTTGTTTAAAGAGAAGGCAACCTTCAAGCTGGGAACTTCAAATGAAACTCCAAAGGAAGATATTAAGGAACCTGTTGTTGCTGTTGTTGATGAGCCGTTGAAACCTATTGCTGTTGTTGATGAGCCGTTGAGAGGTGATGCTGTTGTTGATGAGCCGTTGAGAGATGTTGCAGTTGAGACAGATAGACTGGAGAACTTGACAGGAAGCGAAGATGATCAATTTAGTTCGGCAGAAGAGGGTGGACCGCACCGAGCAGAGGCCGAAGAAAACACTTTGATAAAAGCCAATGAGAAAACGAAAAGTAAAGAGCTAGAAGCCGCACAACAACGTCGTCGAGGTCAAAAGAAATTCGATGGAGCTTCAGATTCTGTTTTTAAGTCCAAGCTCCGCAGCAATGAAAATTGGGACGCGGGGCCTCATCCAAGTTTGGTAGCTGCAATAACAGAAGGCCATGCATTTTTGGCTGGGACGATGGAGCCATTGACCTATAGTGAAGCTATCAATTCAGAGGATTCTAAAATGTGGATGGCAGCTATGGAAGAAGAAATGGAAGCTCATCGACTGAACAAGACATGGGAGCTCGTGGATTGCCCAAAAGATAGAAAGGTAATTCCTTGTAAGTGGGTATATAAAGTTAAGCTTTCTGCTCAAAACAATATTGAGCGATATAAAGCTAGGTTGGTTATCAAAGGTTGTAGCCAACAAGAAGGAATCGACTTCAACGAAACCTTTAGCCCAGTTGCTAAATTCAATTCAATACGAACAATTATTGCCATAGCTACATGTAAACGACTTTTGTTATACCAATTTGATGTCAAAACCGCTTTTTTGAACGGGACATTAGAAGAGGACATTTATATGGCGCAGGCAATTGGATATGTGGACCAGTCGGGAAAGGTTTGTAAGCTAAATAAAACCTTATACGGCCTCAAACAAGCTTCGAGAAACTGGAACCTGACCATATCTAAACTACTCAATAATTATAATTTTATAACGTGCGCTGCTGATCCATGTTTGTTCGTGCTTCGGAAAGAGGAGAGAATTGTTATAATCGCGCTGTATATAGATGATGGACTGATGGCAGCAACCGACGTGAACGATATTTATGAGCTGATTACATACTTAAATCAACATTTGCAACTTACGATGAATAAGGCGAATTACTACCTTGGTTTGGAACTGAAGCGAAATTCTGCTGGAGATATTCATGTTTTGCAGTCTGCTTACATTCAACGTCTTTTGAGCCGTTTTAATATGGCAGAATCAAAAGGTTTTGCTACACCGTGCGAAGCAATATCAAAATCGTCACTTCTCAGTCCAACTTCTACGGATGAAACTGGTTTTCCGTACCGAGAAGCGATTGGATGCCTGATGTATCTGGCCATAGCTACAAGACCAGATATTTCATATGTTGTTGGAGTTTTAAGTCGATACCTGGACAGGCCAGCTCCACAGCATATCAAAACATTGAAACGAGTCTTTCGTTATTTGAAGGCTACTCAAAATATAGGTATATTTTTCAAAAATAAATGTAACTTAAATCTTTTATGTTATAGTGACTCCGATTACGCTGGCGATGTCGACACACGACGATCAACTAGTGGTTATATATTCCTACTAGGAGATTCACCAATTGCCTGGGGTTCACGAAGACAACGATGCACAGCACTATCATCAACGGAAGCTGAATACGTGGCAGCATCAGAAGCCGTAAAAGAACTCATGTGGATAAGAGTTTTAATAAGAGATATCCTACAAGAGTGCGATGTGCGAGCAATGCTTTATATAGACAACCAAGGAGCTTTGAAACTTATCAAAAATCCGGAATACCATTCGAGGACAAAGCATATCGACGTTCGAGTGCATTTTATAAGAGAAAAGTATTATGAAAATTTATTTGATATTTCTTATATACCAACTAATGAACAATTAGCTGACATATTCACTAAACCTTTATGTAAAGAAAAATTTGAATACTTTAAAGTTAAAATTAATATTATTTAATAATTGTTTGTTTTTGCTTTTCAATTAGAAATTGTAAATGTCAATAATGAGGGGGAGTGTTGAATATACATTATTAACTTGAATTAATTAATCACTCTCTGAATACATTCATTAGTACACTGACTTACAAATTGTTATACTTACTTTCATTACTTTACATTACATTACATTATGTAGTTCTAACCTCAAGTCTTTTGTATTAAACGCTTTAACTTCCTCTTTTTATCCTGGAAGTCAAACTGATCGGTTGTTTTATTTTTATCACTAACTTTTTAAAATACTTCATCTTTGTCGCAGAAAAAGACATAGTAGTCGATGTAAATATGTACTTAGTTGTTCATAAACACAAAAAAGTACGTATACGCCATAGTGAACCAAACATTTTAATTTTTAACTAAATAAACTTTAAACTATGTATATTACAGTTTTTTTTTTGTTAAGAAACATTTGTTATAAAACGATAATATTCTTGTCTGTAAGGCTTAAAAAAAGGTTTAAGAAAAATATATTTAATCTTATGGCCAACAAAATATTTTTAGAAAAAGTAAAATATAAAAACTTAACTTTCAGTTTATTATTTTTTTTTTTTTTAAGTAAATTCAATTTCCTTTTGATGGAAAATGGTATTATATTTTGCATTAAATTTCCATGATTGATAAAATATTGATTTTTGTTCTTTGAAAACTTAACCTTTTTCTCTCACAGTTTATACAAATCCAGCCTTAGGCATAGAACAGAAAACATATTTCTGAAATATTTTCCAAAGCTTATCCTTTTGCTACTTTTCTGAAATTGTTTACCATTTACACAAAATTTGATTTCATGCAAATATAAACTCAAATGATTTTTGTATTCAAGCTGAAAAGAGTGTGTGCTCGTTAAATGATCCTTTACGAATATGCTCTCACTCTCTCTCAATTGATATCTACCAATTACCAAAAAAAATTCAATTGTACTTACAATAGTGTTTTCATGTTAAATTCAATGAGCTTAAAAAGAGTACCTACTTTAAGTTTATTTTTTTTTTTTTATTTCCAGATAAAAATTCAATTTTGACAAGGCAAATCAAAATGGCATCGTTTATCGAACTTATTGCAATACAATTTTCTCTTCATCTCATTTCAACTCACACACAACGAAAAAAACAGGTGGGAAATTGCAATTTTCTTTCATGTCTGCCACACACATTCGCTACACACAACATACAGAGCATATATACAAGACCGTGTCACGAACACATTTTTGCTGCATTTCGACAGCCCCTGGCGGCGGTGTAGCCCACTTTCGTCGGGCTAAATGTTTATTTATTTCATTTCAACTCGAAACTCTTTCCTTTAGTTACATCCATAAATAGTTTTTCTTTTTTTTTCCTCCCTATTCTCGTGCTGTGCAAAGAAAGAGGGTGTGTTAAGTTTGTTTCTCAGTTTGAAACATAAAGAAATAAAAAAAAAACGTTAGAACTGGAAATTGATATTTCCTTGAACGAGAAAAGGTTTAAGTTTGGTTAATAGGTTGGTAGGAATTGGAGCTAAAATTTTCAAGATGTTTACAAATTTGTTGCTTTTATAAGATTTTATGGATTTTTTTTTTCGTTTTTGCTGTCAAAAGTTTTAATTGCGGTTTTGGTGAACATAAATTTATGACAAGTTTAATTTTTGAAACTACATATCGCGGGTTGAAAAACGTACATGCATGTTCTTGAAGCTCTATACTTATACAGGGCCCTTGGAATAAAACTCAAGGCCGTTTTCAACAACACGAGTTACGTGAGACCAAAACTATCCTTTCCCAAGAAAAGTTTCTGCACTGTGACACTTATGAACAAACTTTTTAAGTGTACACGCTTTTGGTAGTGAGGCTTAGTTTTAAAACTTCTTAGATCGACCATACTCTTCAGATTACTATAATATTTGGCGTTTAATGCTACGGTGTGAAAGGTGAGTGCCTTCCGTGAATTTTAGGTGAAATAGTCGGTATTCTCAGGGTCTGAAAATTTCGATATGTTAATTACCCCTGGTACATAATCCAGGGCAAACAAAAACTCCTAACGATAAGCTTTGTCCAGACCTTTGAGGACTAAACAGTAGACCTTAATTTGACATTGATTCCTGATTGAACCTTTCGGAAACTAGTTAAAATCTTTTTTCGGGAATGATTTGGAACTTAAAATACTAAAATACTAGCATCGGATATTCCAGAGAAAAAACATTTCGAAAGCTCGTAATCAAACCATTTGTCTAGACTCTTTAAAAATTAACTTTGAAATTTTAGGGTTCTAATCGAAGATGTACCTTCTTGGTCCGTACTCCAATGACATTTTGGACTAAGCTTGCATATTAGGGTGGGTCAAAAAAATCGAAATTTTTTTTTTTGATTTGGTACTCCGAAAAATCGATTGCTAGACCCCTCTAGAATATACACACCAAATATGAGCTCTTTATATTAATGGGAAGGTCCTCCGCTTTGCAATTTTCCATTTTTACATTAAGCTTCTACTAAAAAAAAAGAATTTTTTTATTAATTGACTTTTTAGCAAATTTCTTTTCATATTCTTGTAGGAAATTGAACGCTCTACAAAAAAGGCCTCATACACTTTTTTCGTTTATCTAACCGTTGAATAGATATTTGAGGGCCAAAAATCGAGAAAATCTTTAAAAATTCGTTTTTTGTTCTTAATTTTGTAACAAATTGAAAAATTATAATGATCAAACGCGCAAGACATATTCTTGTTGGAAATTGATTGCTCCACAAAAAAGGTCTTAATAACTTTTTTCATTAATCTAACCATTCTAAAGATATTCGAGGTCAAAGTTAAAAAAAAATATAAAAACATTTTATATTTTTAAAAAATTTCTAATTCACTGAAACTTCATTATTTTCAAATTAGCAAGATATATTCTTGTAGGGGATTAAACGTTCTACAAAAAATTTCTTGGAATGAAATTGATTGCTTTAACCGTTTAGAAGATATTCGTATCCAAATCGCAATGCATACGGGTCATAAGAAAACTATTGAAATCAGTGAGCATTGGTTTGGATACGAATATCTTCTAAACGGTTAAAGCAACCAATTTCATTCCAAGGAATTTTTTATAGAACGTTTAATCCCCTACAAGAATATATCTTGCTAATTTGAAAATAATGAAGTTTCAGTGAATTAGAAATTTTTTAAAAATATAAAATGTTTTTATATTTTTTTTTAACTTTGACCTCGAATATCTTTAGAATGGTTAGATTAATGAAAAAAGTTATTAAGACCTTTTTTGTGGAGCAATCAATTTCCAACAAGAATATGTCTTGCGCGTTTGATCATTATAATTTTTCAATTTGTTACAAAATTAAGAACAAAAAACGAATTTTTAAAGATTTTCTCGATTTTTGGCCCTCAAATATCTATTCAACGGTTAGATAAACGAAAAAAGTGTATGAGGCCTTTTTTGTAGAGCGTTCAATTTCCTACAAGAATATGAAAAGAAATTTGCTAAAAAGTCAATTAATAAAAAAATTATTTTTTTTTAGTGGAAGCTTGATGTAAAAATGGAAAATTGCAAAGCGGAGGACCTTCCCATTAATATAAAGAGCTCATATTTGGTGTGTATATTCTAGAGGGGTCTAGCAATCGATTTTTCGGAGTACCAATTAAAAAAAAAGAATTTCGATTTTTTTGACCCACCCTATTGCATATTCTAGGCTTTTGAATCTATTTTATGCTATATTAGTGCTTCTATTTGACGAGTCTGCAGACAATTTTCAATTTTTTTTCGCCTTTTTTAAAAAAATGTTTTGAACTGAAATAAGGAAGTGCGAATTATAACAGAGAAAATGTATTACTTAACAAACTGAGGAAAGAGTCGCAATGTGTACACATATTTTGGTGAGGTTAGAGGGTGATTCCGTGGCGAAAAAATTTATGATATCTCCCCTCATTTTTTTGAAACGTTGTTTTTAAAAATTGTTCCCGATTTGTTCCGGAATGTTTCAATTTTAATTCTTAAAAAATTGGTTTTAGAGCCAAAAAACACTTTTCGTTTTTTCGATAGTTCAATTTTTTAAATTTGTTCTGGGTTCAATATGTTGTTCCTAACAATAATGTTCCAAATTTTTGGACCTCTAATTCCAATTTTTCGAAAGTTATTGGTCGAAAACAAAAAAATTATAGCTCCTCTCTTTTCGATTTCTAAAAATTCTACATTTGTTTTAACTTTCAAAAAGTGTTTGAACAATTGTTCCAAAAAATTGATGTAAAATTTGTATTTTCATATCTTCGAAACAGTTTTTTTTTTTCAAAAAACTAAAAAAAAAGCATCAACAACATGTGTATTTTATTATATAAAAATTTTCCTCTTACTTGTTAAACGAAAGTTTAAATATTTGAAAAAAGGCCATTATGAAGCAACATATTCGGGGTAAAAATTTCGCTTTTGAAAAATTCACTATGTTTGTACGACTATATTTTGAAAAGTAAGTAACTTACAATGGTTGTTTTGGGTCTCAAATTGAAGGAAATTTTAATAACTACAAAACTGTATCAATTTGATATCATAAAAAACTTGAATTTCAAGACGTAAATCTTAAAACAGAGCAAATCTCTTTTTTTAAAGTATTTTTATGTTTTTATCAATGCTTTAGTTTAACAAATTATTTAACAGCTTTCTTGTTTAAATAATATTACATTTCGTTCTTTAAAGGTCTTTCAAGTTCCAACAAATTGAAGATCAGCGAAAAGCAATATCAAGTAGAACCTCCTTTATGAAATACCCACTTCTAAAATCCACGAATAATACTATTGTAATAGCTCCTCCTTCTTTTTTCTCGCGTTTAAATCGATAAATTTTGTAATAGATTAAATTTGTTTTGCTAAAAATAAACATAGGGTGCTCCACAATCTAAACAATCAACATGCAACATGCCCTGTTTAGCATGCAGTTTGTTCTCGTTTTGCCATCGCATCGCACATATCCACATATCGTATCCTTCTTACCTTCTCGCTTTGCATACGAGTATACCTAGTCTGTTTGTTTAAACTGATTTTATAGAGAAAAGGAAATACACACATTGAAAATATGGAGGGAGGTCTGCCTGCATATATCCTTGTGCAATATACATAGGCAATTAATGGAGGATACATATAGAAACTGGCATCTGTGTATACAGAGAACGTATGTTAGCATTGTATACCTCGATTTTGTACCTGGAAAAGGTAAGAGATAATGTGTCAGATACTTGAACGCCATATTCTGAAGTGATTTTAAGCTGTATAGCGCAACTATATGGGAGATTGTGACATATACATGCTGCATTTATATGCGAGAGAGAAGCAAAGCAAGCACTTTGAATCAATGGCTACGCGTCATGGCAACCTTTAATGATTTTTGCCCACCCCTTTTCCCATCAGAATGATGTGAAGTTTTCTCCTTTTTCGCTCTATTATTTTCCATAGCTTGTTTTCTTTTCAAGCTAAATGTATATAGGCTTGGTATAGGTTAGGTATCTACTAGATACAATTTTACACGAGTGTCATTGCTGGAGATAGATAATGTTTCACTCGAACACATTATTTTGTTAAAAAGCAGCTTTTGTTAACAATATAACATGTGTGATGTTTGACAGAAATGCGAGAACCGAGAAGCGTGTTGTTTTGTTCTATACGGGGTAAGTCGTTTATCGAAAAGACTTGCACCAGCAATGTTCTCAATTGCCAGCACTAGGACATTGTGTAGTATTCTTTTACAGTGTCTATCTGTCTATTTGTTTGCTTATCAGTCTGTCCACCTATATTTTTGCTTACCTGCCTTGTTTGTTTGCATGTCAGGTTAACAGGATTGAAAACCTTTAACGAATGTTCTGATTTTAGTTCCTTCTAATTAAAACGAGTGAAGCTTAAATCAAGAGATAGTTCTTTTCAGTCGAAAAAAAAACATTTTGAACTAGCAAAAATTGTAATACAAATTTTTCAACAACACAGATGAGTCCCTAGAATCAAAGCTTAAAGACCTTAAAGCTATATAATACACGTAGAAAATTAATTGCTTCGACTCAACTGGTGGATAGATTACTTATAGTGCATGTTATTAGTTTCCACCGTCTTTACTCAATTACGGGCAAGAAGTGCCCGTCATCGCTTTACGGCAGAGGAAGTTCTCCCACATCTTGGGGAACGATTGAGATTTTAAGTCAAAAATGTTTGAATTGCTTTAGTACCTCTGCCTTCAAGAATATCCTTGTCATAAAAAAGTGCGCCGTTCGGACTCGGTGGTAAATTGTAGGCCCCTTCCATTCAAAAAACTTAATTACACGCACATAAGATTGCTTGAGAGTTGTTCGTCACTAGGCCGCATGTGTTACATTTATCGTTACACAATACTTTTATACTGTAAGCTGGTATGTGAAGACCGTTTTATATTTAAGAAGTTTATAAGCCTCAAATTCTATTCTGAGAGTAAAAAATTAAGAGCGCAAAGTATCAATAAAATCAAGTTAACAAAATCGATTATTCCTTATATCTTTGAAATACCTACATAAAAACCTTTATAAGAATTTCATTTTAATTCATTATTTATTTAGTAGTCGAGTCAAATTAGGCATAAAATTTGTAAAATCTCGGAATCCAGGGAAAGTCGATGCATCTGAAAAACGAGTATAGGACTGCTTTATAAAAGGGTCAAATAAGAAAGTTAAAAAAAAAAATTTCACCGCTCTCGATTACAACAGTTTTTATGGACCGTTAACTGTCATTCCGTATGCAAGCGTTAATCGGAATTGCTGTCTCATTTTAGATTTTGATCAAACTTTGTAGGGATGTTCTCTACGACTGTAAGGAAGCAAATCCATGATGATTTAATTTTAAGTTTCGTGGTTTCCCCGCTATTCGCATTCGAACTTTTTCAGAAAGTCATTTTTATGTTATTATAACTTTGCGTCTACTAAAGATATCTTTTTGTTTGAAACGCCATTTTATAGCTTAAGAATAGTAATTTTTGAATATATAATAAAAAATTACGTAATAATTATCCCTGAATTAAAAATAATTTTTGAAAAACTGGTAATTTTGCTGATTTCTCATGGTTTTTGACTGGCTCCAGAACCTTGGCTATTATATGTAGGAAGCTTATACTTACCAAATATTAAATATAGATATTTTTCAACAAATTACATCTAAAATGAACTCGATGGCTGTACTCCTTATGCAAAAATTTTAAGTTCAAAGTTTTGAGTTTTTTGAAAAAATATTTTTTTTATACTATAATTTTTTCGATTTGACTAAAGATAGAAACATGAAACTAACAGTGTGTTAAGTTGAAACTTTTAACTTTAAGTCCTCTAAATAAAATTGTGTTATTTTCATATCTTCTTAGTGTACCGCTTGTTTGAAAATTCGCAAAAATGCTATAAAGCCAAAATAACCCTTACTTAAGGCTATGATTGCACTATGTTTGACATAAGATAGAAGCATGAAATTAATAGTATATTTAGTCAAATCGTAGAAAATGACAGTATAAAAATTAGCTTTTTTAAAATACTCAATACTTTGAACTTAAAATTTTTGCATAAGGAGTACAGCCATCGAGTTCATTTTAGATGTAATTTGTTGAAAAATATCTATATTTAATATTTGGTAAGTATAAGCTTCCTACATATAATAGCCAAGGTTCTGGAGCCAGTCAAAAACCATGAGAAATCAGCAAAATTACCAGTTTTTCAAAAATTATTTTTAATTCAGGGATAATTATTACGTAATTTTTTAATATAGGTATATTCAAAAATTACTATTCTTAAGCTTTAAAATGGCGTTTCAAACAAAAAGATATCTTTAGTAGACGCAAAGTTATAATAACATAAAAATGACTTTCTGAAAAAGTTCGAATGCGGGTAGCGGGGAAACCACGAAACTTAAAATTAAATCATCATGGATTTGCTTCCTTACAGTCTTAGAGAACATCCACACAAAGTTTGATCAAAATCTAAAATGAGACAGCAATTCCGATTAACGCTTGCATACGGAATGACAGTTAACGGTCCATAAAAACTGTTGTAATCGAGAGCGGTGAAATTTTTTTTTTTAACTTTCTTATTTGACCCTTTTATAATGCAGTCCTATACTCGTTTTTCAGATGCATCGACTTTCCCTGGATTCCGAGGTATAAAGCTAATTTGACTCCACTATAGGTGTATTCTTCGATGTTTTCCAAAGCGTGAAATCATCACAGCGAAAAGCATATTAATAAATTTTCAAATAATATCACTCAGGGAAACAAATTACTTTTGATTTTTTTTTAATACAAAAATTTTAAACAACCTACTTGAAATTCAAAGCAAGAAATTTTAACTCAATATTGTCTCTTTATCCAGTCCAGATAAGGACAATTATGTATTCTTGACAATGAAATTTTGAAATTCTGTTCACGCGATAAGAACAAAACTTTTTACTTTGATAATTCGACGATGACAATCGCGCTAAAGCCTATATACAAAACAGAAGTAAGTAGGTACACACTGAAGTGTAAATTAAATTTTTAATAAATAATTTTTCGATGGCAATTCACTTGAAATCTCTTCCTAAATTGACAAGAGATAACAATTTTAACTTGAATTTTGAATTTTACTTTGTTCGATAAAAAAAAAGGAAAAGATATTATTGGAATGATGAAAAATTCAAGAGAATCTGCCATCTGCCAACTTTTTGCAAATCATACTAAAAAGTAAAGTAAAGTTCTTGGAATATAAAATGTAAAATAATAAATTGTTAGTAGTTCAGAAAAGAAGAAAACTCAGGTTGGAAAATGTTTCAAGACATATTTTATAACTTTTTAACAACTTAATAAAAATAATAATATTTTTTTAAACTGAATTGCATCTGTTTTTACTTTCAGAAACAATTCATTTCTATTTTTTTTTTTTACAAAAGTTAAGTGGAAAATTTGATGCAGTTGTATAAAATTCTTTGTAGACCGACAAAATACACGAAACCCGATGGGAAACAAAAATCCAGTTGTATTTTTAATAGTTTGTTTTACAAAGAACTTTCGGGCTAACTTTTTTTTATACATAGCAGTTATCTTCTGTCATGGTTCTTGTATGATATAAAAAAATTAATTTTAAAAATAATGAAAATGGACAGCAAACCAAAGTATTACTTTTATCTCGTAGAATTTTTGCAGCAAAGGAATAAAAAAAAAGATATATTCGCTCATACATTTTTGTACAAGTAATTACCTAAAATGGTTTTGCTGTCCGTGAAATAAAATGACGAGCAAATTAAACTTTTCATAATTACGAGAAATCCTGAACTGCTGTTTCGAAAACTTTTATATTAAAGTGCAAGGATTGCTCAAAAAAAATTCCATTCAAGATGGTTATAATTTTTTTTTTTCTTATTTCATATTCATACTGTCTTTTTTTTGTCAAAAATATCTCCAAATTTTATTTCTTCTTGAATCGACGAAAGAACATGCATTAATCTTGAAAGCTATCAGTCTTTCTTTAAATTCAAAAAAGGCTTTGAGGACTCATCAATCACTTTTGGTAAACTTTCGACAGTAATCCATTACTTACAAATGGCAGTTTAATGCATTCTCTGTGGCCACATAGTTTTCTTGACAAAAAAAAAAAATAAATATTAAAAAAACCTTTTAATCATTTCTGAATTGAGCGCATTAGGATTTTTTATTTCGATATATGTAAAGAATTGAAAGAGGTATCAAGTATAGATAAAAATATTATTCAACTTACACCTGTTCTCTTTAAAGGGGTAAAACAAATAAAAGGGTTATGGTAAGTATAAGTATACAAATTTTTAAAGTTCGATATTTTTAAATCTCAAGGGGAACAATTTTGTAATGTTAGTTTCATTGTTATACCATATACACTTTTAAAGGAAAATTAAACAAAAGATTCTGTTTATACATTCCTAGGTTCGTAAAATATTACCCAATCCAGAATGTGTAACAATATTTTTGGAGCGCATAGAAAAGTACAAGTACTAGAGCTGTAGGAAACCGTATGTATTCGTTACTTAAATGCGGGTATTCACTTCAGTAACGAGTAACGAAACGTTACTGTCCAATTAGTATCGTTACTCGTATGTTTCGTAACTGGTACGGAACAAGTAACGAAACATACGAAACATGCGAAACATACGAAAAATACTGAACGTACTAGTAACTACATTCCAATTCCAATACCAATTTGGATATACGAAATGCGAAACAAAAACAAAATGGCACACTGCATCTGTTGGGGCGTAGCCGTACTTGTATTCTGTTTTCTCCTTTTTTCCTTTTGTAATTAATCAAAAGAATTTTTTTCCTTTGTTTAATTTATTTTATTCTTTAGTTTGATTCAAAAAAATAATTACAATTTAGGTTTTATTCGTAGTTTTAAGTTTTTGTTTTTTTGTTTTTCTTTTGATTTCAGGTAGGTACTACTTTCATGCTTGTGTGTGGTGCGGTGGTGTCTGACATGAGTGACAACTTTGAATGAGAATATGGAATGAATGTGACTGAATGAAATGATTGAATGGTTTTTTATTTTAGGTTGGCTGCAATGACAATTTTTAAGTTTGGACCGGGAGGAAACGAAACATGGACGTGTTCGGGAATAGGGATAATTTGCGTTCCGCAATTTTCCCTAAAACTGAGTACGTTTTTTACGTAGTCGTTTGTGGTTACCCCCGGCAGAACATTCTGAATTGAACAGCATCTATCGCATCTCGTATCGGTTTGATATCGGTATCATCACTTCATCAGTAATGTAGGTATTATTCAACGACTTTTGCTCAAAGAAATGTATGTTTATTTTAATAGTTTCATTTTTGCTCTGTTTTTGTGTATGTATATGAAAAGGGGTAAATAATTACCTATTCTGTTTTTTTCTCTTTCGTACCGGTTTTTATGGACGTGTGGGTGTGGGGTGAGATATGTGAAAGCGTGTGTTTAATCGTTGAACAATGGACATAAATTAAGAAATATTTTTTTATTTACCTATCTATATACATATGTACATACACTTCGCGTCACTTGAATAGAAACAACATTTTTTCTTTAGAAAATAGCGATTGGCGCTTTGGTGAGGTAACTTAGTAGATTTTTGGTTTTGCATTTTCAAAGAGGAACTTTTAACAAACAATGTTGTAAAAACAAAAAACCCAAAACAGAAACCGTATGGCTTCTAGTTGCGTTTTTTCGCATTACCTCACAAAAAACAGTGTTTTTTTTTGCGTCACTTGAATAGAAACAAGCTCTTAAATTAGATAAAAATGACGAAAAATCATGGAAAACACTAATTATAGTAAAGCAATATTAAGCTTTGACATTATTTGCACATTATAACCAATTATGAGCTACGAGCTACCAATAGGCACCACAGAAAATGCATACATAGCAGCCAACATTGAAAATGCACCTGCACTATGCAAAATCGAGAAAGATATTGGAAAATTTGCCAAATTTGGATGAGATAATTTTAAAAATATCGTAAACTAGTGATCAAATCAAATAATAAGACAGGTGAGACCCAAGTCACGAGCAGAGAAAAAAATAACTTAAAAACTAGCTGCAATTTTCTTCACTTTGCCGCTGAAATCGGTCAAAAACGTGGTGTTAGTGCTATGGAAACGTGTTGGTTTGTTCCATCCTGGAAGTTATAAAAGGTGCACAACATTAAAAAAGCCTCAAAATGCAAAATAACAATATTTTAAGTTCTTCTAAGATTACAAAAAAGTTAACTATTTTATAGTTGCATTCGAACTGAAAAGTAGTGAGGTAAAGATTGGTTTTTTAAAGGAAAACATACCAACTCAGATGGACCACGTTAATATTAGCCCTATTTAATTGGTTTATAAAAGAATAACCTTTATCGCATCGCCAATAAAGGCACTAAAATGTGTTATAGTAATACGCTTTGTTTTTATGATGTGCAATAGCAAAATTGAAGCTTCACGCTTCAAAAACAGATGCTAACTTTTACAAAGAAATAATGGTAGAAGCTCTTGGCAAGTTTAGGAACGTGGAAGAACAACCGTCTTAGAGATTGCACAAGGATAGTTCAAGAAAAAACAACGCAATAAAAACAAAACAGATGCATTCCGGATAAAAACGAAAGTTTATTTCACTTATTCAATCCTTAAATTGTAGAAAATGTGATTTTCTTAATTTGTAAGAAGTTACCAAACACTTTTATCACTTTCTCCAATTAGGTCCACGATTGTGTACAGTAGAAGTGCATTTTCAATGTTAAATTTTATTTATGTATTTTCTGTGGTGCCTATTGGTAGCTCGTAGCCCATAATTGGTTATAATGTGCAAATAATGTCAAAGCATAATATTGCTTTACTATAATTAGTGTTTTCCATGATTTTTCATCATTTTTATCTAATTTAAGAGCTTGTTTCTATTCAAGTGACGCAAAAAAAACACTGTTTTTTGTGAGGTAATGCGAAAAAAACGCAACTAGAAGCCATACGGTTTCTGTTTTGGGTTTTTTGTTTTTACAACATTGTTTGTTAAAAGTTCCTCTTTGAAAATGCAAAACCAAAAATCTACTTAGTTACCTCACCAAAGCGCCAATCGCTATTTTCTAAAGAAAAAATGTTGTTTCTATTCAAGTGACGCGAAGTGTATGTATGTAAAACTAGAGAAGAGAAAAATTACTTCGATTTTTGCGTTTCAATTTGGACTTTTTATTTTTA
Source organism: Episyrphus balteatus (assembly GCF_945859705.1). Classification (NCBI taxonomy): domain Eukaryota; kingdom Metazoa; phylum Arthropoda; class Insecta; order Diptera; family Syrphidae; genus Episyrphus; species Episyrphus balteatus. Next base: position 892,710 of record NC_079136.1, on the reverse strand, counting down.
TTTACGATCGCCATTTTTAATTTCACTTCCAGACTTATCTTCCTGTATTCTTATTTGAATCTTGAATTGTTTGGTTTCTCAATTATGTCAGTTATGATTCTATTTAACTATTTCTGGTAAAAACTATACTCAGCATCGGCACATTCATATTTAAAAAAAAAAAAAAAATAACTTGTAGGTACATCGAAAATCTGGTATTGAAATTCTTGAAAACTTTACTCTTTGCCAAGCTACTTGAGCTAGAGAATATTTGTATACCATTTTGAAAACGATATCTTGTCATTAAAAATCTTGCATTATTAATTTTTTTATGTAGTTTTTACTTTTAATATACCTATATTTCCGTTTTCATTCCAATTCCAGGGAAAACTAACCAAAACAACCAAATTAAAAAGTTCTTAACGTAAATCGTGAGAAATAACAAAAATACCAAATGTAGGAAACATACGAAATATACGAAATATACGAATTATACGAATTATACGAAATATACGAAATATACGAAACATACGAAGCATACGAAACATACGAAACATGCGAAACATGCGAAACATACGAAATATACCTAAAGTAACGAAAGTAACGATATCGTTGATGCGGGTACTGGAACCAAAAGTAACGTATACATGCGGGTACTCATTTTGTCGTTACTTTTACAGCCCTAACAAGTACAAAAGTTGCAAAAAGGATTTAAGCAAGGAATTTGGAAGGCCTGTATCAGTAGTTGAATTCAATTTCTAACCACACTGCTACCAGAAAACAGAAAGAATGGCAAAATCTTTAAATTAGTCGCTAAAAGAATAAGAACTGCTCAGGAGTTTGTTCACCAAATTTCATTTATCTCGAGAAATATCAATAATAAAGATTCAATTTTGAGAAGTTTTTTGTAGGAAATTAAATGCTCTAGAACTTTGTCACATGAAATTTTGGTGTAGAATCACCCATTTCTGAAATAACACCGAAATAATACCGAAAAAAAAACAAAACAAAAAAAATCGTGAAAAAATAGCTTTCATGTTGAAAGTTACAGTGAAGTAATTTATGACACTTTTATAGACTGATTTTTGATTCATTAAGATATAGCATAAAATTCAGCTGAGCTGTATAAATTAAAAAAAGTTAATTAAAGTTACGAACCTAAAAATGCATCAGTTAGCTGAGGATATGGAGATTCTACATCTCGGAAACGAGCGCTGGACGTATTCGTGAATGTTCTGGAAGAATACTGCATAAGCGCAAAAAAGATGGAATACTTAGGGTGCCAAATTTTTTGATCAAGGTAGGGCTTCCAAAGTGTAAAAAGTTGAAATCTGAGATATATGAACGATAGCGACTTGTGATGACGGAATTAATCATCACGTACGTGAAGGGTGTATGGTCTGCGATCTTCGAAAAATGTGTTCAAAAGCTGTATTTTTTGTAATTCTGAATAAGAAGAAACTCTAAATAGCGTTAATAGTCCAGTACCGTTTTTTGAAAGGAGTTAAATACTTTTAATTTTTGTTAAGTTCAATTTTTTCTTGATTTTAATTTGGACAAAGATGTTGCGAATTTTATAACTTTAGATTAGCACTAAACTTGTTTTAAATTTTTTTCCTTTTTTTGAAAAGGATGCTTTTTGTGTTAATATTTCCCAGCGAAATTATTTATTCCTTGAATAATTCCCTTCTTCCTCAATATTATAAATTTTGATTCACACGAATCTCGTGCGTATAGGAACGAGAAATGAAATAAACCATAGGTGTTCTTTTTTTTTTTTGCCTTTTTCAATGAATGTATGGTTCATGGTAGATAAAATATTTATATTTCATTCATCGCTACTAAACCTATACCTTTATACAAATTCAAAATAATCCTTTAAGGTAGGAGAGAGTGGAGCAAAAAAAAACAAATTGAAAAAAATACAAACGGAAGTCACGCAACAAAGACGACTTGCTGCTGGCTTGGCGCTGTAAGGATAAGGAAATCAATTTTCTGGAATAGTCATGGATTTGACTGATACACTGATGCACAAGGTATTACGTCGAGTAAAACCTTGAAATAAGCATCTTTTTCTTATATGTTCATTTGTATGTAAAGGTATGGGAAAAGAGGTATCCTGGTAATCCTATAATACGTACATCTATATGTCTTATACTTCGACTTGGTGGGAAGAAAAAAAAAAAAAAACTGTGTCCCTTTGGGAATTGACTCTGGCAATTTATTTTCCTTTCATGACTGCTTAGTTCGCTCTCCCTGCTCATAAGTAGGGTAAGATTTTTTTTTCTTCGTCGATTTCCATGATATGTTTGCAAATAAACTTTCGGAACGAATGAATAATAGTCTTGTTTGTAAAAGTATGTATATGTACAAATACGAATGCGAATAATAATTCCAAACCAGCGAAAATGGATTTCATCTCATTTTACGATCAACTTTGAGTAACGACGACGAAAAAGAAGAAGGGATACACAAAAAAAAAAGTTGTTGATCCCTTTTCCCAACTGAGCATTACATGCTCCAGAAATATCCTTTTCTCCAAAGCTAAAGTTGAACTATACTTGAATTGGAACGAAAAAGGAAGTGTTTTACAATAATTTATGAGTTTTAACCAAAATGACAGGTTTTTCTGTATTTGTTTTTGTTTTTGTTTTTTTTTTTTTTTGTTCAAATATCCTGTATTTCAGTGGACTGGACATGAATGTGAATACGAATGAAAGTTCATCATAGAGAATGTGTATTCGCATGTCCGAAAATGTAGGACGCAATTCCAGGCAACTGGGTTAGTAAAATCCACCAGGCATTCAATGTCAAAACTCTTATGCTACTCCATGTTGTACTGCCGCACAAGTGTATATCCTGTGAATTGTGACTGTTTGACTGTGTGCTTGTGCTTATGCGGTTTTCGTGTACATTTCCGTTTTCGCTTACCCAAGCTTGCTCTTTTCATTTAAAATGTTCTCCTTTTTTTTCATTCATTTGTTTGTTTACTCAGTAAATAAAAAAAAAAAATACATACAAAACAACAACAACAAAGAATCATTCCCATGGAAGTAAAGTAAAACCTGTGTCACATTTGATGTAAAATCCCACAATACACATAAATAAAAGAAAAAAATAAATCAACAAGGACGACTTGAGAGAGGACTCACGACTCGAACAAACTCGAACAACCACCAACGAAAAGAAAGGATGTCCTTTAAAGATGGCATAAAGAAACCATTAAGACTATAACGGGAATGGGGAAGCGGCAGGAAGTGTGGCAGGACGAGCGAGCGGACAGATTTATTTCGCCTCATATGTTACTTCGGTGTTATCGGAGTTGACAGAGTCGTTACATGGCCCGGACAAGATGCGATAATTGTGTGGTTATTTGATACGTTACTGGCTGTAGTTAGACTCACTTAAAGGACATTTATAGTGTAATAATGTTTTTTTGAGTGCATAACGACACGATGTTCATTTGTTGTTGTTGTTTTGTATATCGAACACAGTGAAATTGTTAAAAATGAGCTTTTTTTTATTAATGACTATATTTTATGTATTCACAGATACAAAAGGGGGATAAAAGTGCGTGTACCATAAAACACACTCTCACACACACAATAGACAGAAGCACGCAATGGCTTTTAAGACAACATTATGGTGAAGGTTTGTATAAGATTTCGACTCTCAAAGTAGGTTGGTGCGGTGGCATGTGTAAGAAAGATTGTATAGAAATTGTGCATGATTTGCACGGAAATTCTAAAAGAAAGTAATCCATTAGGAACGACTATAGACACGACTAAAGAAGAAGATTCTTTCTTATTTTGAACACAAACAAACAAACAAAAAAATTCTATGAAAGATTGCGACTTTCTTGAAACAAAAGTTTTTTTTTTTTTAGATAGATAACATATTGTAGTGGTATATCGTTGTGACGGTCGGTGGTGATGGTGGTGACGGGTAGTTTTTAATTTACTTTCTTCGTTAATTGAAATGTCAAATTCAGTTTGTGTCTTCAGCTATCTTCGACTTAAAGAACAAATTGAACAAAGTTGATTAATCGAAAATGAGTCACATAGTTTTTTTTTGTCGGTTGAATAATATTGTTCTAGCTTTATTGTTTTACCAAATTAAAAAAAACTGGATTGTTATCGCATTTGGAATCAAGTAATTATTTCGAAACGCGAAACATCCTAAAGAAAACCCACAAATCAACAAGTCTAAAAACAGTAGATTTTGAAAGTCCATATTTTATCCAATTTTAGCTATATTAGATTTTTGAAACCATTTTGTTGAAAGATAAAGTATCTTCTTTTCTCCTATGTTAAATGCTCAAAAGATAAAAATAGACTATTTAGTAGAAGCATAAAAAATGTAGTTTTTTTTTTTTTTTTTTTTGAATAAAATTTAAAAATCTACAATAAATGACTAAATAAAAATTTTCAAATTCGGCATGCTTTTCAAATCATAGACAATAACTCAAAAGAAAAAAAAGAGTCGAAAATTTTGATCGTTATAAAAATGGTTATATCTTTGTAACTTATCCATAGATTTAAAAAACAAAGTATCTTTTTATCTTTGACAGAAAGTAAAACTATGAGGACTCGAAAGATTTTGATATTTTCTTTCGATAAGAAATGTTTTTTGTATAAAATTCGGCATGCTTTTCAAATCATAGACAATAACTCAAAAGAAAAAAAAGAGTCGAAAATTTTGATCGTTATAAAAATGGTTATATCTTTGTAACTTATCCATAGATTTAAAAAACAAAGTATCTTTTTATCTTTGACAGAAAGTAAAACTATGAGGACTCGAAAGATTTTGATATTTTCTTTCGATAAGAAATGTTTTTTGTATAAAATTTCACTAAATGAATCGATTTTTTTAATGTTTTGATTTTTTTCACCGATATTATTATCATTTGATTTAATACTAAAACTCTATAGATTAATTTGAAATGTTCTCATATATATTTTGTGTTGGAATACATAGTGACTTGTTTTTTTTTTTTTATTTTAGTTAAATACCTGAAATTTTTTTAAAATTTGGTTTTCAAAGTATTCGCCATAATTAAATTTTATGTTTTTCAAGAGCATTGAAGTATAATGTACTTTAGACTGGGCCAAAAAAATAAAATATTTTTTTTTTTGAAAGGTACTTCATCCTGATGATGAAAAAAAAATTTGGTGAAAATTTGAGCCGTTAAAAAAAATTTTAAGAAGTCTATCATTGATGTTTTTTATTTTTATACATGATATGATGTTTTACAACAGAACTGCTAGACGATCAAAGTAAAAAAAATTTCTGTTCATTTTTTCTTATATAAAATTAAATTTCCTACAAAAAAGATCTAATTGAAAATTTTCGTCAGACGAGCCGTATTCGAGTAATTAAGCTTTTTAAATCGAAGTGTTTTTTCAATTTGACTGTTTCACTTTGGAATTTTGTGATGAGCAAATAAGTGAATAGAAAAATAAAACCACGACAGATTCTTATAGGAAATTTAATTCTCTACAAAAAAGGTCTTGTAGTAATTTTCCCTAAATTGAGTTCTAAAGAAGTTATTCACGATTTAAATCGAGAAAAAAATTAAAAAATCAATTTTCAATTTCAAAATTTTCTAATTCACTGAAAATTCAATATTTTCAAATTAGCAAGATGTTTTCTTGTAGGGACTTAAACGTTCTATAAAAAGTTCCTTGGCAGCAAATTAATTGCTTTAACCGTTTAGAAGATAATCGTATTCAAATCGCAATGCATACTTGTCATAAGAAAACTATTGAAATCAGTGGACATTGGTTTTGATACGAATATCTTCTTGCTCAGAAAATTTTGAAATTGAAAATTGATTTTTTAATTTTTTTCTCGATTTAAATCGTGAATAACTTCTTTAGGACTCAATTTAGGGAAAATTACTACAAGACCTTTTTTGTAGAGAATTAAATTTCCTATAAGAATCTGTCGTGGTTTTATTTTTCTATTCACTTATTTGCTCATCACAAAATTCCAAAGTGAAACAGTCAAATTGAAAAAACACTTCGATTTAAAAAGCTTAATTACTCGAATACGGCTCGTCTGACGAAAATTTTCAATTAGATCTTTTTTGTAGGAAATTTAATTTTATATAAGAAAAAATGAACAGAAATTTTTTTTACTTTGATCGTCTAGCAGTTCTGTTGTAAAACATCATATCATGTATAAAAATAAAAAACATCAATGATAGACCTCTTAAAATTTTTTTTAACGGCTCAAATTTTCACCAAATTTTTTTTTCATCATCCTGAACAAGATTTTCGAAGTAACTTTCAAACAAAAAAATATTTTATTTTTTTGGCCCAGTCTAATGTACTTCATAAAGGTGTTATAGGAGTGAAAAAGATAGACTTTTTGATTCTGAGTTTCATAGGATTATTAACCCTTTCGAACCCATGCTATGAAAATCAATATTAAAATATCTGGTCAAAAATATCACAACTAAGAAATATGAATAGCAAAAAGTTATTTTCCAAAATAATAAATAGCAAAACTAATGTGTTTTTCTCATGCTACCTGTAAGTAACATGCACTGCCTATGACCACCAAAAAAAGTCGGAGAACTGAGAAAATAACTTTTTATGAAACTTTAATGTGTGCTACTTCTTCTAAGCAAAAAAAAACAAAACACTTTCTGCATTAACATTTTTTATATCTTTTTTTTCAAAATTATGACCATAAAAAATGTGAATTTCAGTCTCTTTCTCGATGAAAAAAAAATTAAAGGTATGATATTTGAATAACTTTTTGTAATAATCCAGTAAATAGGCATTATTATCTTTCAATTAAGCCATCGTAACCTAAAAAATTGTTTAATTTAATATTTTTTACGAATTTTTAAAAAAATGTTACATGAGAGTAACGCTGGAGTCATTATAGAAGCAAAATTAAAAATAAGTTTTGCTTTGAATTTTTCTTAAATTAAAAATGATTTTTGTATACAATTATTTTTCTTTATGACCAAAATGCACGTACATATATAAATTTTATACAATATAAAAATATTTATGAAAGGTTACATTGGAAATTGGAATTTTTTTTTTTCTTTATTAAAATTAAATTAAATTTGTTTATCGAAACATTTGAATAAATTTTCATAAAAAATTACAACTTTTCATGAATATTTATTAAAATAAAATTAATGTAATGAAAGCTTGAATTTTTTATCACATTTCTCATTTTAAAAGTGAATTTTTCGTTCAATAACAATACATTATTTCGTATTTATAACTCACTGACATCCTTAATTCCAAACAAGAATTGTATATTTTACAAGAAAGTCAATTGTACTCAATTGACTTTTAAAGCAGTTCCTCCCACTCAAAAAACCATATGCAACCGAAACAATTCTTCAAAACGTAATTTCAAATAACTGCACTATGATGGGTACTGGGGGGGAGGGTAGTAATCCATATTCGGTACATAAATTTTGCAATAAAACTCTCGATTTACAAGAAAAAGGGTTCAATGAAATGTTTTATTAACTGACAAGATTGTATAGGCAGAGTAGTAGGTTTTTCCTTAACGAAGTACATATTCCCATAGTGTATGGTATACACACTACAGAGCATAAACCTTGTTAAAATACATGTTTTCCCAAATCATCACGAATGATAGATTTTTTTCGCTTGACTGATTCACAATATGGATTGATTTCCCATTATATCTTGTATCCCTCATATAGTTTCTTAGAGTTTCATTTAGACTTATATATGTAAAGTGTATATCGACATGGACAGAGGATTTAGAAGGACATTTTCAACCATCACCGCACCAACCCAAACCAACAAAAAAAAAAACCTTTAAGTAGTTTTTGTTGGATATATGCTCAGCAAATATAAGGATGAAAAAGCTATAAAAGCAAAGGTACTTGAGCAAAAAAAACAGGGTGTTATGGTCTAAGGATGGACATTTTTTGGCAAATGTTTAATAAGATAACGGATTGAAAAGACCAGTTTAATGGACTTTTTCCCTTTTGAATAAATCCTAATATTTTTATAGATTTTCTGAAGCAAATAAAAAAAAACAAATTTAATTCCAAAACCCGAAGTTTTTAGTTAGGTTACATAACCAACGACTCTTATATTTAGACCTTTTATGTAAAATGGCCAGTTACATAGTATTAAGAAGTCAGAAAAGATAAACTGGTAGCCAAAAAAACCAATTAACTTATCCATTACTTAAAATTTAAATACAAATGATGGTCACTATGGCGTATGAGTAATTTTTTTTTATTTTATTTTTAAACATTGACCAAATCAACAAAGCAACTGATTTTTTCACAGGACAAAGAAAATGTATGGTGTTTATTCAAAACATAACATATTCTGGCTAAAATAAGATAGTTAACAAAAGTGTATAGCTGCAAAAAGTGTAAGCCAACAACTACAACGTACAACGATGAACACACTGTTTCAAACTATACATATCTACTATCTAGGTATAAACTTAAGGAAGAAAGAGAATATCTTGTATCCGTATGGAGAAATTTAATCAACTAACAAAATCCCTCGTTTATGCGATATCATCTTTTTTTTTTTAGTTTTATATTTTTTTTTTCTCTTATTTTTTATCAAGACAAGATACATCTTTTTTCTCATCTATATATCTGTCATGTCAAGGGACGACAACGATATTTGTGTTTGGAAAATTGCTGCTACTGTTAAAAGCACACGCATGACACTCAATATCATAGACTTTGAATAAAGGACATAATAATGTATTTGGTTTCTCGTTTTTTTTTACTCATTTTTTTTTTTGTTCAACATTCAATATCCTTTCAGACATTATCAAAAAAAAAAATCAGCAAACATTATAAGATGAGGAAAATATGAAGAAAGATCTTTAATTTTCCAAAGACGACGACTATACGCACTAATAGATTCTTCTTGTATTTCCTTTATTTTTCATTTAACGTTCTTTTAGATACTCTTTTCCAAGGACATTATGTCCTTTTTTTGTGATGTGTATTTTTTTTTTTTTAAACAAACGGAAACTGAAAAAAATAAACATTTCCAACTTGGAATTTTATGTTTGTCGAGTTTACAGAAGAACCACAAGCTGAAGCACATTCTGTATGTGTGAAAATGTAAAAAAATGTAAAAAGAACAAACCTAGGTACAACAACGAACGATCCTTAAAATAGAAAGGTACCATCATAAAAATAATTTTACATAGAAAAAAAGATACACAAAATTGGGAGGATGTGTAGGTTATTTTTTTTATAGGAGAAAGGAGTCAACATCGCGAGTTTCTTTTGTTGAAAAATTGTGTATTTAAGATAAGTGGAATAGATACGAAAATAGGTATTTTTTGTTGGTTTACAGAAGAAAAAAAAAATCAACTGCAAAATGGAAGTGTAATTTTATGTTGCCGAGATACATAATTGGAAATAAAAGTGTCGTCATATATTTTCACATTTTTAAAAAATTTTGTTTGGGTTGTTACTGGAAAAACATTCAGTGATTTTACAGTGAAAACAGCAACAAGGTCTGTTGGCTGATAGACGATCGAAATTGGGATTTTTTTGCTTAAACATTTCTCGATTAAATTTTTAAACTTTAACAACTTCACTGTCCAGTGAATCATTTGTGATTCATGAATTGCATTTTTTCCCATGTTTCCTACGTTCATGAATCATATGTGATTCAACATTAATACTAAACGAATATTATTCTACGCCCCTATATAAACTTGTAGAAAAACATCTCTATGTTCTTGCTTGGAAAAAAAACATCAATATCACGTCCTATGAATCACATTTGAACATAAATTATTTTTTGTACGGCGTTTACAGCGTCCATGAATCATATGTAATTCATGAACATGTATTTTTAAAAACGGATACACATATTTTATATAAAAAATCAGAGTAATAATTTTAATATCCTTTTGTAGGTTTATACAGCCCCTAAATATGACTGCAGTCAAAATTGAAATATATTTAAGAAAACGCATTTTTCCTCAATGAGATTTTTGTATATTCTAATGAGTAAATTAATTTAAAACGAACAAAAAGGAACGAAAATTTCTCTCACACATTAATTCTCAAAACATTTTTGTCGGGCAGACCATCTACCAAAAAATTTTAGTTTTTATATGTCAACCAAACAAAGCACCTTATCTTCAAACCAGGAAAATTAGGACTTGCGGACATGAGATTTTTTAGATTTTTGACATAAGTTATAGAATATCCAAATAAAGATAGAAACCAAGAAATTAGCCTATTAGCACAAATTCCAAGATTGTACCAAGATGTTTATTTTGTCATAGATATGAATGTTTTTTTGCATTGAATTGTTTTGATTTTTAATGATAATGGATATAAAAACCTTCATGCAAAATTTGGTTCCGCTAACTTTTAAGGGTTTTTCGGTAGTAAGTTAGCAACTGTTATAATAATACGGGTTGACAGATGAAAAACAAGTATAACTTTTTTCAGAGACGTCAGATTGGCTATATTAGCATTCATTCCTAGGTTAAACCCTTATTTGACTGGATTAATAGACGACCTGATCATTTCAATCTAATCTAAATTGAGTATTTTCATTACATGTTTTTAGAGTGTATAATCATTTTTAATGAGACCAACTATAACAATCATCTTATATCGTTTTTGGTCAATAATCATATTTGATTCATAGGACGTGTTTATATGATATGAACAATTACTACGTCCATGAATCATATGTAAACACAAAGTAAAACTTTTTTTTAAACAAAGCAATAGAATTACTAATGGTAAAAAAAACATTTTGCCTCATATCTGAGTCAGTCGCAATATTGTCTACCACAAAAAAAGTTTGGACGTAGAGAAGATTTTGAATCAATATATGTAGGGACGTAGAATATTTTTTATATTTATGATCATATATGATTCATTGACGCTGGAAATACGGTGCAGAAAACTTCTATGTATCAAATGTTATTCATGGGACGTAAAGAAAATGCCTGTTTTTCTGATACAAAATTATGAACGCAGGTACTTTATTTAACCAGTTTGTATAGGGACATTGAAGTTGTTAACATACTCGTACAGTAACAGTCCAGTGTAGAGTAGTTGGCAACTTGAGATTTAAGCTTCACTTTAGTATTTTTTTCTGTTTCTTACTTTTGAAGGAATGTTTTTGTCCTTTTACCTTCGAGTTAAAGGTTCTTTTTTTAAGTTTTGGGGGCAATCTTTTATGTATACTGACTATTCAAGAAGACCATACAAAATCTATGCCCTACCATTCCATCATCAACGAGATTAAATAAACTAAAAAAAGGACATTTTTGAAATAAAATATAGTTCAGTAAACTTATAAGGAAAGAATTGCGCCTTAAGCACTTGTAACTCAACCAACTAATCCACGAGATACATCATTTTTATTTTAGTTTCATCAACCGAAAACAATTTTCTCTTTTTTTTTTTTGTTTGGGGGATTTTAAGAAAAAAGAAAATACAGGTGGAAGATTTCCCAGCTAGTAGTTGATGGCTGTATGTATTTGTGGGATATACAGGGTGTCCCAAAAGTAATGGATCAAACGAAGTATGCTGATAGGGGATCTTGAGGGCTCTCAGAATTTGGTAACTTGTTCATCCCAAATCCTTACGGTTTTCGATTTAATGCAATTCTTGTGAAATTTTGAAAAATCACTACTTTGCAACAGTATTTTGCTTCCTGCTGCCATTATTGATTTTTGTTTTTTACAATTCTTTTACTAAAACATTGACAAATAATTAGGAACAATTAATTAATCAAAATAATTTTTATTCCATACACCATTTCGCTGCAAATTAACTAACAGTTTCAAGTTTTATAAAAAATCAATTTTTAACTTTTATTTGAGAGCAACACTGCAAACAAAATTTCTACGGTGTGAGAATGATTTATTATTTTAAAAAGTTGCCCAGTTATTGTAGTTTTCAAAAATGTATAAAAGTTTCCAAAGTTGCAGTTATATCGCAAAATATTACAATTTGAATTCAACAAAACAGGGTTTTTCAGATCAAAAAACAACCAAAAATAAACACAATTTCTCGAGCTGTTATTTGTTTATTTTTCTTTGAACAAAAGCCTCTATTTTTGTTTGTATTTTTGCTTTGAAAAACCCTGTTTTGTTGAATTCAAATTGTAATATTTTGCGATATAACTGCAACTTTGGAAACTTTTATACATTTTTGAAAACTACAATAACTGGGCAACTTTTTAAAATAATAAATCATTCTCACACCGTAGAAATTTTGTTTGCAGTGTTGCTCTCAAATAAAAGTTAAAAATTGATTTTTTATAAAACTTGAAACTGTTAGTTAATTTGCAGCGAAATGGTGTATGGAATAAAAATTATTTTGATTAATTAATTGTTCCTAATTTATTTCACAAGAATTGCATTAAATCGAAAACCGTAAGGATTTGGGATGAACAAGTTACCAAATTCTGAGAGCCCTTAAGATCCCCTATCAGCATACTTCGTTTGATCCATTACTTTTGGGACACCCTGTATACAAGTAACTACTGATTTGGGATTTATGTTTTTAATCTATTTTTGTTTTTTTGTTTTATTGAGTAACTAAAATGTTTTCAAAGAAACATGGTTTTTTATTTGAAAGATGTTTGAGGCAATGAAAATTTAATTAAATAAAAATTGTATACTCACAAAATTCATTTAATAATGTGGCTTACCTGAAAGAAAAAAGAGAAAAAGGATTAATTAAAAGGTTGTTTAGCTTAAAGATTTGATTATAAGTTATAGAAAATTGATTTTAATATTACGTTTTTTGTTTCAATATGAAAGTTATTTCTTAAAAGTCAAAAATTAGATGACATTTCTGAGTTCACAACCTCAAACTATATTGTTTTAGGGATTAGACACAATGAAATAATAATATTTGAATACCAGAAGTACAAAGTCAATTAGAAACCTCCAATCAAACTGACCGCACTTCGTTATCAGTGGACGTAGATATACAATAATTGGGAAGTGTTAATGTGGAAAACCTTTAAATATTTATATTAGAAACCACATTATTTGATTTTGTGGGTGATGCGAGAAACCTCAAGGACATTGGCAATATTATTAACTCAATGAATTTAATGAAGTGTTAGGTGCTTAATTCAGTTCGCTATACTCAGTTAGAAAACATTCAGTAGTTGACAAGAACAAAACTGAGACCATTTTCAACTACTCTTACGTATTAATTGAAACTTCAGATTTTCATGATTTATAAGGACAACTATATGGTAACCTCCAACAGCAAATTTTCCATTTGATAAAACAAAGACTTATGTACTCAGATCAACAAATTCAATAATTTACTAACGAAATATGCCCGAATTTTTACCACATCAAATTTTTTCCGCAGTATTAAAAATAATCAAACAGTTAAATAATTTAAGGAATTTATTTTTCTTTGTTTAGATTTAAATTGAATTTTTTTACACATTTTGTAAGAAAAAAACTGTCCTGTGGGATTTTAATCATTTCTCCGAACAACCTTTTTTAAAACAATGTCACAACCTCAACAATAGAAAGCTTTTTGTGAAAACATTCGTTTACCTCATCACACACTTATCTCAATGACACAACAACAAAAACAATAAAAAAAAAACTCTACCATTAGAGAGATAACGTTTGAATTGTGGTCTCTCCATCAAGCCGAGATGTGTGTGTCATGTATAGCATTCAGAAATTCATTATAATTTATCAAGGTCCTTGCGAAGGCTCTCTCTCTGCTCGTTATCCATCATCTGATAAAGTAAATGAATTTCATCGATTGTGTTAGAGAAAATGTGATTCAACATGGCATCAGCAAGTATTTAAATTCTATTCAAATTGTTGCCTACCTTGAAATTTTGGTCTAGAAAATTCTTTATATGAAATATACCACCCCCTCAATACACCCTTTCTACACACATAGATAGAATTGAACAAAAGTAGTGGTTTTGTCTTGTGAAAGGCTTTTTCCCTCATCAATCAAACTCTACAGTCCTTTTTTTTGTGCTGATGCTTTAGCTGCCAACTGGTTGCGCACGAAGAACATTATTATCTTTGTTTTACTTTGAGTATATAATAAGAAAACATGGCCATTACAGCAGTTTTCACTCTCCCCTTCTTTGGATCTGGGAATCTGGGAAGAAGAACTGAGTTAAGAAGTTTTTGTGCTTCTTCAGATTTCGACGAAGACGACGACACCCTCTTGATGTGATCAACTCCACTTTGGCATCCCCTTCTTGAGATTGACAGTCATTTATCAAATGGGAAATAAGGGTGGACGCATAGCAGCAGATATAGCAGCGATGAGGGTAGCCCTCAAGGCATTCAATCTTGAATATATTATTAACACACTTCTTCTATTTAAGTATGTTTAACTCTTTGTTTTGAGGTTTTTTTTTTTTTGAGAGGGAGTCGACTCGGGGGAGAAAGTTTTTAATTTTAAAACTTCGTCTTGGTTTTTTTTTGTAATAAAATCTCATTACGTTTAATTTTAATGACACTCACACTTCCATTTTGGTAATATTCCTAAGGACCCTTTTAGAAATTAATTAATTAAGCTTTTGGAATCGATTAGGTCCTTGTTGTACATCACCTTGACTGACTGTGTTTCATTATAATGACCATTTTCGATAAGAAACACCTGCGGCTGTAATGATTTGGATTGATGTTTTGGGCAGTGGTATGGTGCGGTGGCGATTCAATAAGATGAATTTGAAGGACCAGTATAATACTAGATACGAACGATTAGTCCTTCTTGATGAATAATCATCATTATCATCATTATCATATCGTTGATAGCTTAGAGTGGTGATTACTTGATTATCTTTCGTGTCAGCAGCTTTCCAAGAGGTATGGGCAAATATACACGGCAAAATGTATTATTTATTTGAATCGAAACACGAAATTAATTTCAATTTCATTAAGTTCTTGGTGATTTACTTCTTCTCAGGAATAAAATTGATGGAAAAGATTTTATTGCTTAAAGTTTTCTTTTTGTGCTGTGTTACGTCAGGAAACTTAAAGCTAAAACAAAAGTGTTTGTACAAAAATTAGGGAAAAACAGAGGTATTTGTTGAACTGCAGAGGTCTTTTTTGTCTTTATTTTGCTGTTTCAGATATTTTATTTGTATTTTTTGTTTAAGCTATCAGATCAGGATACTAACTATCAGTTTTTCTTCTGTTAGCACGAAAACTGATCGAATTTTGGAGTCAAAGTCTTTGGGTGCCTATAAGGTTCGTATACGGTATAAAAAATAACGGTTATATAATTCTTCCGCCGACAAGCTTTGGAGTTCTTTATAGGGTCTCTATTGGTCTAAAACAAAAAATTTACAATGATGAAAAAAAAAGTATTTTTAGGAATCCGCACAATTGTAGTCCTAAAAAGCTTTTTAACCTTCTAACAATTTTGCTTCTAATGCTCCCTAGTAATCCAAATAGAAATTATCAATAAAATTATCTATGTTTGACGATTTTTGAATTCAATGAGTCCTAATTAAAAAAAAATTGCTCTGATTTAATTTCTTTCAATCCAAAAATTAGGATTTTCATCGAATTGTATGCATCTTTGTTACCACATTTTTTTTTCATTTTTATTTCAAAAACTTTTGTGTAGATATACAATTTTGAAAGATTTTGAATTTCAGTTAAATTCAGATTTTTCAGACACAGCTATTGATTAATTTAATGAAAATATTCATTCCTTAAATTGCTTTTTTTTTTTTTAAATAGTACCTATACTGGAAGATAATTTGTTGAAAAATATTTCACAGGAATCATATGACTTTTTTTTAACATTTTTAAAATCTAATAGACAGGGGCGTACACTCCCTTGGGGCAAGCGGGGCGGCGCCCCGGGGCCCCCGACCGTCCCCAGGGCCCCCACTGGAGACAATGTAGAGAAGGAAACTGTTAGCATAAATTGAGTTACGAAGTAAATTAAAATGTATTTGAATCATTTCGGATACAAGGGAGACACATTATGTTATTGTTTTTAAATCAATATACAGGGTGTCCCAAAAGTAATGGATCAAACGAAATATGCTGATTGGGGAACTTAAGGGCTCTCAGAATTTGGTAACTTGTTCATCCCAAATCCTTACGGTTTTCGATTTAATGCAATTCTTGTGAAATTTCGAAAAATCCCTACTTGGCAACAGTACTTTGCTTCCTGCGCCCATTATTGATTTTTGTTTTTTAAAATTCTTTTACGAAAACATTGCCATATAATTAGAAACAATTAATTAATCAAAATATTTTGTATTCCATACGCCATTTCGCTGCAAATTAACTAACAGTTTCAAGTTTTATAAAAAATCTATTTCTAACTTTTATTTGAGAGCAACACCACAAAAAAAATTTGTACGGTGTGAGAATGGTTTATTATTTTAAAAAGTTGCCCTGTTATTGTGGTTTTCAAAAAAGTATAAAAGTTTCCAAAGTTGCAGTTAGATCGCAAAATATTACAATTTTAATTCAACAAAACAGGGTTTTTCAGAGCAGAAATACGAACAAAAATAGAGACTTTTGTTCAAAGAAAAATAAACAAATAACAGTTCGAGAAAATGTATTTATTTTTGGTTGTTTTTTGTTCTGAAAAACCCTGTTTTGTTGAATTAAAATTGTAATATTTTGCGATCTAACTGCAACTTTGGAAACTTTTATACTTTTTTGAAAACCACAATAACAGGGCAACTTTTTAAAATAATAAACCATTCTCACACGGTACAAATTTTTTTTGCGGTGTTGCTCTCAAATAAAAGTTAGAAATAGATTTTTTATAAAACTTGAAACTGTTAGTTTATTTGCAGCGAAATGGCGTATGGAATAAAAAATATTTTGATTAATTAATTGTTCCTTATTATTTGGCAATGTTTTCGTAAAAGAATTTAAAAAAACAAAAATCAATAATGGGCGCAGGAAGCAAAATACTGTTGCCAAGTAGTGATTTTTCGAAATTTCACAAGAATTGCATTAAATCGAAAACCGTAAGGATTTGGGATGAACAAGTTACCAAATTCTGAGAGCCCTTAAGTTCCCCAATCAGCATATTTCGTTTGATCCATTACTTTTGGGACACCCTGTATATTGATTTAAAAAAATTTACCCCAGGGGCCCCAAAAAAATAAACTGCTTTTTTAAAAGAAAAATTATAATTTTATCTTAAGGCCCCCAAAAATATTTCTTGAAAAATCCTTGCAACCACAAATAATACAAAAAAAGCAAAAAAAGTTTTGTTAATCTCATACCAAATATTACTTCAAGTCAATACATTATGGGGCCCAAAAAAGCAAACAACTTCAGTCCAGGGCCCCCAAAAGCGTTTACTTCAGGGCGTCAAAAAAAAATTAATTTAAAAAAAATGTTTTTTGAATTAAATTATATTTATTGATGGATTACTAAATATTACTTAAGAGCCCCAAAAAAAAATGACTTCGGGGCTCTAAAAATATTATTTGAAGGATCCCAAAAAATAATTTTTCAGGAACCCCGTTAGTTGAGAGGCAATCAAATATTAATTTGGGGGCCTCAAAATCTATTTTTTAAGGAACCCAAAAATATTCATCAAATTTTCTGATGGCATGACAAATATTATTTGAGGATCCTCAAAAGCTATTACTTCAGTGGTTCAAAACAATCAAATGGAAAATTAAATATCAATTCAACATAAATACATCAGGGCCCAAAACAAAACATTACGTTATTGGTGGCATTCCGAATATTACTTCAGAACAGAGGCCCCAACACCTATTAATTCTTGGCTCCAAAAAAATTATTTTATTTAATTTTGAGGCCCAAAAAATAATTTTTCAGGTTCCCCAAAAGAAATAAACTATGTTCGATGATGGAAAATCAAAGGAGTACATTTTACTTCAGAACAGAGACCCCAAGAACTATCAATTTTAAGCTAAAAAAAATTTATTTTAGGGACCTCTAAATATCTAATTTTTGGGGGCCCCAAAATTAATTTTAAGTAAATATAGCAAAGTGCATATTAAACATTAAAATAAACCTAAAAATAAATAATCCACACAAAAAAAATTTATGGTGAATACGTACTTTTTTTTGTATCTAAGGGGCACCCAAATATCAAAGGGGCCCCAAAATGTAGTATTGCCCCGGGGCCACGGCGACTCAACGTACGCCACTGCTAATAGAAATTTTTCATCCACCTTTTCAAAAAGCAAAATTCTGTCAAAGCCTAGTTAATTTCTATTCAGATTCATTTAAATTGTTTTGTTGTCGTACTGAACACGTATTTGAAGTAAGCACAAGTTGAAAACTGAGCGTTTTCAAAAAACGGTTCAGGTATGAATTAAAAGAAACATTTAACAACAATTTATGTCTTACCAATTTTACTGTACTGCAAAAACCGTTGAGAGTTAATAAAATAAGTACTTTTTGACTGAAAAATAATATGTATCTAAAGAATTGTCTGTTTGAAGAAGTGATGATTTATATAAATAAGTATTATATTTTTTTTTGCACCACGCAATTACTTTTAACATTGAATAATTACAAATAGAAGTGACACCGCAGATTACTCATGCGACTATGGGAGTATCGGAAGATAGATGAACTAGCTTGGGTTGCGCATTAACTATCATGTATTTTCGAGTTGCGTCTAAACTAATCATTTCTGTAAACCTTCATGAAAAATTTAATAATTATTATTATATATTTCAAAGAGCTTATATGGATAAAATTTTTCATAAATTTAAAAGTCACAGTAGTCTAGTCAATAGGGTTGTTGCTTTTTACTCCTACCGGTCTAAGTTCGAATACCGGCATAAATTTAAATTGTTTTTTTTTTTTTAATCACAATACTACGATTTTTTTGACACATTTAATTAACTTTTATTCTAGTAGTGTAAACGAACAAAAAAAAAACAATTTCAATTTTCTTTCAGATTCGAACCTAGGCCGGTAAAGTTGATAGACGGTCACCACATCCCCTACGCTATCTTGACTTTTAAAATTTGGGAAATATCTATCCATATAAGCTAATAAGGATTTATTTTTTGGGTTGTTGGATTTGCTTTTGGATTGTTGGATTTGCTTTTCTTAATTTTTTTAAATTCACAAACCTAAAAACGATACTAGAGACTATGAGAAAACAGCGGAAGTTTCCCTTGGTGTCCACTTCTATATATAATTATTCAATGCTTTTAATTAACAGACTTTTCTTGGAGAATTTATCAATTGAGACATTATGATTTTGGAAAAAAATACTTCCATTATTTTTTTTTTCTGCAAAATGTATTTTGGATATTTTCATAGATTATTGTTATTCTTTATTATAAGTCGTCTTTATGTTCAAATTATATTAACATTTCATTTTATTAACCAAATTCTTCGTAATTTTAATTAATTAATTTTCTGTCTTTATTTTCAAAACCAAGTAAAAGTAACCAATCAATAAAATTGGAAAAATATGTATTTTGATCCCTGAAGGACAAATTTGCGTTAATACAAATTTCCATTGGCAAGATATTATCTGTAATCACAAATCTACCTTTGAGAAAAAAAAGAAAAAAACTTATTTTTTAATTTCGAAAACATTCACTATCCTTCTTTATCTCGTTTTTAAGCGTGTAGATTTATGTTAAACTTACTGTTTTTTTTTTATTCCTCCGAAGCGTAATGCACCGTTAATGCGCCATTAAGGTATACGAACTACGAGCGTTAAAGCCTTGCCTTTTTAATTACAAAGCGGATAGTGTCGTTTAAAGAATCATTTAATAATTTCCATCCTCTTGAAACAATCGTAGGTATAGTCTACCATTGCTGTTGGCTGCCATGGCACCAGCATACTCTCATACAGATGCAATCATTTACATGTTTGGGGGGAAAGTGAGGAGAATTTATTCTAAAAGTAAAGTATGCACGCACACTTCCACACTGCCAAATGGAAAGCAAGGAAATTAATTCTGCTTTTTTAATTACATAATGGAGGCGACATGAATATTTTACGCAAAATTTTGTAGTTATTTTACAAAAACCCCTGCTTTCACTTTGGGATGATATACATAGACAGTTTTTTTTTTATGGAAGATAAAAGTAGACGAGGGCAGACAGTTATGATTAGGGGAAGTAATGTAGGAAATTAAACTTTAGCAAAACTGAGTTCGGGCCAAAAGTGTGTGGAATTTGGCTGGCTTGTTATTTTTTTTTTTTTTTATAAGTTAATTAAACAAGTTGAAGTTTAAAATGAAAATGATACCTCTTGTTAAAGATATATGACGAGGTAGATAGATAGTTTAGGTTAGATACTCCAGGAAAAAGGAAATAAGAAGTTCCTCAATTTTAAATTGTATATAGCCACACCTTAATAGCCACCGGAAACAGTGAGAGCAAATTGAGATATGGTCGAGTGAATTCATCAAGCACAGACAGTCTCTGGTGCTTCAAGACCAAACCTTATTTGTATTGAATCTTTCCGTTTTTGTTGATTTTTGGTTTCCAAATGCATTTTAAGAAGGATAGTTTTCTTTTTTTCTAGGAGAATAAATTTTGATGTGGGTGTCCTTTTAAAGTTTATAAAACAGTCCAGTCATTTAAAAGTTTTAACATGAGAGTTTTATTGATGTTTTTTTTTTGTTTTTTTGTTTTTTACCGAATTTTATTTTTACCACCTAGAGTTTTCTCCGTAG
Source organism: Episyrphus balteatus (assembly GCF_945859705.1). Taxonomy (NCBI): domain Eukaryota; kingdom Metazoa; phylum Arthropoda; class Insecta; order Diptera; family Syrphidae; genus Episyrphus; species Episyrphus balteatus. The sequence continues at coordinate 872,083 of NC_079136.1, read as the reverse complement.
AGTACTTTTATTTTTCAAAATTGAAGATTTTTAAATTTTATTGTAATGCATATGGGTCAAAATCATGGAGGTGGAAAATTTGATGTCCAGGCATTTCTTTAAATCAAAATAACATTTATTTAAAGTTTTTTTCTCATTTACCAATTAAAATAGTAGGCACGCATATATGAATATATTTGTTTCGGTTAGAAAAGTTTAAATTTCTTTTTTATTCCATTTTATATACCCAAAAACAGCGTTCCCGGACATGTCCATAACTCAAAAACTGATATTCAAATGACTTAAAAACACATCAAAGCCAATTATTTTTAAGTATTTCTTTTTCTAAATACTACATATACACAATACTTTTTATAAATTGGTACATCTCTTACAAAAAAAATTAAGTTTTGTTATTTTTATACATTAATAAAAGTTGTCCCAAGAAAAATGACGCATAAAAGCAACATTGCTTAATGTATCAATATTTTAATCATCTAACTTACAAATTCTTCTGCAAGCAGTTTTTAAAGATGATTTTGTATAGATTTATCATTCCAGGCTTATTTTTATGGATAAATATATAAAATATATGTAAGAAGTTAGTTTTAGTTTCATTTTTAAGTAGCGTGCATCAATTAACTGTCATTCCGGGAACGCTTGTTTTGGGGTATAGTTAGATTGAAATTTTAATTTTTTGGTGATATTATGATCGAATATCGAGGCCACTGCAATATAATCTCAAAAATATTTCGTTTAACTTTGTGACATAAAAAATAAAAATAAATTAAGGTCAAGACGTCATTTCCGGGAACGCTCTTAGAACCTGAATAAATAATGCAGTCTAACACTTATAATTTTGCATTTTTTGGGTATTTTTATTCAGGAGTCTATCTAAGTATGGCTGTAATATACACTTTTATCAAAAAAGTTACAAGAAAACAAAAGAAAAAATTACTTATGGCCTAAGTGTTTCGGACGTGCATAAAAGCATTTTTTTTTTTTTTTGTAGAAATCGGTCTCTGTCCCAAGAAATAAAGTAATATTTCATTTATTTATGACCTACTACCTTAATATAATAGTATATCATTCACATTGATACTATTTCTAGACCCCTAAAGTCGTTTTGAAGAGATTACCATCATTTCCGGGAACGTTTTTCTAGTACTAATTTTTGGGGTTTTGCGGTAAATTGAAAAATATACATTTTTGTGCTCTGCCCGTTCTTGAATCGACGAATTATGGCTTAAGCGAACATTTGAGCATGAAATTTTTATCATAAAACAAAGTTGATTGTTATGCTATTGTAAAAATTCAGAAAATTTCAAAACCAAGTTACAAATGGTTTTTTAAACTTAAACATGTGGTAGACTTTTGACAAAGTGGTAATTAAAGGAAGGGGAAATTTTTTTTTAACAATTTGATAAATGCCATTCAAAAGATGATAAAAAAATAATAGTAGTTTAATACAGATTTTTTTTAATACTCTGCGTTTCGAAATATGAAAAACACCTACTATTTTAGAGATATTTTTGTCTGTTTTTTTAGTTCTAGCAATTTTTTGGAGCGTTAAAAAAATCTCAAAATATAGGACATAAGCATGCATGTGCAAAAAACTGTATTCTAAAATGATATTTGACTGAATAAAGGGAAAAACAATTTTTTTTATCAAAATTTTTTGACCGTTTTTAACCGTTTTTTATTTTTATCTTTTTTTTTTCAACAGATAAATGAATGAAATTTATACTGTAGATAGAAAATAGAAAGGAATATATTTTTTCAATCGATTTCGTAATCACAATTTTGAGATAGCTGTAAAATAAAGTTCTACCTTTCAAGCACATAAAACTTTGATTTAACTTTATTGAGCATCCTGATAATATAACCTTTCATAACGGTACATTTACTACACAATCTTAAATTGAAAATTTTTTAAAATACTACAAAACACCTGTGGAGATTTGTTTCCGATGATCAGCCACTAGTGTAGGAATCTCAGTTTGAAATTTCGATATGGTTAGCTTTAAAAAATTCTTACTTTTTTTATAGGCATCGTAGAAATATGATTGAAGCGTCATATGAAAGGTAAAATTATAAGCTTTCCCATGATATAAAATTTATTATAGGTTTTCATAGAAAAAAATTGATTCAATAGTTTGAGAAGATAAAATTGTATGATTTTTTGCACATTTTCATGAAAATAGTTTCGATTTCAAAAAATTCTAGCTTATTTTGTAGATGTCGTATAGACATAATCGGTACAAGTATTTTGAGCTTTCAGATGATATAACATTTATCATAGGTTGCCATAGAGAACATGAATTTAATAGTGTTTGTTATTTTGTTCTAACCTTTTCATACAAAAAAAATTGTTATAATGAGAAAAGAAAAAAAAGTAGCGTCGTAAGGCGCTTGAAGCCTCTTTACAAACCAAAAATTGTAGCATGAACGACGGAACACAAGAGTTGAAATTATATTCTCTATAATCTCATAACTGTTTGAGAGTTCCATCATCATGGGAATTTTATCATATATAATCTTCGATAAGTCAAAGGCTCTTCACTATTAGGTACTTTGTAAAAGATTATTAGATTTATTTTAATTTGTTATTTTACTTGCTTCAGATTATGAAAACCCTTAATCGGATCAAAATAAATGCTTTTTCCAAAAAAACGAAACTTTTTCCAATAATCCCATTTAAATTGAAAAAAATCAATATACCTACTCTCACAGAATATTGTTTTTCTTCTCATCACAAAATATGTCCAGGAAATGTATTTTCAAAGAAGGTTTGAGTCAAATTACATTACCTATTACTCACTCCTGCCCTAAAGTCAAAACCTTTGTTTCCTTTTATACAATGCCACTTTATTGAACAGAAATTACATTGATGCTAATTATTATTAATTCTCTTGAATTTCATAGATTTCTGGACGTTCGTTGTCCTCGAACACACAAAACAATAACAACAAAGAAAACTTGACAATCAAAATCAACCCCTCTCATTATTATTATAGATAGTGAAATTTGAGAACCCTTGCTATGCTGCCCTATTCTCTATCTCAACTCAACTTAATAAGCATCAAGTATTTCTCAAAAGGCAAAAGATTATATTTCGCTGAAAGTCTAAAAGCATTTTTTTTTTCTTTTAATTTTTTTTTTAACAAAAATTCCACTCACATTTTATAAGCTGTCTAATTAACAAAGCTCTTACCATCCAATAGGGAAGGAGGTGTATTAAAAATCTCTCATTCCACGAAAAAAGTATGGAATGGAGACTCGACTCTGCCAAACACGTAATACCTTTTTGGGAGAGAAGAAACTTTTCAGGTTATTAAAAATGAAAAACCCCCAAAAAAAAAGTAAGGTATTTGTTTCTTTTAGGAGAAAAAAAAAAACCACAGCTGCTGCAATTCATAATATGCACTTCGTCAGAGTGGAACGAACACACATAGCCTCAAAAACAACACAATACGAAGCCATAAGTTTGGAAAGGAAAGGCAAGGCAAAACTATTCCCTATTTCAGGAGTTTCTCTTTTCTGTTCTTGGTTTGAAATGAAGGTATCCTTCGAAGCAACAATCCTATTCTCTTCTCTTGAAAAACTGCAATATAGGACGACGCCATTGTCGACTTGCTTGCTCGCCTTAGCTGCTATTTCCCATTTCCCGTTCTGTCAAAATGGCTTCCATATGGATTCTGGCTTCGTGTTGTTTAGACCAACATAGATCCCTCTCCCAACACAATGGAAAGAAAGTGAAGCATTCAAAGTTTCTGCTTAGAATAGAAAAAACAGCCAGAAAGTAAGGCAACAAGAACAACAACACAACCAACCTAATGGAAACTTAATGCATCTCGAAATGTAAATCTTTTCGATGCAAGTGTGTGTGTGGGTGTGTGGTTGTTCATTTTGGCTACAATAATACGCCATTTGCCATTATATTATGAAGCACGAACAGAACACAGCAGGCTCGGAGAATTATCCTCTGACAAACCACGCACATGCAGAAGGCCAATTTTGTATGCATTTTTGTCCGAAATTTCCGATACTTTGGGTTCGACATGTGTATGAGGGCGGTGTATCCTTTTTATGACTATAAAAGTCTGATGGAGAGTATGTTGACCTGTGGCATGCTGTGCAAAATATTATTTTATTTAAATCCTGGTAGCTGTGGTATTTTTGCTTATTTCGCAAAAAAAAAAAAAGAAGAAAAAACAGGCAACAAAAGAAAACAAAATAAAAAAGTAAAAAATGGGAGGATTTATTTTACATCCATATAATAATTATTGATTTCACTGTCATTATTGAACTCTGCCCTCACACTTTCACATATCTATCGGTGTGTATACATTGTTCAGGTGATGGAGAGAAGTGACTGGGTGATGGTGATGCTGCTGCTATACAACATCACAGGATACCGTTGTGTTCTTTTAATTATATTTTCAGCAGGAGTAAATTCTCGGGTAACTCATTGGACTGACAGCAAAAATGCGGGATGAAATATAAAATTCTATAAAATATGTTGTATATACATAACTTTAAAGGATGTATGATATGAAATTACAAATTGAACAAAGTCCATGATTTCTGTGTAAAAAAAACAATGGAATAGGTACCTACTCGAATTTATTTTTTTTTTTTTAATAATAAAACACTGCGAACTGCAATTAATTAAATCCTTCAATCCTTCATTTGGGGAAAAATTTGAAGTTAAAAAAATGTAATTAGTAAAAACAATTAGGTAGTACATCAAGTAAGTAAATTGTAGCTAAAAATATTGAGGTAATTTTTTTTCCTATTAATTAAGGTAGGATCGATCCTAAATGGTTGTCTTTTTTTGTCTTTTTTTTTTATTAAAATTGGAGTTTTTCATTTTTAAAGTTGAAAAAAAAAAACTCTGATTTAAAGATGTTTTTTGATTCAAAACCATTCAAAACTAACGTCGTTATTCTTTGATTTAGAATTATCGCCTTCAACGCAAAATCATTCCGAAAAAAAATTAAGTCAAACTGGTTTTTCAGTCTTAGTACAGGTAAAATAGGAATTAAAAAAAAAAATTGTTATACTTATGAAACTTGGCAAAATGTTTGCTTTTAGGATAAGAATCAATGATCAAAAAAGTCTATAAAAAAAATTTGGTGAAAGGGTGTTTTTTTCGAAGAGACAGTAAAATTGGTCCTAAAAATGTAATAATTCGTGTTAAACGTCTAAGAACTTAATCATAAACATTCAATTTGTCATCGAAACCAAAAATAAAATGAATCATTAACTTTTTGGGACCAATCTTCGAAAAAAAACACTCTTTCACTTAATTTTTGTTATGAAAACTCTTTATTCTTGCTTTCTATCCAAATTCAACGTTTTTACCAAATTTCATTAGGGTGGCCCATCATTTTTGTTTTCACTAAAAAAACACCCTTTTAACCATGATATTCTTATAGACTTTTTAGATTCCTGTTTGTAATCTCAAAAGTCAAAAGTAATTAGGTACTTACTTTTTCAATATAGGTACCTACATTTTCTCTACACCCAAAAAAAAAACACCCTTTTACATGAAAAAAAAAAATGTATACACTTATTTTATTCGTAATTCCCATGGGAAAGACAGCATTTTTATTAAATTTCGTAAGGGTACCTTTTTTATCTTTGATTTTACTGGACTTATCGCGGATTTTCTTTATTAAAAAAAACACCCTTTCACCTAAAATACTTGTTAGACTGCTTAGATTCTTGGTTTCTTTTATAAATGAACTATTTGTACCTACGTACCAATTTTCATTGATGTAACATTTTTTTCCTAGTTTTTGTGGTACTAATTCTGATGAATTTCATCATTTCTTAAAAAAAAAACACCCTTTTACACAAGATAATTTTGTATACTCTTTAGATTCTTAGTTCTTATAACAAACAAAACTTTTTCATTCGCGAAAAAAACACATTTTCCACCCAACTTTTTTTTATAGAATTTTTGTATCCTTGGTTCTTATCCCAAAAAACAAGCTTTTTGCCAAGTTTCATGAGTGTAACAATTTTATTTTGTATTTATTGATTTTATGTTCTATTTTACCTGTACTATCTTAAGTTGTTATTTTCTTCTGTGTACGCAGATATTTTACCTTTCTTCAGTTCTATAACCTAAAACGCTAATTGGACAGGCTTTATAGAAGGCAAAAGATGGTTCGATATTTAGTACCACCGATAAACACCACTTTCTTGTATCTGTAAGTCCTGTTTGAATGTTTTGTTTTGCAACAGTATACAGACATTTTTGTATATCAAAATCGTTGAAATAGTTATTGAAGTTTCTTAAAGCCAAATATTCTTCAGTGATTTATTAGTAGAGTTTATAACGTTGAAAACCCAACAATCAATTACTTTCAAAAACTTCTTTATGAGAGCTCCATCCCAAAAATGTATTTATTTCAATTTAGTTTCGGTTCTTAATTTATTACACACCAGTTTTGACATGTTCCTAGGGGTTTTGAATTATGTTGACCTGTCCAAAGCACATACCTATTCCACCCCAATTCTGTCCTATGGACATAGAGTTTCTAAAAAAAAAAATACAAAAAAATAAAAATAAAAACAACACGATGGCCCTATAAAGGCAAGATTGATCTAGAATAAACATAAAAACTGCCCCTAATAATACTTCCTGGCTATACTCGTTTGAGGTACAAAATACCTACAGAAAATTTGTAATTTATTTTAAGACCACTCAAAGCATAGGTCTATTTTTTTGTTCTGAAGCTATTTCTATTTAACGAACGCACATTTATGATCTATACACGAGTAAAAAAAATGAACCTAATTTGATATAACATTGAACATTTTTTAAAAGCCATAATATGTGTGTGTGTTTGTGTATTGACCTTCTTCATAATAATTCAGTTTGCTGGTTTTATTTTCCACTTGAGACATATATTACCCATCTAACTGCTATTTGTTCATGACCAAGTGCCTATTCGTCTTCGATGCCTTTTTTTTCAAGATTTTTTTTATTTATTTTAAGTATCAAATAAAGGACATCAGGTAAGGTTGGCATAGAGGATATAAATACACACAATTTCCCACACACACTCACAACCGAAGAAGTGGTAGGAGGAATGTAATATATTGGTAAATTTTTAACTAAAGCTTGTAAAATGCGATTCATTAATCTTTAATGCTGGTGTATGCGCACGTCAGGAACTTTCATTTATCATTTAACTAACCACAAAAAGAAATGTGCTGGTATCTGGTGTGTTCCTTTTTTTTTGGTTGAATGTTGTTTTTGTTGTTGTTTTTTAAGGATACAAGTGCGTGTTAAGGTTTTTTTTTTGGTAATGTTACTTATATCCGTTCCTAGGTTAGACAGGTTAGCTTTAAGGTTCAACACATTAACAGTAACCACGAACTTTATTCTATTTTTTTTTAAGTAAGGGCTGTTTATGGGTCAGTTAAATAAATCAAAAATAGGAGGATAACAGAAGGGATGGAAATAGTTTTATTCTGCAATGTTGGTGTGTTAATTCAATGAAAAAACTTTCAGTTTACAAACTGCCGAAGTGCTTAAATTCGTTCTTTTCAACAGAAGTTGTCGAATTTTCTATTCTGAGACCTTGTGAACTCGGAAATGTAGTCATATAGGTACAATTTAAAAAAAAATCATGTGTGCAATTCACACGTGGTAGAAGTGAAACCTCAAAAAATCATTTTTCTTGAAAAAAAAAAAATCGAAAAAATCAAACTTTTTTTCTTCCATCATCTTTAAATTAATTTTTTTTTAAAATATGACAACCTACATACATACATATATAATAAATTTTATATCATATGAAAGGTTATTATTTAAGCTTTAAATATTTTCTTGAACCATGTCTGACCGACATCTACGAAAAGAGTTTTTTTAAGCCAATCAATTTTCTTGCAAAAAAGCAAGAAAATCAATCTTTTTTTCTTCAAACACATTAATGTCGATTATTTTATATGACAACCTATAATGAATTTTATATTTACTGAAAGCTTGTTATTTAAGCTTTTATATGATATTTAAATCATATTTTTACGACATCTAAAAAAAAAGTTACAATTTTTTAAAGCCAACCATGTCGAAATTTCAAACTGAGGTTACAGTTCTTCCTTCACTGGTGGCTGGTCATCTTCAACAGAATTCCACAGGTGTTTTGATGTATTTTTCAAGTTTTTCAATTTAAGATTGTGTAACTTGTAGAGCAACTACCATTTTGAGTGATATATCAAATTAAAGGTAATATATTAACATCATTCGTATTAAAACAAATTTTCATGTGCTCTGGATCAAAAGATATAACGTGTTTAGACAACATTATCAGCATTATCTCAGGATGGTTTGTACAAATATAGTCCTGTTAATTACCTATCTACATAAAAAATTTATCTATCTATTAAAGCAAAAAAGTTATAATCAATTATTTTTACTGTCGCTTATCCGTTTCATCTTGTTTCAAATCACTATCAAAGAAGTTTTCATTGAAAAATGTTTGTTTAGGTCTTGGGAGCCTAAGGAACAAACAAAGTAACAAAGCTTGATAGAATTAGAAGTACGAAGATCCGAGGAAGCCTTCATGTTAAAAATACCATCTCCCAAAAAATTGAACACGACCGACTCAGTTGGTATTGCCATGTTCAAAGGAGAGATCCTGAGAACCCCGTCAAAAAAGCAATATCATATAACGTTCCAACACGAAATAAAAAGAAAGGTAGGCCTAAAAACTCCTGGTACAAGCAAATGCAAAAACACCAGCATTCAGTTGGCCTCAGAAACGGAACAATACAAAACCGGGAGGCTTGCCGCCGATTTCTGAGGTCAACCCGGCGAACCCCACAGGCGGATCACTAGTGTGAAGCAGTAACGTGGGAAGGTTATGATCCCCTCGACATCGAGATCATAACAGCGCCGAGAAAAAAGGAAGAAGAAGAAGGTCTTGGGAGCCTAAGGAACAAACGAGCAAAAATCATATTTTCAAATCACATTTTTGTAAACTAACAACAGCTCAAGATGAAATTTTTGAAAGCTTCCGTATTACTTTATACCAACTTCCAAAAAGGAGAAGGAATTCAATTCTTCTGTACTTTTTTTTTTATTTCTTTTTTTTTGTGTTTGTTACCTCAGAACTTTGGACTGAGTGAACCAACTTTGCAAATTCGTTTTGTATTGGAAAGCTGATGCGTGCAGTGTTTTCCCATTTCAATTTCTTTCAGTTCTGGCCATAGAAACTATTAGAAAAACCATAAAACAAATGAAAGTCGGTTTTGCTTTTTGATAAAAATAATTATTCACAATAGAGTTATAACGTGAGTACATAAAGGTTTTAAGAATTAAGTTTACCCTTTCGCGAATAAAATTATAATTGGTTTGCACTCCAAAATTTACTTTCTGAAAATCAAAAATAGAAACTGATGCTCTTTCATTTCTCTCAGTCTGAAATCCACAATCTTGGGGATGCAATTAGTTGATAAGAATTTAGAATTTAAGTCGCCAAAAGGGTGAATTTGGTTTGCAAATAAATGAGTTTAATTAGTAATTGGGTAAATTTAATGTAAAAAAAAGCGTCCTTACTTTCTGGAAACCTGTCTTTTTCAAAAGTCTTCAAGGCTTAATATGTCGTTTTTGTTAGATGCTCCTAATCAATGTCAAAGCAAACAAGGCGAAGCAAGTTAGTGCGACCCAGTTGTGCACTTTATGTTATTTTATATACACTTTTTGGCGCAATGGTTATTTAGATTGAATAACGTCGATTATCCTCTATAATGGGTATATCCTTTGTGTGTGGGGGTCCTCTGTATCATGGCGTCTTTCTTGAAGATTTCTACAAATGTTTGTGCTGAAACACCCATTGTGCGGTTAAGTCTTTTCTATGTGCATGTATTTGTTGACGTCGTCATCGTATATAATGGTGATGGGTTCCCCATATATTACACTGATTGCTGTGCTGTGTATAGTTTGATGTGGTAAGGAAGTATTTTCGGGACAAGTTGATGGACGGTTTTTTCTTTGCGTTAGTGGTATAGGACTGGGACTGGGAGATTTATGAATGGATTGACAAGTTCTCTTATTAAAATGTATGAGTGTGATTAAATTTAAGAGTTCTCTTAGGAGAAAAATCGGGTCTTAGTAAAATATTAGAATCAAACTGCGTGCTGTGATGTTTATTTAGAATCAATGAGGATAAATGGGCTAAGAAATCTTTTGGTTTTGTAGACAAATTGTTGTATAAAGTGAATAAGTGGGACAACTTAAAGTAGGTGCTGTTGATTTATTTTGAAAATTATCCTTAAATGAACCATTATAAATTTTTCCTTAGATTTCTTGATATTTCCACTTCATCTGATTTTCAAGACTAATTACACATTAATTTTAAAGTTTAAATTCAAGAAGAATATTAATATCTCATTTCTTGTCCTGCCTTTCGTGATAGAAAACTTCTGTTTTTCCAATCTGTTTTTGCAAATTAGATTTTGCAAAAGTTCCATCTTCATTTTGCTTGTCCTTGCTCCTTGAATACACTAAACAGATTAGAAAGAAAGAAAATACACATTTTTTTCAGCCTTTTTTCTATTCAACTCATATAAACAACAACGGACGCCACTGGTTAAATACATTGTGACATGATTTGTTGGAATGTTGACTTGCACTGGTTCCAAGTCCCATTAATATAGTGCCATATCCTTTTAACGACTTGATTTTATTCCTTCTTCTCTATTTTGTTTTCTTTCATCTCGCATATCTTTCGCCTTTCACACTTGCACCCAAATCGAATCTATCACATCCTTTTGCTTAAGCCTGCGAGATGGAAAACGAAAGGAAGGAATTAAATTAAAGTTTATTACTCCTGTCGAAGTCCATTTGGATGGAATAGACTATATCCAGGATGCCCAATGGTCGACGAAGCAGAGTGGTGTTTTGTTGGATTGAGTTTGATAGTCTTTCAACGTAATCCTGTTTCATTAATGTCTGCCAAAAGGACACTAAAATATGCCAACACCCTAGCAAAAGATCACAAACATATAAACGAAAGCAAATCAACAGTATTAGGTTGATATTTCATCCGGATAAAAAGTCGTGACTGGCAAGCTAAACATCGCATTCTGGTGTTGAATATGTGGGTAGTTAACCTTTTCTTTGTTCGTTTGTGTTTGGTTTTTTCTTTTTTTTTCTTTCGTTTTTTTTCAAATATTTAAGGCTTTTGATGAAAACATTTTTCTTTCGTCTTTTTTTTTCATTTGAACTTTCAGGCGACCTAGATTTTTGTTTGTGTGTTAGTTTTTTTAGGAGTAGTTTTAAATTTTGTCTGTTGCATTATTTTTTTTTTTTTATATTTCTTTATAAAGCGTGCGTTGCTTAACTTAATATGCAGTCCTGAAAAATTTAATCACAATAAAATAGTTTTGAGTTTGAAAGGAATATTTTTGTATAAACTCAGAAACACTTCTGAATAAAATCGTTTTTTTATTGGAAAAACTTTAGAGCTTCTATAGATCTTATATAAGAAGCTAGCTTCTAAAAGCAGTATAAATCATGTAACATTATCTACTTTTATGAACACAACATTTTTAAAGTATATATTTATTGTAAACTATGTGAAAAAAAAGGTTGTTTAACAAACAAAATTCGGTTAAGCCCTGTTTTTTCAATCGTCAGTTAGACTATTAGAAGAATAAATGTCAATATAAAAAAAACTTTTATTCTTAGGAATAAGCTCTATCTGAGGTTTATCTGACTATTGAAAAATTGACCCTAAGAGTAAATAAAATAAAAATTGAAGTGAAGTATTGATAAGAGTTTCTCTGCCTCGTAGAGGTTATTAAGCTCAGTTTACTTAAATATTTAAATCGCTTCTAGACAATGTCTCATTAATTTTTATATAGAACAAATAAATTTAAAATCTGCTTTAAAAAAATCTTAATTTTAATATATGTATTTAGTACATAACAGCTGTTTGAAAAATCCTGAGATAAATGTGAAAAGATGTTCTTTTCTAAACACTTATATCTTTTAATCTAGAGCACATACAAATTTGATTTAACTTTAATACGCATGCTTATAATATTATCTTTTATTTCATATATCACACATAACGGTATACATGCTCTACAAGCTACACAATTTCAAATTGAAAAATCTGAAAAATACCTTAAAACACCTGTGGAGATCTGTTGCCGATGACCTGCCACCATTGTAGAAAGTACCGTAATCTCAGTTTGAAATTTCGACATGGTTGGCTTTAAAAGTTCTTACTTTTTTTGTAGGCATGGTAGAAATATGATTGAAGCGTCATATAAAAGGTAAAATAATAAGCTTTCAGTTGATTTAAATTTACTGTAGGTTGTCATTTAAATAAATGGATTTAATGGTGTTAGAAGAGAAAAAGTTTATTTTTTTGCTTTTTTTTCATGAAAAGTGATTGGGTTAAAAAAATTCTAGCTCTTTAAAACTTAAATAAATAACCTTTTATATGATATTAAATTTACTATAATAAACGAAATACAAGAAGACTACTGATCTTCTTTTTTTTTAATATGAAAGAAGACATTAATGGTTTGATAAGTTTTTAAGCTTTTGGCATTACTAAGACTAAGGCATATTTCTTCAATTTGAAATATGCTATGTGCTGTTTTTAAGCACTCGGTGTTACTTAGCAAATGTCTTAAAATCAAAATAGAAGTAAAGGCACTTGTTTTGTCTTAATACATACAAATTAAAACAATTTCAATTAATATCATGCGACTAATTGACTGTTACCAAGGTTATGTCTCAGAAAATTTGATTTATTATGAAGCTCCCATCAATTTTCTATACAACTCAACTTAATAATAAATCTGTATATTAGACATGTGAAAATGTCAAACAATACCTATACTTATAGTGTAAATTATCTCAAACTTTGCGGTATATGTACTTAATACCACAGAGGTTTCTAATATAACAAGAATACAGAAGATAACAAACATAAATGTACACATAAAATATGTTTATATATAAACCATATATACCACAAATACTTATCTAACTTATACACTAACAATAAATTTGTCTTTCATTTCACCTTCAAGAGAATTAAATTGATGTGTTTTTTTTTTTTTGGGAAAATTAATACATCATAATAGATTTATTTGTAGAATAAAAAGCTAGTGAAGCATTAATCTATATTTGAACACTCATTGATAAGAGGCATTCTACATTTGCTGAGAAAGATTTAAATATCTCTCAAGCTGAACTAATGAATTGAATGTAGCGTAACTTCTACCTTATTCATTTGCTTTCAATATTTTGTATACAACCTCAAAATTCTATATGAATCTATGTGGAAATTATGATAAAAAATAATGAATTTCTGGACGAATGACGGATTTGTAAAGTTTTCAGCAGTGTTTATATTGACCATGTGGGATTGCCTCATATATATTATATATTTATGAAACAAATCGAAATAATTTGGTTTTAACGCAAATCTCGATTTATTAAATATGGATTTAAAGTTAATTCATATTTATTATTATATTTACAAATATCTGCACATAATGTTCCTACACTACAATAAGTGTTTAAAGTTTTTCAACACCGATTAAATTTTGCTTTTATTTATTGTAGTAACGAAATGAAATTGTAGTAATTTTCAACATTTGCTGGAAAATAAACAATTTTTTTTTGTTGAAAATTAACCAAATGTTGAATTTTTGTTTAATTTTTAAAATATTGAAATACTTTTTGATGAAAATAAAGCATCGTTTTTGTAAATTTTTATCAATTTGTTGGGAAAGCAATATATTGCTTTAAATTAAGAACGGTTATAAATTTTCAACACCGTATTTTTTTTTTCGAGAAATCATTTTTTTTCTAATTCAACAGTTTTTTTCTGAAAATAAAAAATTCTTACTTAAATATCGTATACGTTTGTTTAATACTAAACAAATTTCTGAAAAAAAGAAGGGAATACAAAAATTCAACATCTTAGATCGTATTTTTTCGGATATCGTTTTTCTCTCTTTCAACATTTTTTGTTTTATTTAATTTGATCGGTTTCAAAATCCGGTAAACATATTGAATACTCAATAGAATATTATATACTATTTTGAGGGAAAAAAAAAATATTTCAAAAACATCTCGATAATTTTATTATTAAAAATATGATATAATATTTATATCACAAATAAATATAAATACATCGTATTTTGTATAATTCAACATTTTTTGTTGAATACAATTTTCTTTTTTTTATAACATCTTAATATTTTGTTAAAAAAAAAGCGAGGAGGCAAATTGTCATCTCACTCTCCTACGGGTAACGATTTTTATTCAACATTTCTTGTTGAATTCTCATCATTACTTGTGATTAGTTTTCAGCAAACTTCAATTAAAATTCAACAAGTACCTATGCAAATATATTTCGACATTTTCTTATTTTTGTAAGAAAATTGAACATTATTTGTTGATTTTTCAACAAATCCGGACTAAATTTTATATAAATATTGTTTACTATTCAGCAAATATTGCTTAAAAAAAATACGATCTGGGATTTGCGATATACGATCTAAGAAATTGCTTACTTTTTAGTGTGTTGAAAACTGCTTATTTTGACCAATAAAACGAATAAAAAACACCGAAAATTCGTGTTGAAAATTACTACAATATTGTAACGGACCAATTGCGTACAATAATATTGTAGTAATTTTCAGCAAAAATTTTGTAGAGTGTATAGGTATTATTGCAAACAAAAAGAATACTAAAGTAATGGAAACTTGTTTTTTAAACTTTCTAATTTATTGGACCTTTTTGTTTTCAATTCTAAAGAACTATTTTATGAAAAATATCTAATTCATATTAAACAATTTTAAAAGTAATACTTAGAGGACAGAACAACGAAAAAAAGTTATTTCAAAACAATTTTTCAAGAATATTATATTTGACAGAAAGTAATAACCTAAATAACATAATGTAGATTATACAGAAAAAGAAAAACTTTTTCGAAATATTTTCCTCACATTTTTAGAACAATTCTCAAAAAAACTAGTTTTTGTTTTAACTTGAACAAATACAACTTCTTTGTTCAATAGTTTCTGTTTGACTTCTTTTTCAATACAATAATTTTCAAGAATTTTAGTATGCTTCTTTTAGAACTTTGTACAACCATCAAAGTCTTCATATGAACGATGAAATAGTCAACGAAATGATTTAACAAAGCTTTATTTTATCACAAACAGAAAAAATTCTATAAGGTCTTGTTTAAAATTTTGCACAAGTCTTTCCATTAAAGTTATTAAAAAAAAACAAGTCCTCCTCTTTTACCACATTTAATCAAAATTAATTTAAAAAAAGAAAGGAAAAATACAAAAGAAAGACAAAATAAATAAAAAAAAAAAAGTGCATGAGATATATTCTTTCCACAGAATAACTCAAGGTAGCTTAATACTCCTCAATTCACATAGAGATAACCATCAGATACAGTATATCTAGGTACTCTACATACATATAACCGTGTACTGTATGGATAAATTTGTATGTATATGTCTTTTTAGTGTATTTTCACTTGTCATTAATTTTCCGTATCTTGTGAGAAGGAGCAATAATCACGCACTCTGCACTCTCTGACAGTCTTAACAATGACACATCGCATCGTCTGCTTTCGTATAATAATGACTTGAGGCTCTTTTGGCAAAAGGATGAGTTTTTTTTTTGTCTCCTTTTTTTATTATTTTTGAATGAAATTGACAAATTAAAAGGTTTTTCTTCTTATTTTTTTTTTTGTTCCTTGCGCATCAAGCAACCTCAAGGTTTTTTTTTTTTTCATTAAAATGTGAAAACGAATATTCATGACAAGATTTATACTTTTGCAGCACACAGTACTGATAGACAAAATCGCAAAGAAAATTCAAGATGTTTAACTTGTGATATAGGTACAGCTGGGATAACTTCTATAGGAAAAGTTGTGCATTAACTTGAGAAAATGAGAATTTGATAGGATTTTCAGTAGCGATGACATAGAATACAAAAAAGTGGTCGCGCCATTTTACTTATACCACAATTTCTAAGGAAGTAAATGAAAACAAACGTCTACATCAATAATTCAATATTTTATCGTTAGTGGTAGGAAAAATATAAATCTACGATATCTAAATACCAGAACCAGACTCTATCAATTGGCTATGAACTTCAAGCAGCAACAATTAATCCGTTCTATTATAATAAGGGACAAGCGATACGCCTCAGCAACAATATCAACAACTGCTGATATTCTTAACAATCTTTCAGGAGAAGATTTATCCGAAGAAGAACAATTGCAACCTTGTTTGGAAGAGAACAAAATAATCACTGATATGAGTTTGGATTCCGAAAAAAGCACTGCATTTTCTTTTTTATCCTCTCAACTTCCAGGTCATTTAACGTCTGATTCGAAGGCTTACCTACTTAAAACAAGGGCTAAACGGAACCTCCGCGCCTCTTAACAACCCTACATACATTGCTACCGATACTAGTCTCTATTTTGGCTGGAAGTTAAAAAAAAGTTCTAGTAAGCAGTAACGCCCCTTTTAAAAGACACAAGGAAACCCTGTACTAGACCTTGGACCTTAATGCTCGTTCCTGCATTATAGAGCAACGTGGAATGGAAGACCAAAGACCTCATCTTAGGTGGCACGGTCAGGAAGAAAACATCGTTAACTGACTTTATATGTGTGCAACTGGAGACAGCTAGCTAGGGGGCCAATATTACACAGATAACTGTTGCTAAATAATAAGCTATTAATAGCTGCTATTTAATAACTCTTTAAATAGCAGATTTTCTTCCTGATTTGAAATATGATAAGGTTTTTAACCAAAATGCAACCAAATGTCTTTTATGGTTTTTCGAGCAATTAATAAAATAGATTAATTAATAAAATACAAAACAGAAAGAGAAAAAATACGACGATAATGCTAATTCATCGCATTGACCTCAAAACAATCAAAGAGAATGTGTCTGGATTTTTCCGATTCACTATCACTCATGCACATTATACAACAGTGTACAGTACAACCATCAATCACATCATTACCATTCACTCACTTTTCTTGTACTTTTCTCCACATACCACAACTCTGCTCCTTTCATTATTAATCATATAATATGAAGAACAGAAACAGAATGCTCACATAATAGCAGATAATGTTCAAAGAGCAGAGAACATTTTGTGAAAAAAAATCTTGAAGTTAAAAAGAGCAGAGAGCATTTGTGCTTAAACAAACAGCAAGAACTTTGTAATGTTCGCCCTGTTCATTTGATCACTTCATGTTCGTTATTATGTAGGAAAAAAAAAAAAACAGAGCAAAGTCATTGAACAATTTGTCTATGATTTTTAGGTTCTTCGAAGTTGTTTAATGTTTTTTGCAAATGCAGCACAAATAAATAAAGATAATACTAAAGATTGGAAGAATGAATAACCGACACTGGATTGCGTTTGCCATGTTCACTTGTTCACTTTCTTTAAGGAAATTATCGATATACCATGCGTTTGCTGTTCTAATTTTGCTATTGTATTTTTGTAATGTTGAGTACTGAGCAGTGAGCAGCTATATTGAAGAACGATCGCAACTGTTCTCTGCTCAGTAAAAGAGCAGAGTGATTAAAAGCAGCTATCATAAGCAGGATCATAAGGATTTTTTTCAGTTTCCGATCAACATTGAACGATATTCAAAATGACGAAAAAAAATTGACGTTGCTTGGGAAGGGTTTAGTCTATAAGTATGTTTTATTAAATCGATTTACTAGGCATAAAATTAATAACAAAACTTCCGTTTCTAGGCATAAACTTCCAATATTAGGATTTGGAGTAAGGTCTCCAAAACCAATGTTGGCTTGTATTGGGATTCTTTTTACTTTTCTTATGATTTTAAAATTGGTAACTTTGTCCATCGCATTCCATTAAACCAATTTATACTCATGTCTTACCTATAAGTCTGATAACACTGGTCAACAAGGTTTTTGCCACAAGAACAAAAATATACTTTTCTATAGGTTTTTGATATGCTGAACTCGAATCTGAAGTCAGAGAATGTTTATTGGCCTCCGTTTTTGAAATATTACCGTTAGAAAATGTCGAAAAACGTTATTTTGGCTGTTTTCGAGGTTATGTTTTTATGTGGGGTAATTCATTATGAAAAAATTTGTAACGGTACCTATAAGAACTGGTTTTATTCTTTCAAAAAATGTTTAAATCTTTCCGATATCTTTTTTACTGCCCGAGATATTTAAATATATCGATATCTTTTTTACTGCCCGAGATATTTAAAATTTAAGGAGTGGTCTTTGACTCAGAAATAGCACTAGCCAAACAAATTAAACTTTTTTTGCCACAAGAACCAAAATATACTTTTCTAAAGGTTTTTGGGTTGCTAAACTCGAATCCGCAATCAGAAAAATTCTATTGGCCTCCGTTCTTGAAATATTACCGTTATAAAATGCAAAAAAAAAAGTTTTTTTTTATAACGGTTATATTTCAAGAACGGAAGCTAACAGAATTTTTTTGATTGCGGATTCGAGTTAAGCGACCCAAAAACCTCTAGAAAAGTATGTTTTGGTTCTTGTGGCAAAAATTTTATGACCAGGGACTTAAAATTTAGATTAAACTTAGTTTCTCTTTGGCTTACTAACTGAAACTTAAGATATCTAGGAGCAATAAAAGAGATATCGGGAAAATTTAAACAGTTTCTGAAAGAAGAATATCTGTTCTTATAATCACCGGTACAAATTTGTTTATAATGAATGAATTTATTAATGAATTTGAAACCCCACATAAAAACAGAAGCTAGAAAACATCCAAAATGACGTTTTTTTGCATTTTATAACGGTAATATCTCAAAAACGGCGGCAAATCAAATTTGTTTGACTTCAGATTCGAGTTTAGCATATCAAAAACCTATAGAAAAGTATATCTTGGTTCTTGTGGCAAAAAAAAAGTTCAATTTTGTTGACCAGTGTAATAGTGAAACTTTTTTAAGACTTCAACTTACATGTTTACTCAGAAGAGAATGGATAATATCAACAAAACTCTGAAATTGTTAAGTGGCGCCCGGGATAAACCGTGTTAAAAACCTTGATACTGCATTTTAAAAATTATTTCTTCACAGCACTGTGCACAGGTGTGCATATATTTATATAAATTAGTACCCCGGTGTACCATCGAGTGGCTGTCACCACTTTTGGAATTGGAAAAGAAGTTTATTTAAGATTTTCTTTCATTTAATTTACCAAGTCACACAAAAGAAGACATATAGAACAGACCAACCAAAAGCAACCACCCACCTTTTCCCTTTTCTATCTCATTAAATTTTCACATCCATTAACCTAATCACATCAAATATAGATAAAAACGTAGGTACCTTTACCTTCACATAGATAATAGAAATGGGAATTTAACAATTCCTAGTACATTATGTTTATTTAACAAAAGAAGAAGAAAAAAATCTGAAAAAAAAATAACTCTAAGGTCAGAACACACGAAAAAGTTATAGTAAATGGAACACATGTTTTTAAGTCCCTTAGCGGGAAAGCTATCAAAAACGTTCTCTTTTATTTTTTGAAGACTTGCCTTGCGAATGGAAAGTTTTGCAAAAGTTTCAAGCAGATAATTAGTAGGTAAGGCATGAAAGAATGGCACAAGTTTCAGTTTTTTTCTTTTTTTTTTTCTGATATAAGGTAAAAAGAGTGTAGAGGTAGGAATTATCAACGTGCCAAGCATCCTAATGAGGTAATGTTTTGAAGTCCTCGAAAAAGACAGCGACAACCACGACAACGGCAACGACAACGAACGACGATGGGGAATATACATCCTCGAATGGCATATACACACATAATTATAAGCAGACAGCAGCGCCATCTACAGCAATAAAATCACATTTCAAGATGGCAAACTGGATTAAAAATAAATTAGACCTAGTTAGGTAGGATGTAGAAGTGTGTGTTTGCTCTGCTCTGTTCATGACGTTTGAGTAAGGCTCCTTTTTTATTTTGAAACAAGAAGAAGGTCACAAGTTGATGTTTGGGTGGTGTTGGGTGAATATTATGCGTGTAGTTTTTTTTTTCGCTTCGCATTTTCTTGGTTGTCTCTTTATACACACTCGAAAGAATGAAAGAAAAAAATAAAAACAAACTACGGTACGTGTCGTCCTTCAGAACAGAAACCAAACGGAGACAATTTCAAGTGTAGTCTTCAAGAAATATGGCTTCAGAGGAATATAAAAAAAAATGTACCTATGTACACAGAGCTTAGTATATAGTTAAGAACGAGAGTATAAGGTTACCAGACCTAAAAATGGCAAAGATAAACTGATTTCTTCTCAAATTTCGACTGGAAACAAAAAATGAATTGAATGTTTGTTTATGGATTTAACAGAAAGATTACATTTCAAAGTAAATGACCTCAGGCAAATATCGTTCTTTTTTTGTTGTGTTTGTTTTGGAAATAAAATATTTTGTGAAATCTTTGAAATTGATTTTTTTTTTTTTTTCAAATTATATTTTTAAATCGAATTTTCTACGAGCATGAGGAAATGATTTAATATTGGTTAGAGATTTATTTTTTTGAAGACACATTTCATGCCAAATAAAAAAAAAAACAAATAAAAAAAAAACATAAGAAGGTACGAGTAGATACACCAGAAGAATCTAAGCACGATTATGCAATATCTCAGGAATATTTTCGACCCTATATTTTTGATTCATTTCATTTCAAGTTTTTCAAGTTTAACGATAGGTATCGTTGTCACAAAAGGCAAATTAAAGCATTGAAAATTGCGATATTTTGCAATAGCTTTGATCGAAGTTTGTTCGGAAATACGATTTGAAAAACTGAGTTTTCATTGAATTTGTATTAACATTTGCTCGAAATCGAAAAATCTTTTCAATTTTTTGCTCTTACACAACTAAATACTCGTACAATGGGAAGTTGAATTTTGTCCTTAATTTTTTAAATTTGTATATAATTTTTTTTTCTCAAAAATCACTTTCCGTAATTAGTCGTTAAGTTAAAAAAAAAATTGATAAAAATTTTTTTTTTTGTTGGATTCGTTCAAAAATGAAATTCATCTGCAGATGATAAGAACTTACGCACGCTTTGCTCCTTCGATATCAACCTACAAAAATGGTCAGCTGAATTTCCCTGGAAAATGACAGTTGTCCAACAAACATTACGAAAACGAAATGTTTTCTAATCCAAAATAAAAACATTTGTGCAATTCACACTTCGTAGAAGTGAAACCTTCAAAAATTTTGATTGATACCTTTTATGACAGTTTACGCAGAGGAAAAAGTAGGGAATAAGAGTTTATGTTTTAATTAAATATTTAAGTTTCTTTACAGCAAATGACCCAAAAAAGCTTTATACTTCTTCTAAAAAAAATCTATATATAATGATAAAAAACAAAAATTTTTCGTGAAAAGATCGAACAAAATCTAACTTTTTGTTCTTCCATCACCTTGAAATCCACTTTTTTATGTGGTAACCTACCAAAAATTTTATATCATTGAAAAGCTTTACATTTTAGCTGCAATTATTCTCGTCAATCATATTTATAAAACGTCTACAAGAAAAGTAATTTTTTAAAATCAACCATTTCGAAATTTCATACTGAGATTACGGTACTTCCTACATTGGTGGTTGGAAATGTTGGAAATAAGAGGATTCTTGAGCGAAGAGAATCAAAGGGAAGACAGGACTGTGAACAAATCTAACAGATGTCCACCAAAACTGAAGGTGTAATATTTTGGGGATCTCTCGACCATATGCAGTTGTAATAAAGCCAAAAGAGATCCTACAAAGTACTTATTAACAGTAACAACAAAGCATTTTTCTGTAATCCTTAAAAAATGAGACACGTATGAAAATAAAACAATTTTTCAAAAATCATCTCTAAAAACTCATTTTTAAAAGTTATTCTGCTGATAAATAAGTAAAAATCAACTTGTTTAGTATACTCACGAAATTCATAAAGTTTTGTGGCTTACCTGAAAATAAAGGAGAAAAAGAGTTAATTAAAAGGTTGCTGGTTTTAAAGATTTGGTTAAAATTGATTTAAAATCAACAGCAAAATTTAATAGGGTTGCCTTCCAGTGCAATGTTTCGGCATAGCTATTATTTTAATTAACTTAAAAAACTCAATTTTTCGAAATTTGTTATCTGTAAATTTGTTTTTAATTAACCATGAATGGCGGGATCTTGTAATATTTATACTCATCTGATATGAATAAAAATATATCATTATCTGGCAACCTTGACAAATTCCGTAGTCATGTCAGAATAACTATCTAATATTACATTATTTACGTATATTTAAGTATACACGTGTTGTTTCACATTTTTTTCTTATTCAAAACCTCTTAAATCAGGCTCAGAAAGAAAACAAATTGCCAAAAATATTTATTTTCATTTGTCATTCCTTTTTTTTTCAAGGATATAAGGTTTACTTTTACCTCTAACCCAAAGAAGTAAAAATGAGAAATAAATGCTTAACATGAAGTAAAAATAACATAAACAGATGAAGAAGAACTGTTGTAGGTATACGAGTAGGTATATGAAGAATAGTTTTCTTAAGATAATTCTGAGATTTATTTTGTCCGTTTATAATGGAAATTTTTGTACGTGTGTGTCTAGAGTTATTTAGGTATAAGAACCCAATCCTATAAGGATTATCCATTGAAGTCCTATTGAGTCATCATCCAGTTGTAATGAATAAGGTGTTTCCATTTACTTATTTTTTTATTTGGTGAAGGGAAATTTGTTTCAAAAAAAACACCAAAATGATGATTCATCTGCTTCATTTATTTGACAATGATTGGGTGTTTTTTTTTTTGTATATTATTTTCTGTTTGGGATTTACTCTTCTGCGGACTTATAACCACAAAAAAAAAAATTAGAAGACTCATCGTAAAATGGCAATATATCTTTTTTATATTGTCATGGCAAAATGATAAGATAAAATCTAATGGCATCATGTTAATTTTTATTGCTGTTGCAAAATATTGAAGAGTTTTTCGTTTAACCTAACTAAGCCAGTAGTAGTTGAAGTAGTTTTTTTTTGGGGTTAAGCCTTATTTGGTATAAGTTTTTTTTGCTTAGTTTGGATAAATATAGGGTTTGTAACGCAATGTTAGAAAAATCTTAGCTTTCTACGAGTAAAATTATAAGATATACAAACAAAATTGAGGCAAAGATACCATGAAATTCACATTAGTTGTAAGGTAGAAAAGGTCAAGGCAAGCAAAATAGTGTTTGAAACACATAGGTATTGTTGTCCGAAATAGGTTTTTCTAGTTAGGTAACTTTCTTTGAGAAAATCGAGTAGATATGTACAGGTTATACATAAATTGGCTTTAAGTGGTTACCTGCTAATGAAGGGAACCATGAACAGTCAGCAAAAAGCTCGTACAGAGTGAGAAGTCTAGACAATTTCCCTCATTTGCAACTCCGATATCAGGAAGACAATTAAAAGTAGCCCTTCCCTTTCAGAATCTTTCGGAAAGACTAGTCTCTAGCCTGACAAAATCTACTATATATAACAAGTTATGCATTCGTAGTTGAGATAACAATTTTCCATGGTATTAAGATGATAGAGAATGCGAAAAAAGTGGGTCTCGAAAGTCCGTCTGTCTGTCAGGAGCTTTAGCCTAAAAGGATGGGCCGATCTGCGTCAAAATTTGGTATGTAGCAATTTTTGGATCCAGTACAGAGGGGTTTTCGGAATTATTTTTTTGGAACACGAATACCTAACGGTACCTGTCATATACCAATTTTGGAAAAGTTTAATTTTCTCAAAAACGGCTCCTACGATTTTGTTAAAAAAATTCAAGTATTAGTTCTTAGTCAAGATCTTTCTTTTTATGAATTTTTTTTAAACCGTTATTAACGGTACTTCCCATAGAACCATTTTTTTTAAATCTGATTTTCTCCTATACGATTTATTTTATTTTATTTTTTAAACAAAAGCACTTTTATAATTTTTATATAAATCAAAAATTTAATTTTGAAAAAAATAAAATAAATGAAATTTTTTGGAAAAATCGAATTTTCGAAAGCGAGATATTTATTTTTTTTGAAATTATGGTTTACGTTTGTGATTAATAGTTTCTACTAAATGGTATAGGTACCAACATTATTTTAAACCTTTTTTTTTTCAAAACATCATTTTAAAAAATAGTTAAAAAAAAAAAAACAGCTCTAACTATGTATCGAACACGAGTGTTTGAGTTCTAATTCGGCACCAGAAATCCAGCAAATCTTATGTTTTTACATTTTACTTTCTACCTTTATACTTATTTTTTATACTAAAGAGCAGACAAAAGAAACTCCGTTCTTTATTTAGTAGAAATGAGTTCTGTACTCAGTTTAGAATTGAACACGGCATGAATCGGCCAGGTTTTCTTGTGATAAAATAAATTGGGTTTCTTCGTATGCTTTTTCCCAAATAAAATTTCTCGTCTTTTTATTTTCTTATTACAATTAGGTTTTACTTCCATTGTTGGTAATTGTTTCCAAGTAATTTGGTTACGGGTTTATACAAACGATTTTCAAAATTCTAAAAATGCATCTTTATAAGAAAATAAAAGTGCGTATTCTTTTTTTTTTAGCTCGATTTCATTTAAACAGTTGTTTTATCATTTAAAGAACGAATTTTATGTTATTTTTAATTCTTTTTATTTCATATAAATTTACGAAATTTTGAAAATTTTAGCATTTTGAATTAAAAGAGCAAGTACGTGCGACCCAGTCGTGCATGTTATTTATGACATGTTCCATGTTTTTCAAAACGACCCACGACGGGGTTTTCTTCCTTACAATTATTCGCAAGAAATTTTTTATGTTTTGTATTTTTATTACAAAATTGATTGATATCATTTTTTTTAATTTAAAAAAAATACCTCTCCACAGCAAATTTTTCACGATTTGTTTGCTCAACAATCAATTTTTCCATGAACATGTGTATTTCACGATGCGAAAACATTAATAACCCATAAACTCTTGCTACTGTCCGACAACTGCGGTTCAAAACCACTAAATCTACACCAGATTGAAGTAGATCCGGCCGCACTTATGTTCAAAAATTAATATTAAAATAATTTACAATACAAAAATATCCATCATCATCCCAGCCACCATCAGCTCAGTGGTCCCAGACTGATAATATTCAAAACTTTTCTATATTAGTGCTGTGCGAATGCAGATACTAGCTGGCGTATGTGGTATTATAAGTTTTTTGAAATATTATTCAACTCAATTGGCATTGAGGGGGCCCTTACTCTAAAAACCACAGGAT